>NC_134865.1:8063928-8383571 GCF_049852395.1 Peromyscus maniculatus bairdii | reverse complement strand
GCATCTATTTCTTTCATACTCAGGTTGCCCAGGTTTACAAGTACTGTAGGAATCAGTTGATTAGATCTGCATCTTTCAATTAGACTAAACCCTTGACGTTGTGTAAACACATGGGATTGAAAAATGACTGTTACTATCTCCAAAATACTCATTCTAACTATTTCTTAGCACAAATTGAACCAACTTATTCTTACTCAACCACAAGTTAATTCATACCCTGTGTACACTTTAACAAATATTTAGTTTAATATGGATAACAGTCAGTAACAGCATCCACTGTCCTGCCTTAACAGCTTTTCATATCATGTTTTCATGGTTATCAAGCCATGTAATAGAGCATCAATTATTAAAAAAGAAGAATTAATGCCTAACTATAATTAATGTGAACTGTGAAGAGGAGGCAGATCTGAAAACTGGAAAAATGAAAAGAAAGTGAAAATGAGTCTCCACTGAAAACTAAACACTCCACTGTTGAAGAAAAGAGAAAAACAAAGAACAATTCCTGCAACCGCAGAAATTAGGGCATCTTTCTTTTGAGCTGCTTCATTTTGAACAGTGCTCCCAAAGAAGGAACTCATGAGGACGAAAGTGAAAAATAGTTCATCATGGATAGAATGCACAGGGGAAAAATAGAAAAAAAAATGAATATATACTAAGGACTTTGGCCTTTGAACTTTTGTTCTTTTTAGAAAGGTAAACATTATGTAATCAGAAAATGAGAATGAGTAAATTAGTCACATTTAATCAAGAGCTGAAAGGAATACTCTCTTGCTCTTGGTAGCAATAAAATAAGTAATATATACACACAGCAGTACTTTTTGTATTGCAGCTCTAAACATGGAAACCCTAAGGTCAAGTTGCTACTAACACCCATTTATTAGTGACTGCCTACTTCTCACTCTCTTCATACTGTGCATTTCATTGGCAGAAACAGTAAGGGGTCTCTCTTGGGTTTCTTATAAAGATGGTAATACCATTTAATCACCACATCATGTCTTCACCTCATAAGAATTACCTGCCATCTGAGGTAGGGTTCAGTACAGGAATTTGAGAAAGATATAAACACTGAGCTTATTTCTCTATTGTTCTCAACTCTTTTAACTTTGTATTTCTGATGAATTCATATATCCATGTGAGTATTACTCCCAAGTTAATAAATGAACATTTATAGTGTCTAGTATTTAAGCATAGTTGTTTGAGCAAACTTATTTTTGTATCTAATATAAAGGGGCACAAGAACATAAATTCTATGTATTGTCTTGATGATTCATCAATAATAATAAAGGCTATGTCTCATGTATAAATGTAACTATTCAACTTCTGCAATCAAGTACAGCAGTTCTCATTATTAATTAATTTGTTATATTTTTCAGGTCTATTTTTTTATTAAGACGTTTTCTATTCATTTTACATACCAACCACAGATCCCCTCTCCACCCTCCTCCCACCCACAGGCTCCCCCCTCATCCCAACCCCCATTTCCACCTCCTCCAAGGCAAAGCCTCCTGTGGGGAGTCAGCAGAGCCTGATAACCCTGAGTTGGTACAGGTCCAAGCCCCTCCTCCTGCACCAAGGCTGTCTAAGTTGTCCCACTATCGGCAGTGGGCTCCAAAAGGCCTGTTCATGTCCTAGGGATGGATCCTGAACCCACTGAGAGGGGGCCCCTTAAGCAAATCAAGCTACATAACTGTTTCATTTATGCAGAGGGCCTAGTCTAGTCCCATGGTGGCTACACAGCTATTGGTACACAGTTCATGAGTTCCCACTATTTTGCTATTTTGGTTTGGTTGTCTCTGTACGTTTCACATCATGGTCTTGACACCCCTTGTACATAGAATCCCTCTTCTCTCTCTTCAACTGGACTCCTGGAGCAGAGGAGACTACTTCTAAAATATAACACATCTAACAGAGGGCTGATCTTCAACATACATAAAGACCTCAAGTAACTAAATATCAAAATATCAAACAATCCAATTAAAAAATGGGCTACAGAGCTAAACAGAGAATTCTCAACAGAAGAATAAAATTATTCTTATCTTAGCCACAAATAGGGACAAGTTCATTGTCTCCAAATGAACACATAAACTATAACAAGAGATGCACCTATCTTAAATAAAGCAATTTTTAGCTCCATGGTAATAGTAACTGTCTCAATCCCTCCTCCATGTGCTTTGAGACATAGATTTTAATAATTAAAAACTAGAAAGACCCCTGGATAACTCTTGTTAAATTATATAATTTTCAGAAGAAACTGACAAAATACAAAAATTCCTCTAACTCTCACACTTAATTTCTGCTTTGTCTTCTCTATTTCATATGCATTTGCTTATTAATCTGGTATGCTGGGACTATTTCTTTTGTTAACTCCCAAGACTTAGTCAGCACAAAATAAGCTGCATTTTTGAAAATGCAAAACCGATTAACTTTTTTTTTTCTCCACAGCAATAATGCTGTGCTCAGCGTAGAGGTTTGAGCAGTATAGCAGATTTACTACTTTAAACAGTAATAAACTAAATGTTTATGCTCATTATTTGAATAATTTATGTAATAATTCTATAGTTGAAGGCTAGGTTTGTGTTGAAATCCATGATGTGGTTTGGAAGGTGTTTTAATAGGATTTCATTGACGTTTTTCAAGAGAATATTAGAACAAATATAACAGATGACAGGAGAGACTATGAAAAATGAATATACCCTGACATGAAATTAGTCCTTTCTGTATAATATGTATATTTGGTATTATACATATATGTATATACCTATATCCAAAAATGCTTTATAAATTGTGTATATATGTATGAATTTAGGGAGACTTAATGGAAGCATGAGTTTGACCCCATCATCTTTTAATTTCTTGAAGTTCTATTTAGGGTATTCTCTGAATACATTTTCACTACCTTTATAATGTAGGGTAGATATTGCCATCACTTGACCTTTTTTGTAGTGATACATTTTGTTCAAGGACTATTTATTTCTCTAAAGTAAAAAAAAAAATGCAATGTTAAAAATTGAAATCTTTGTATGTCTTGGAAATGCAGAATTTGGTAAACTTTTCATCAATAATGGATACATGTTGCTTTTCCATAAGACATACTGAGTTTTTGTTTCCATCTAAGTAAATTGCTTATTAATAAAATAGGACACATTGTTTCTCATGTAGATCTAGATAAATACATTTAAAATGACATCATTTGGTAAAAATTCTCTATTTCTTTAATAAGTATAGAAACAAAATATTCTCATCTCTAGGTTCATTGATTATATGAATATATTATTTTAATCATTTTGTCATTTTATTTTCACAGTTGTTTCACTTGAATTCCTAGTTCTTTAATATACAAAAATAAAAATTTTATTAGTGAGAATAAAGAATGTCAGCCTTACTAATGATGGCTATTATTTCACAACCAATTATAATGTCTAACTAAAAAACATTTCCCGCATGAAAGAGAAATGAGTGCTCACATGAAACATATTTCCAAGATTTATGTTATATGGAAGAATTGATTCCATATTAATTCAAAAAGTCAGTAAGAATACCTTATTTTTTAAATTATTGAATAATTAATAATAATAATTAAGAATACAGATATCATTAACAGTTTATTCTGCAAAACAAAGAAAATAAATGATCAATGACAAATTGTAATTATACAGAGTTTAGTCCAAAGAGATTATATAATGAAATAAGTGGTTTTGATGCTAATTTGGTTCCTTGGTTAAGAGAACATACTTTTAAAATGTTGGAAGGTCTTTTGCAAAGTGGCACTTAATATGCCCTATTAATGCTGGAAGAGCAAAATATTATTATTACTTATTGTAACTGCCTAATAAATAAATTCATGTGATTGTCTTGTACATTTAAACAAACACCTTGACATTAAACCCCAGTGTTTTTATTTATATTTAAATGAATCATTATATCTATATGCAGAAATTTTATTTCAAGATATGTAGCTGTTACTATTTTGTTTATTTTATAGGTCTTTTAGGTGTGCATACTGATGGGAAATCCATGTGATCATTGTAAAACTTCCACAATCCAAATGTTAATATCTATTATTATCAACATTTCACCTGTTTTTAAGGATACATGTAGTAAGATATTTGTAGTAAGATGATTAAAATAACATTTTCTTGTGTGCATTGTGTGATTCAGATGTGCTGATATTGGATGTCTTTTCTCTAAGAGCAGCCTGAATATTAAGTTCTAGCACCATAAATGCTAACTAGAAGGGAGGAAATTTCCTAGTTGATTTGAAAATTATTTTTTTTATGACCTGCCACCAAAGCATGTAGTATCATGAGCTTGAGTTATCTTTCTCACTATGTAGTTTTGTTTTTTGTTTTTGTTTTCTTTTTGTCAATTCCGGCATTTATAAGCATTTTTTACTTCATTTTTTTCTTTATAGTTAAGTTATATTCCACTGTGTATTTGTATCATATTTGCTTCTTATTCATTTATTTATGATGGACTTCTAAATTTTACTGAATTTCCTAGCTATTGTGAATAAAATGAAAATAAATATATAAGCACCTCTATAATAGAATATAAAGTCCTTTAGGGATATAACCAGGAGTGGCATATTTTTACTAAGAAAATGTTTTTTTTTATTCTGTACAAGATGCATAAGCCACAAAAAATTTCATTGGTAACTTTATTATCATTAAAATTTGTATAGTAATGGGACTTATCATTCCAGTACTGGGAAGGCTGAAGCAAAAAAATCATGAGTTTCAGGTCAGACTGTTTACAGAGTGAGTTTGATATCACCTTACCTTACCAAACAAAGGAAAAACATGTTTATTTAATAAAAGTCAGTGGAAATATAACATGGTTACAGACAACAGAACAGGAGAGAAAGAATTGCTAAAGGCATTTAATAACATTTGGAAAATAAAATTTGCAAAAAATTGTGTAACACTTTTTATTATTTAATAATAAATAAGGTACTCATTTAGAAACCAGGCCAAATATCAAAACCTTCACTTTGCCAAAGATAAAAGGTGGAAATTAGGTATGTGAAAATACTAATACCATATGTAATTGGGGAATTCAAATAAATCAGAGAGACAATTATTATAATGATTTTGATAACAAATAAAAAGATTACTAACTAGTCATTTCCCTAAATCCTCACCAACATTTGCTGATAAGACTTCTTGATGATTCTCATTCTGTCTTAGATGAGATGGAATCTCAAAGCAGTTTTATAATACATTTTCTCAATGGCCAATGATGTTGAACACTTTCTAATAATTGTTTAGTATTTTTAAATAAATATATCTATTTATATTTCTTCCTTTGATAACTTTCTGTTTACCTGTGGTTGATATTTTGATTAAATTGTTCATTCTTTTAATATTTTGATGTGTGAATAAGTCTTATATTAATCTGCCATCAGATGTATAGCTGATAAATATTTTCTTCCATTGTACATTTATAATAATCTACCATCAGACGTATAAATGATAATTTCTTCCATTGTATAGGCTGATTTTTCACTCAGGTATCTGTCATTCTCTGTACCAAAGATTTAAGTTTCATACGTTCCCATTGGTCAGTCCTTCACGTTATGTCCTGAACAACTATAGTTCTGTTTAGAAACCCTTTGCCTATGCCTATGTTTTGTAGCAAGTACTCTACCTTCTTCTAGCTGTTCAGTATTTCAGGTTTTATTTGAGATCTTTGATTCATTTGGAGTTGAATTTTGTGTAAGCAAAGAGGGATCTAATTTCATTCTTCTGCAGGTAGAAATCCAGTTTTCACAACTCTATTTTCTGAAGATGCTGTGCATTCTCTAGAGTATATTTTGGGCCTTCTGTTAAAAATATTGTATCTGGAATTGTTGGGATTTAAATCTGGGTTTTCTATTTTATTCCATTTATGTACATGCCTGTTTTTGTGCCTTTCACATGCTTTTTTCTTAATTACTGTGGTGCAGTTTGAGATCATGTATCATAATGCCTCCAACATTTTTCCTTTTGCTCATTAAACAAGAATTTTTTTTTTTGAGACAGAGTTTCTCTTTCTCTGTGTAGTTTTGGTGCCTGTCCTGGATCACACTCTGTAGATCAGTCTGGCCTCTAACTCACAGAGATCCACCTGGCTCTGCCTCCCAAGGGCTGGGATTAAAGGCATGTGCCACCACCACCCGGCAGAATATCTTTTCTTTAAAATTATTTTATTATATATTGGAGAATTTATATCACATATTTTGACCATATTTACCCCACACTCCTCTTTGCCCTAAATACATCTAGATCTACTACAAACTAAGTATGACTTCTAACTTCATTTCCTCTATATTGTTCCTTTGTTAGTACTTTTATTTTACAAGTTGCATACATTATATTTACATCATTCTTTTCCCCGCCCCCAACTCCAAGATTTTCTGTATCTCCCTACCTAACTGACTTCATGTTCTCTCTCTCTCTCCCTCCCTCCCTCCCTCCCTCCCTCTCTCTCTCTTTCTCTCTCTCTCTCTCTCCCTCTCATCAAACAAAATCAAATACAATTCAATTCCAACAAAAAACAATCAACATTGTTTCTGTTTTTGTTGCGCCC
Source organism: Peromyscus maniculatus bairdii (assembly GCF_049852395.1). NCBI lineage: Eukaryota > Metazoa > Chordata > Mammalia > Rodentia > Cricetidae > Peromyscus > Peromyscus maniculatus. The sequence goes on along the minus strand of NC_134865.1, from coordinate 8,377,004 downwards.
CCCCAGACACTGGGGGAGAATGGGGCTTTCCCCGGAGTGTACCTGGTGACACTCTATTAGAGAAAACTAATTTTCTATTTCCAAGAAAGAATTAATGACTATCAGCTTTTAATTTTGGAGTGAAACTTCATCTTCATCTGCTTTTCTCACTGTTGGGACTGTCTGATTTGAACCTGTGTATTTCCTCTGTTTTCCTTCACAGTGTTTGTGAGTTCATATCTGTATCAGTCCTGTTGTGTCTAAAAAGTCCCATTTCCTTGCAGTCATCCACCACTTTCTACTTTTATAGGCTTTCTGCCTCCTCTTCTTCATAGATCCCTGATCCTTGAGGTAAAGGGCTTGAATATGTCATCTCATTTAAGACAAATTGCTCCAAATTCTGTAACTCTCTGCACATTGTCCAGTTTTGAGTCACTATGTTAATTACCATCTGTTGAAATAAGATTTTTCTCTGATGAGGATTTAGTGATACTCTGATTGATGGTTATAGCAGTATGCTTATAGGTGTCATGCTATTGCTCTGTTCCTTGAGCAGAATAATAGTACTAGAATTCTACTAAGGCTCAAGTATGGACTCCATTAAAAGGAGTGGGTCATAAATTTAATCAAAAATTAATTGGTTATTCCTGTAGCAGTTATACCACTATTATACCAGTGTATCTTGTAGTCATCTTGCTGTTGTAAATTGCAATGTTTGTAGTTGGATGATATTTTGATTGCATTTCTCCTCAAATATCATGTAGAGAATCTTTTCATACCATGAATCCTCCTCAATGAGTGTGAAGCATCTGGTTGTGCATCAGATTGAACAAGAGAGACAAAGGATAAAATCCTCTTAGTTGAGATATCACCCATTTGCTACAAGGTACAGAGAAGGCAAGCCAGACATTTCTTTTTTCCATTTAACTTTCCCAAAGCTAGAAGGTGCAGTGAGGGATACTGGAAGAGATGGGGAGACTTATGCAGTGTTACCCAGATGTGAATTCTAAGAAACAAAATAGGAATTGACCATGCGGGTTATGCCCACTAGTGAAATTGATAACAACTGTTATAGGGCCAATCAATTGCTTTTTGATTCAATTAGAGGCCTGATTCACAGGAACAAATGCAAAATTGTAACTGTAACCTGGTCAAAATCCTGGAACCAAGAAAGGTCTAAGAAGAAGCATCAAACTACCTTCTACAATTATACTGATAATTAATCTATAATTGTACTGACAGACAAATACCACCCTTAGCCTTTATAGTGAATGGTGATGAATGCTGACATTATTGTTTGCTTAAGGCAGTTGAGAAAATGATGCAGCTGAATGTTCAACCCTATGAGAATATTGTGAAAAGGGCAGATAAGATGTGAGAAATGAACTGAATGATTTAGAGAAGGGTGCTTGTGCTAGATAGTTTTATGTCAATTTGACACAAATTAAAGCCACCAGAGAGGAGGGAACTTCAATTAAGTAAACCCCACCATAAGATCAACCTGCAGGCAAGTGTATAGGGCATATACTTAATTTGTGACTGGTGGTATAGGACCCAGCCCATTGTGGGTGGCGACACCACTTGGCTGGTTGCCTTGGATGCTATAAGAAAGAGGCTGAGCAATCCATGAAGATCATGCCAATAAGCAGGGCCTATCATGGCTTCTGCATAGCTCCTGCCTCCAGGTGGTTGCTCTGCTTCAGTTTCTGTTCTGAATTCCTTTAATGATGAACAGTGCTGTGGTAGGGTGAGCCAAATAAATCCCTTCCTGTGCAAGTTGCTTAGGTCATGGTGTTTCATCGCAGCAATAGTAACCCTGACAAAGACAATGATGAAACGCTGTCTTCTGGGCATGACTCAGCTTGCAGCCATGAACTCACAGAAGCTACAGCTCTTGCACTATTTAAACTGGTTATACCTGGGCGCACAAAGAAAAATAAAATATGGGTAAGGGAAAATGGCCTGTGTGGAGGAGGCAGGTTGACAAGGGCGGGAAAGATATTGAAGAAGGTGGGAATGAAAGTAATCAGAATGCATTACACAGATTATGAAACTTCCAAATAACAAATTTAATAACAAAGATAGAATATAATTTAAAATACTACAAACACCAATGTAGATGAGAATTTAGAGCAACCAAACTCTCATTCACTTGTTGGAAAGTAAAATGACATGGCTACTTTGAAATAGTTTGTCTAATTCTGTGAAAATAAATGTATTTTACTGTAGAGTTCAGTCATTATTTTTCTTGTATTCTTCTAGATGAGCTGAAATATGTAGAAACAAAATGCTATGTGCAGACTATTACAATAAATTTATTCATAAGTTCCCAAGCTGAAAAGAGCCAGAAGTCACTTTGATAGGTAAATGCATAAATAAATTGTGGCACATCCAGGCCAGGGAATATTATTCTGAACTAAAAAGAAATGAACTTTCTATTGATGGAAAGGAACTGAACAGCCATAGGTAGGTATGTCTGAGTAAAAGGAGCAAATCTGAAAATTCTACATACAGCACAGTTTCAGTAATAAGATACTGGAAAAAGTAAATTTATGAAGACAATAAAAACCTAGTAGATTTGTGGTTTGAAAAAGCAAGTATACGTAGCAGAGAGAATTTTTCAGTAGGATGCTATAAAAGCAGATATAAGCTAGTGTGTAAAATCCACAATGTATACAACAGTGATAATGAACTCTCACAGAATGGGTGTGATAATGCTATGCCAACGCTAATTCATGGGTTGTAAAAATGGGAACAATCTGCTCTTAGTAGAAGGGAGTTTGAGCAGAAGTTCTAGAAATTGTGTGAAAAATTGTATTTACTGTTCAGATTTGTTGTAAAACTAAAAGTATTCTCCAAGTAAGTTCTAAATAAAGCTAAATGAGTAAACAAGGCTTTGCAGCCACACAATTTCTATACTGTACTACACTGGATTTACCCACTACAAGTTTGTAGTAATTGGTAACATTTATAGATGAAAATTATAGTAGAAATCTAGACTAATTTGCTATGACACAGTCACAAATATACAGCACTAATTACATAGCAAATTATAGTGATCTGGAAGAAACTATATTGGTCTCCAAAGCTCCAAATCTAGGGCTACTCAATTCCTGCTGGAGTGTGATATTTTTGTGCATTACAAGTTGTATTATTTTGTTGTTAGTGATTATTGGAAACTATCTACTACATGTTTTTCAAGTGTACATGCATATCTTCTTTATATCGTCAATCTCAGTTTGTTATTTGGTTCATTAGAATGTTTTATATTGCTCCCAATTCTAGTGGGTGTCATTTATTATAAAGTTGACTATATTCCTTTGTTTCTAAATACATAAATAAAAAGATTTGTCACCAATAAGTGGTCTCATTTGGAAAGCAGTATATTTTATCTGTAAAATCCAAGACACTGATGTTACATGAGAAAAAGACCAACCTTTCATTTACAAGTTTTGTTAGCTTCTAAAAACATTATTTCTAAAAGAAAAACAATTGGTCTTAAATTCCACATTTGAAAACATTATAATGTATCTATATGATCAGATTAAAAATTAGTTTGAGATTTTTCATCCATTTTATATCACAAAGAACAGAACTTAGGCTCTTGTAAGTATGATTGCATTTATGTAAATGAGAAAATAATTAAACTTTAAAATATCAGTTTATTAAATTACCCTCTAAAATCATCCCTTTATACCCAAGGACCAGTTCAACTCTTACTTCTGATCAGAAAAACTTTTTTAATAAATAAATGAATGAATGGATTAAATGAACAGAGGTTAATACAGATGTTGACATTAGGACAGAGAACAAATTATAAATACAGAGAATGATTGTCAAGAGCTCACCACTAAATAGGACATCTCCCTACCCCTTTCTATTCTCATAACGGAGGGAGCATCATGGAATGGCATTTGGAAAGACTGTGAGGTCCAGTGGATAGAGAGTACTGTTGTGAAACATTATCTTCTGACTAAGATAAGGCTGTTGTAGCCATGAACTCACCACAGCTATTATTGCCTGTAAAATATCAAGCTATGGGCAGTAGATAGCTAGTGAGCAAAATGTGAATCAATTTTCTTTAGCTTGCTCAATCTCCCTTAGAGAGGCCTATTTCCATGTGCATATGAACAGTATGAATTTGATTCAGTGGGTTAACAGAAGAAGGATAAGAAGTGGGATCAGGAGGAGGAGAAGACATGAAATTGGGAAAGGATATGCAGAGACAAAGGTATGGAAAGAGTTGGTCAGTGGGTGATGGATGTTATTAAAATGCTTTATGGGTATTGAGATTATTTGTCATAGAATATATTTTGGTCAAATTATATTCCCTCTCCCAATTACTCCCAGATGCTCTCCATATCCTACTAACCCAGTTTATGTTCATCTCATGTTCACCTAACCCCTCTCCCAACTCTCAATCTCATAAATTAAAGAAAGAGAAAAGGAAATAAAAAACTGAAATTATCAAAGTATAAATAAAATTAAAAATATATCAGTTCATCTTTGTTGGTACTGCAGTAGTATTATGTTTCAGTGCGATAAACTAAATAACAATGACACTAACAACAACATAAGACCTTGGCATTTATGCTTTGATAATGATGGAGTAAGATTCCTGGAGCTCATATACACTGTCTAGGCAATTCAAACCAGTAAAATGATCTCCCTCTTTGTTCTTGATCCAGCTGGGATCTTCCGTTCCCCCAAGTTCTCTTTCCCTCAACCCTTGCCCTTCATTACCCCCACTCATGTCCAGGCTCTTCATGTAGATCTAATTCATTTCTCCGTCATTGGGCAATCCCCATGTCTTTCTTGGGGTCCTGTTTTCCAGGTAGCCTCCCTGGTGATGTGAGTAGCAGTCCATTCATCCTTGTTCCACATCTAGTATCCTCCTATGAGTGAGTACATATCATGTTTGTCTTTCTGAGTCTGGGTTTCCTCACTCAGGATGATTTTTTCTAGATCCATCCATTTACCTACAAACCTCATGATGTCATTGTTTTTCTCTGCTGAGTAGTATTCCATTGTGTATATGTGCCACAATTTATTTATCCATTCTTCAGTTGAAGGGCGTCTAGGTTGTTTCCAGGTTCTGGCTATTACAAACAATGTTGATATGAACATAGCTGAGCAAGTGCCCTTGTGGTGTGATTGAGCATTCCTTGGGTATATGCCCAATAGACAAGGAATAGGAGACCATGGTAAATGAAGACCATAGGAGAATAGGAAGAAGCAAAGTGCTAGAGAGGCCCACAGAAATCCACAAAGATACCTCCACAATAGACTGCTGGCAATGGTCGACAGATAGCCCGAACTCTGGTGATAGGATGGCCAAACATCCTAATTGTCGTGCTAGAAACCCCATCCAATGACTGAGGGAACTGGATGCAGAGATCCACAGATAGGCCCTGGGAGGAGCTCTGGGAGTCCATTTAGCAAGAAAGAGGAGGGTTTATATGAGCGAGAATTGTTGAAACCAAGGTTGGATAAAGCACAGGTACAAATAGCCAAACGAAAGGAAACACATGAACTATGAACCAATGGCTGAGGGGCCCCCTGAATAGGTGAGACAGTTGATTGGCTTGATCTGTTTGGGAGGCATCTAGGCAGTGAGACCGGGTCCTGTGCTCAATGCATGGGTTGGCTATTTGAAACCTGGGGCTTATGCAGGGATGCTTGCCTCAGCCTGGGAGGAGGGGACTGCACCTGCCTGGACTGAGTCTACCAGGCTGATCTCAATCCTCTGGGGAGGCTTTGCCCTGGAGGAGGTGGGAATGGGGAGTGTGCTGGGGGGAAGGGGAGGGTGGCAGGAGGGGAGAGAACAAGGGAATCTGTGGCTGATATGTAGTACTAAATTATATTGTAAAATAAAATGAAATTAAATTAAAAAAATAAAACCAGTAAAATGAGGAACAGGTAGTGTTTGTGTATATGGGGCCTGGGGGAACCATAAAGATTAATACCACAATGTAACTCTTTGATTCTGAAAGACTGAACACATATGCAGCAAAGACCAGAAGTATATAGCAACTGATCAACTCTGATAGATCATCTCTGTGGCAAACAAACCTGGCATGAGACCATACCTAACTCTTCCATAAATGAGGCAGAAACTGTAAATATAATTCATTAGATTATTAGTGTTTAGTCCATGATGGCCTGATACTGTTGCTTTAAGCTTAATTCCAAGTACAAATGAACCAGGTAGATAAGTCTCCTGGTCTAAACAGGTACGACCCCATCTTCCTCATACCAATAACTTCTAATGAGGCTAAAGCTGAGACACTTGCTTTTCCTACGCTTCACTATTGAGTTTCCCCTGGTCCCTTATATGTCTTTGAATCTTTCAGAGATGCAAGTGATGGTATTGGCAGAATCTTTTGATATTGCTCTGAATGAACAGTTGCTTTATTTTTTCATGTCATCTGGTCTTATATTTCTATGGGCTGTTAATAATGCTGAGACACAATTTTCAACACCCCCAAATCCTAGATTAATGAAAATTGTCATTACTCCAGAAGAGTCAAAACAGATATTGGAGATCAATATACCACCAAAGGTATAGAAAAATATAAATAAGTCTGGCAGGTAAAAAGATGTTATTTTTTGTCTCTATGTTGAGCAAGAATTAATTCTCTTGCTTTGGCTCATATAAAATTATTTGGGGACTAAGCAAATTCTCCTGAGCCTCATTTTAAACCAAACTAATAACATGCAAAATTCCCATGCTATATTTTTTGGAGAAAAATACTTTGCTCATCAAACTTGTTTGTGTAAAAGAGTGAACAATAACAAAAAAAAAAATTCCTCAAAACTGAAGGTTTTCTCATCAAAACTAGCTCAAGTATTCTTCATTGCAGCCCAGTGTTACAAAACTATTTTACCATAAACTATAAGCAAGCCCTCCCTGCTCCTATTTTTGTAAGGTTCACTTTAAAATTCCCTAGTATAGATTCTAAAACACTATAAACATACTTGTGTGTCTGTAGTCTGCCACACAGTATGGAAATCAGTGGTTCCCATGTTGAAGTTAAGTCTAATCAAATTAGCCTGGCTAAGTCAGCATGTTTTCCTTGCCAATTTTAGATACTTTTTTTTTTTTTTATTGTGGATGTCCTTTAAAATTCCAGCTGGGCAGTGGTGGCACACACCTTTAATCCCAGCACTAGCGAGGCAGAGGCAGGAGGATCTCTGTGAGTTTAAGGCCAGCCTGGTCTACAGCATGAGATCCCAGAAAGGCGCAAAGCTACACTGAGAAACCCTGACACGAAAAACAAAAACAAAAACAAAAACAAAAACAAAAACAAAAAAAAAGAAAAAAAAAGATAATCTAATCAATAAATACTTATTGACAAAGACTCTTGCTATGGAACATTTTATTCCCACAGTTCGTTGACACTCCTATTGATGTTTATGAGTTTTGTGTTTTTTTAATAAACATAATGTGTGTTCAGGAAAGGATTTATTTTGGAGTTTTTTTTTTTTCACTGAGTTCTTAAATCTGTTTATTTTGTTAAAAGGAACACATACATTAGCTGACTAATATAATTACTACATTTGTTAATTGTGTAGATTTTGGAAAAAATAAACTTACTATATAGTAACATAAAATATTCCTTTTCCTAATATTTTCATCTTAATAGTCACACAATGTAAGACTTATGAGGAAAACTGAGTATTTTTATTCAAAATTTAACTTCTTATAATTTCTGTACTAATCCTCCTTTTGGACAAAAAGAATTTTAAAAAAATAATCAAAGATTACACAAAAATTATACATGTTTAAATAAATAAAATTATACAAAGATAATTTTTAAAGTTTTAAGAATGAATTAAATATTGAAATCAAGATTATTAGATTAAATCATACTTTTCAGATTTTAAGTAAATCAGTTTTTCTGACTTCTATTTCATGCACTTAATTGCCATTTTGAATACATATTTGAATATATATGCAATTTGTACTCAAGAAACATGGGAATATCAATTGCTTAGCATAGGTAGCTATGTACTGCGCTTGATCTACTTTGTTTTATAAATAGTGTCTAGAGTAATAGAAGTGCAATTATGTTTAGGGAAATGTTTTTTTGTTTTGACTTTAAAACTTTTAAGTGATACATAAGCTGTTATAAATATGTTACTATAAAAAATAATCAAACTTCAAAATTAATTACCTTGTTTCACTTGATTAAATGTGACTATAAAACTAAACTGTTAACTAATTTAAAATCTCAGACATAATATAAAGATTGTAGAGAAGATTCATATAAGGAAAGTGACTACATTTTTCCATTGTCTTTGTAAGGAATTTATTGTAATTGCCTTAAATGCTAAAATATCAGTGTGATAGTTAACTTTGGTCATCCATTTATTGAACTGAGAGATGACTAACAATATTCCAAAGCAGGCTTCAGGAAATGTTTGCATTTCCAGGCACAATTGACTTGGAATTGGGTTGACACTACCCAATAGGCTGGAACCCCAATATAACAAAATGGTGAAAAGGTACAACCTGCCTTGTCCAATTCTTTTTTTTTTATATTTTTATTTTATAATTAATTTAATTTTACATATCAGCCACAGATTCCCCTGTCCTCCCTCCTCCCACCTCCACCCATCCCCCAATCCACTCCCCCCCCATTCCCACCTCCTCCAAGGCAAGGTCTCCCCTGGGGAGTCAGTCCAGCCTGGTACATTCAGTTGAGGCAGGTCCAGTTCCCTCCTCCCTATGCCAAGGCTGAGCAAAGTGTCTCAGCATAGGCCCTAGGTTCTAAAAAGCCAGCTAATGCACCAAGGACAGGTCCAGTCCCACTGCCTGGAGGCCTCTTAAATAATTCAAGCTAATCAGCTGTCTCACTTATCCATAGAGCTTGGTCTAGTTCCATGGGACTCCTCAGCCACTGGTTCACAGTTCATGTGTTTCCACTAGTTTGGCTATTTGTTCCTGTGCTTTTGCCAATCATGGTCTCAATATCTCTTGCTGCCCAATTCTTTAGCACAGTGATGTTGCTGCTGATAATTTTGGGCATCAGATCATTTGCTTCAACCTCTGGATGTGGCCTACTACCAGCAATCCTACAATCAGTGTTAAGACCTTCTGCTTCAGGCTGGGAATGTATCATTGGTCTCTTCTTTTAAGGATTGTATTGAAAAGTTACAGGTTTCTCTTATTCTTCAGTATACGGAAAAATGTAAGACAAGTTTCCAGCCTTCTACTATATATGTCCATCTGATGAATCCCCTTTAATAATTCCAGATGTATTTTATTTGTTCTATACATTTTGAGTATGAATATATGCATTTTTTCCGAGACAGGGTTTCTCTGTGTTGTTTTCATGACTGTCCTGGATCTTGCTCTGTAGACCAGGTCAGCCTCAAACTCAGAGAGATCTGTCTGGTGCTGCCTCCTGAGTGCTGTGATTAAAGATATGTATTAGTTTTACTTCACATTAATAAACCTAATATTTTCAGCTAGGTTAAATGGCTGTTTTATATTTTACACATAAAAATTGTATATGTGCATATATATATATATATATATATATATATATATACATACACACACACACACACACACACACACATATATATATATATATATACATACATATGTAATGAATACATATTAGTTTGGAGGATTGCAATTAATACAAAATTAAAGAAACCTTATAACCATAAAATAGATGAAGAATCTGGAATCTGGAATAGTTACATATCATTGCCTAGCAATTCAATAATATTAGTTCACTTGTTAAACTCAAAATTGTTTACCTATTATAAAGTGTCAATTTGCAGACCTATGAATATGTAACATTATAATTAATTATCAAATTTACCTTTGACTTTTTAAATAAATATTATTATGTTCTTTCTAATTTTTAACATTTGTCATATTCTTAAACCATTTAATAACTAAACTCATGTTCCATATGAAGTCATTGGTTTTAAAGAATATCACTAGTTAGTAACTTGTCTTCTTTGAAAACCTTGCCTTGCCTTTTTATTTGATCTGTAGGGTTAAAAATATACAACATAGCTGGGCAGCAGTGATACACTATACATATATATGTGTGTGTGTGTATCATATATATATATATATATATATATATATATATATATATATATATAATAAAAGCTTATTCAAACCAAAACATTTTACTGTATATTTTTATAGTAACTTGTGGTTTGGGAATACAATACAGTTGTAAAATAGGCTTATCAAACATAATGCTCTATGAATTTTAGTGTCTAGTATCAATATCTCTTTCATTATCAGCAGTAAACAATCTAAATTTCATTAATCTTCTAAAAGAGAATGAGTGAACAAAAAAAATTTCCTTCAATTTACAAAAAATAAAAAAGATTACTTATCTGAAGCAATCTTTTATTATTTGAATTTAAGATAAATTATTTTTAAAATCTTACAAAACAATCAACAAATTTAGGAGTCAATGTATAAGTAACCAGTATGACTCAGTCTTTTATAGCTTTTAGAACATAATGACTATATAAACAGTCCTTGACTGACATCGTTTATTATGACTTTAAAATTTCATTTTTGAAGACTTATTTCTTTAATTGTATGTTTATTTGTGTGCTTCTGTGTCTTGGTATATGTGTGTGTAAGTACAGGTGCCCAAGGAATCAACAAGAGGGCATCAGATCCTCTGGAAATGGACATACAGCCTTTTGCCTGATGTGGGTGTTAGGAACTGAAATCAGCCACCCAGCCATTTCTCCAGCCTCAACATTTACACTTTGAAATATTATAAAAATTTAATAATACAATCATTCTTGTAACTTTCAGTAAATTATTCAAAACATTAATAAGATATTTTGCACTCTATTATAATATCAGCTTTGTTGGAGTGTTTACCTAACTCTAGGATAATATATTTAGAACATTTAGTGTAAGTGAGGCAAGTTATTATATTTAATATACAATGAACTTTCACAGTGTAATTTCTATTCATAGTATTTCCAATTTGCCATGTCTTATTAGTACTCCATTCTAAGAAAGAAAATATCTGGTGGCACACACCTTTAATCCCAGCACTTGGAAGGCAGAGCCAGATCTCTGTGAGTTCGAGGCCAGTTCGGGCTACCAGTCTGGGAACGGCGCAAAGCTACACAGGGAAACTCTGTCTCAAAAAAAAAATCAAAAGAAAAAAGGAAAGAAAGAAAAGAAAATATTCAAATTATATATTTAATAAGGTCATGTTTACATGTATATTTTATAGGTGATACAAAAAATAAAATCCTACAAAAATAATTTTGCAGATTTCTTGATTTCAATATATTTCTCAATGAACAAAACCACAGTACATCTATTAATATAAAGAAAAGCATGAACATTTCCTAATTTTAATTTTCTTTAGACAATTTGATTATTAACTGCTTCCTTTTAACCCAACAGTTTAGAGCAATGTAATACACAGGAGGTTCATTCCCAAAGTAAGATATCATAATAAAGCAAAGCTGGGCAAACTTGCCTAGCTCAAAGAGCATGAGGTAGTCATTCATGCACAACCCTAGGGTAAAGTGAGCTATCAGAAGGAACAGCTCTTGCAAAATCTCCAAGAGACAGAAATTTCTGAAAGTCAGGGATGATATAGAGGGCAAACTAAGGCAAAATGTTATGCGATGCTTCTGGAAACACAGTAAGAAACCAGATGCTGTAAGACCTTGTTGGCCACTGCAAATACAAGTGTTTGTTTTGTCATTTGTAAGACATAAAGATACAAAATGGGACCTAAGAATTTTTTTGTATCCAATGTGTACCTTGATTTAAATTTAGACACAAATACATTATCAGAAGCAATTTTAACTTAGTTAATGTAGAGGAGGTGGTAGCAGGGCATTTATAGACATTTCCTTCCATAAGAAAGGATAGAATCTTGAGACTCCAGAAGCTGACAAGCTCCAGGGGCCTAAGAAACCTGGAACTTTGAAGATTCAGCTGAGGCTCTCCCCAAGGCCACTTCTATTAGTTGAGAGAATACTAATGGACATGACAAACCACCTACAAATCTTGAAGAGAGCTCCAGTAATGGAGCATTTGTGAATTATGAAGGGCTTTGTGATGATGCAGCTGCTTTTCTCCTAGTCATTTTCTTATAAGTAATCCCTTATGCTTATCCCCACAAATAGCCCCTGTAAACTCAGTGGTTCACCATTTTGGACTTAGGTAAAGTCTTTACTTTGGTCTCTCATGGGTTCCTTATCTTGAGTGGGTCAAATCCTGTGTGTTGTGTCTCCCCAGGAAAGATGTTATACCACTCAGGGTAAAAGGTATAGCAGAGTCAAATGCTTATATATATATATATATATATATATATACATATATATATATATATGTGTGTGTGTGTATGTATATATACATATATATACATACATACATATATATATATATATATATATATATCTTGATGGTAGAGGTGGGAAGATTTAGTGAGATAAACTAACTATCAAGACTCAAAGCCTGATTCACAAACAAACTGACAAAACAATGCTCAAAATGAACAAACTTTTGGATAACAGTGAAATTACATGGATGTGATCTCAGGCAACCTTTTAAATATTCATACCTGCACAGTAGCGTTGCTCTTGCCTCATTGGAGGAACTTCTTTATTTAGTGGGTGGCAGTTAATACAGACACTCCAAATGATTAAAGTGAAGAGTGTAAATAATCATGTTGTTCTCATCTTTGAATGGGGCACCTTTATCAACCCCTCTAAGGCTCAGGGAGCATCTCACAGATGGATTAGAAAGAATGTGAGAAACTACAACACAATCTTCTGGGTATGAGATAACCAGTGCAGTCACAAATGCACTGCAGCTCTGGTTACTCTCATCAGATCAGACTGTCACTCTTCCATCATGCATTGCAGCAGGTTTGATGGGACCTTGCCATTCACTGAGGGACATGTGCAGTTCATGTGTGCATGGAAGGGGCAGTCGTTTCTTACCACGGTATAGCCACTGGTAATTTCCCCATTTTCAGCAAATCAACCCACATACTTAAGTAAGTTGTCAGCTCTGGGCATATATGTAGAAGGGCAACACTAAATGAAGCCAGGATGTATGTGTGTGTGTGTGTGTGTGTGTGTGTGTGTGTGTGTGTGTGTGTGTGTGTGTGTGTAGAGGGCTGTGTGCAGCCGTGCCTCAAAGATGGCGCTGGCTTCTGCCTTCCACCCTCGCGATGGTGAGTGCTCTCTGTGATAAACAACTCCTTATTTGGCTAAGGCTAAGGATTTGGCTTGCTTCTGTGTACCTGGACCTATCCGCAGTACCCACGTGGCAGATTGGGGTTGGCTGCCCAGAGCTATTTAGGTTGTGGGTTGGCTTTCCCTGGGGTCAGAAGTCAGAAGATTGTTTCAAGGTTTCTGAATAAATTGCTTGGAGAAGAGCCTGGTGTTGTGTCTTCCTTGCTGGTGGAGGCAGACATGACGTGTGTGTGTGTGTGTGTGTATAAAACAACAATTAAAGAAGAATTGTAAATTTTGCATCTAGGTGAAAGGAGAGGGAGAGTTATATACTTCCAGTTATCATTGGTCATGTATGTAGCTCTTAATATTAAAAAAAAAAATAGGAAATATCAGTGAGCAGAAAGCATTAAAATTCCATGTACTAAGTAAATCAAAATATGTATACAATTAGTACCTTTAGTACTAGATTTAAATATTTGTACAGATTTTCGGAAAGTAAATTAAATTTCAAATGGAAAGAAATTACCTCAGTAATTAAGACTCAACCTTCACAAGCTCTTCTAAAATTGAATAAAAAGACCATTTCCAAATTATTATATGAGGATGACATTATCTCAGTACTATAGCTTGCTAAAGGACCGTCAATAAACAAAACTATAGTCATACCTTGTATCTCATTGCTACAACAGTACTCATTTAAATGTCATCCAAACACTTCAGTGAATTAAAGGGATTTTGCACCACAGTGAAGTGTCATTTTTCCTCAAAAAATCCATTGAATATATTCATAGGTAATATAATATGATATACACAGGAACAATAATGAGAAGATGAGTGTCATGGTTAATTTACTAGATGTAAAAGAGAATTCATATGAGAAAAAACTCTTAAAAAGCTAGATATAAAAGAAATTAACAATGAAGTCTATGAACGAAAACTCAGAAAAATCATTGAAAGTTATTTTTTTCTGAAAAAGATAAGACATGGGTTACTAATATTTTCATCTAAGATCATAGTGAAAGTGCAGGCAGGCCACAGTAACCAATATGGTAAAAACAAACAAACAAACAACACTCTATAATCAAAACATAAAATCAATGAAGAAAAAGATTAAAGGTGACACTGGAGAATGAAAAGACTTCTCATGTTTATTGACATGTAGGACAAATATTGTAAAAAAGTCATTCTATCAAAAGTGACTTATAGATTTAACACAAACTCCATCACAATTCCAATGTAGCTCTTCAAGGAAATTAAAACAAATCTACAAAAAGGAATTTGGAAACATCAAAAATCCAACCACAACCAAACAAAAAAACAAACAAAAAAAAACATTGAACAAAATAACTGTTGGAGGTAACTGTCATTGATTTTAAGTTATACTACAAATAGCTTTGTACCACCAAAGAAGTTGACACATTGGTCAATGGATAAGAATTGAGCACCCATATATAAATTCATACATGTAAAGCTGAGTTTTGACAAAGAGAAAAATTGCACACTGGATAAAAGATAGCATTTTCAACAAATGATCAAATCAGTAGTTACATTTAGGAGAATGAAACTAGATGCTAGCTTCTTGCCCCATACAAAACTAAATTCCAAATGAATTAAGTACCTTGGCATAAGACATTATAAGTTAAATCTTATAAAAAAAAAACCAGAGGACAGATTATTCTTGACAATTATAAACACAGAAAAGGATTTTCTGAACAAGGCCTTTCTGAACAATAACCTAGTATGGTTATTAAAAACAACAATTGATAAATGAGACCAAGTAGAACTGAAAACCTTCTATACACCAAATACAACATTATTTGAGTAAAGAGGCTGCCTACTGAATAAAGGGAAAAAATCTTTACTAGTTATACAACTGACAAAGAGTTGGTGTCTAGACTAAGCAATGAACAAAACCAAAGTCAAAAATAGACAAAAATGGGAAAAAAATAAAATGAATTAAAACTGGGTTAAGGGTCTAAAAAGATTTCCCAACAGATGAAGTGCAAATGTAAAAGTAAATTAAAAAGATCTTTAACATCTTTAGCCAGCAGGGAAATACAAATTAAAATTACATTGAGATTCATCTTTTATCCTACTCAGAATGGCAAATATCAAACAAGTTAACAAAAAATTAACTAAAAAAAAAAAACACAAAAGACAGCAAATTCTGGAAAAGAACTCTTATTCACTGCTACTGGAAATGAAAACTGGTAAAACTAATATAGACTCAGAGTGGAGGCTCCCCCAAAAGCTGATAATATTTCCACCAAATGATCCATGTGACCACACTTGAGAATATATCCAAAGGAATCAACATCTTAATAGAAGAATGCTTGGTCCTTTATGTCTGTTGCTTCTCTACTCACAGTAGTTAGGAAATGTAATCAACTGGTCAATTTATAATTAAAGGTGACACATTTACACAATGCAGTCATATTAATCTGACAGAAACGAAACTATAAAATTCTCAGATAAGTGGATAGATCAACAAACAATCGGTCTGAGTGAGGTAACCCAGACACAGAAAGATAAAAATCATACTTTATTTCATTTATAGATGTTAGCTTTAAATCTTCCGATATTTGTGTTTCACTTGGGATACCGAAAGAAACCAGGAACTTTGTAAGAGTGGAGAGAAGGTTTTCAAGAGAGAGAGAATAGAAGAGTGGTGTTTTAGGGTTACTGTTGCTGTGATAAAACAGCATGACTAAAAGCAAGTTTGAGAGGAAAGAGTTTATTTGGCTTATATTTCCACATCATAGTCCATCATTGAAGGAGGACAGGGCAGGAATCAAAACAGGTCAGGAATCTAGAGGGAGGAGCTGATGTAGAGGTCATAGAGGGGTGCTGTTTACTGGCTTGCTCATCATGGCTTACTCAGCCTGTTTCCTTATAGAACCCAGTTTCACCACCCCTGAGACAGAATGGTCCACCAAAGGCTAGGTCTTCCCACATCAATGATTAATTTAAAGAATGCCCTACAGCTGGAACTTTTACTGTCATTTTCTCTATTGAATTTTCTTCCTTTCAAATGACTCTAGCTTGTGTCAAGCTGACATAAGATTAGCTAGCACTAGTTGCATAAGGTATGAAGTGGAAAGTGGGTTAGGAAGGGATAAGTTGGAGTGGAGAATGGGAGGGCAGGGTAGAGAAGGGTATATTGGGAGGGGTATCTAAAGATAAAGGCCTTTTAAAGAAAACTGTTTGGAAACAAAAATGAAGGCAATATAGATGAAATTGCCAAATAATGGAGGAGATGGATCCTCAGCTGGACATTTCTCATCACCAAATGTAGCTCCCAGTGCTGGGAATGGGTTACATCTAATCAAGTTTCTGGCCATGGGAACAACCAAACAACCTAGGCTATTGCCAAGGCTGTCTTTTGCTCTTCACAAAGTAACAGCAAGGCTCACAGAGACCTTAATTGGCCAAAATGCAGAAAACAAAACACTGTTGAATCTAAATGTGACTTAAATTTATACTTTCTTCCTCATGCTCAAGGGTCATTGGGAAATAGGGCAGAGAGACTCAGAGATGGTGGATAACAAGGAAATAGTGTTTTTCAAGTGCAAGAGGAAAGTTGCTCATATGAACATACAGTGATTGTGATAGCATGCAAAATCCCAGACATAATCCCAGAATAGAATATCAAAGGAAGACATGAATTCCACTACTAGCTAAGGAGCTATTGCTGTTTAGTAGCTACTGGAAAAGGGACAATTAGTTTTGTTTTGTTTTGTTTTCCATGATGTTGTGTCTGGGATTTTTACCACACTCCAGGGCAAACCCCATTCTCAAGAGAGATTGGACATCATAAACTAGAGTCTATGGTTAGAAAAAAGAAGAAAACTCAGTTTGGAAGGTAGGGAGTAAAGACTGGAGAAAAGGTAGGGAAGGAGTTGGAGGATGGAGTTGAATAAGATCAAAATACATTTTATGAAATTACTAAATAATTAGTAAAACATTATTCAAGAATAAAAAGTATAAAATGGTAAAAAAAAAAAGCCTCCATGACCCCATAGATTCAAAGTGTATCAACAATAAAAATTTCTGCTGCTTGAGATAAGCCAGTCTGTGTAAATGTGGCCATGACTATCCAAGGCCAGCTAAGTCTTGTTTGCTCCCTTTCACCTTTACCTTCAGGCCAGAAAACACACTGTTGCTAAAAAATCACATGGACTCACTTATATTAGTTACCTAAAAAATTTAAATTCACAGGGTATAAGTAGAAATATAACTCCCCAAGCCTGACATGGAAGAAAAGGGAAAATTAGGAGCTACAATTTACTGTGTAGTTTCAATTTGGGATGATACACAGGATGTGGATATAGGCAGTAAAGATGAAGGTGAGTGCATATTTTAAATTTTATGTTTTTAAATTTTATGTTTTCTATATTTTACAAAAAATAAAATGATGTCTTTTTGAAAAATCATAACTAAGAACACATGCAAAAATAGAATTACAGTCAATGAACTTACCCCAGAAAGACAGACACTTTTAAGGAATTTGGCAAATATATCATATATTTGTCTGTTAGAATATCTTAATCAGTATGATAAGTATTGAATACATGGCAAGATGGCTCTCCCAATCCCCCACATAGAATATTCTATTCTAGTCTCACTATTCTGAATGAATTTAAATTACTACTAGACAAAATGCCGAATGAAACACTTGGCAGCAAATTAACAAGGATGTTGTTCTGGAAGATCCATTAGCATGAGAAATGATAATAGACCATTGTTTGGAGGCTTTACACCCAGCTAAAAATATAAGGCTACCTGAATATTTGTGTGAGAAATGATCAGAAGTTAGCAAGAAATATTTCTGAACTTTTTTTACAGTACAATCATAATACTGCACAATTTCAAAATTGCTAGCAAAGTATTCAAGTTAGCTACCTTAGCAGTGCAGGCAATAAAGTGAATACTTATTAAAATTTAATGCTTTAATAGGATTTAAATGAAATGGTTGTGTACTCTATCCTCAAGTGTATCATTGGAATTTCACTATGTCTTCTGGGGAAGAGTTCCATTTTCTTAGCACTGTAAAGCAGAAAGCATGTGCAGATCCTCTGAAGACTTAATTGCTCATGATAAATAAGAACACAGAGACTTCTGGACGTCCAAATAATTTAATTCAGAACCACTGCAGATAAAAGGTGCAACTTCAATGACTCCCAATCTGTAAAGTCAAATGTTAGTTTCAACAAAGTCTCCTTCAGGTTATCCAGTATAACACACAGATTTTAGAAAGTATAGAGTAAGAACTGTATACTTGGTTTTCATTTTCAGTTCTTAGCAGAAACTTACCAAATTCTTTGTAATTTTATGAATAGTGAGAATGGTAGACTAATCTTTGGAAATAGTGTTTAGGTTCTATAAAAATTCCTTAAAGACAGTGTAAAGATACATACATACATACGTGTGTGTGTGTGTGTGTGTGTGTGTGTGTGTGTGTGTGTGTGTGTGTGTGTGTGTGTATTATAAATATGCAGGGGAAAATGGCCAAGGGAAAAGATCCTGATCCTGACTTGACCCCAAACCAAAGACCAGGGCCAGAACACTAAATCCCACTAATCCCAGAGCATAAAATCCGACAGATCTCTGAGCTTGCCTCAGGGTCTGACCACAGAATCCCACTAGTTCCTGAGTATGATATCCCACCAATCTCTGATCTTGCTCCAAGATCAATACACAGAATCCCATGAATCCCTACACTTGCCTCAAAGTCACGCCACAAAAAACACCAATTCCAGACCATCATGGAAAGCTTTACCCCCCAAAAAATCTCTATATGAACCTTACATTATACTCAGTTCTCTGATGTTTCTCGTCCAAGCAGAGTCAGCTACCATCCTGGGATTTTCCCGGTAAATAAATCTTGTGTGTGACTTCGTTGTATTTCTTAGCTCCAAGCTGCTAGGATACTCCAGAGAGCAATAGCACTTTCACCGGGGCAATTTTCCCCTGTGTGAGCAGAACTGTGACACTTGCACTGGGGAAATCTTCCCCCGCCAGAGCAGAGCTGTAACTCTCCTGCTGGGGAAGCCTTTCCTTTCCGAAACACTTACAACACATATCAAATATGGAAGGTTTATTAAGATGTCTTTTTAAATTAAACCCATGTTCAGGTTGCATAACACTGTTGCTAATGTAGCTTTGGGGTGGTGGCCTGAGTATGAAATAAATAAAGATTAAGAAATTTCAGTCAAACTTACAAAGAGCTCTGCAAAGTATATGTGAGACTAGATTAAATCTCTTGAAATATTCTTGAATGAAACGGATTTAGGAGCTTTGGGTATGGATAATGTAGCCACACACTAGGAGAATAATGCACTCAGACACATGACATGTTATCTAGAATTGGAGGCCTTTCTGTCATTAATTCTTTAAATATTTAATCGTACCCTCTAAAACAAACAAGTATGATTTTGAGAAGCATTTGAGAAAAATGATTGAAACTAATGAGGCAGCTGTGAGAACCATCAATTTAAATCCAAATGAGGCATAACTTGTTACTTCCCTAATGAACCATCTCTCCTGGTTGATATCTGAAGTGAGGGGCACTTTGAGAAGCTTAACTTCGTAACCGTGGGATTTGAACCATGTCTGGAAAATAATTTTTAGACTTGAATTATAGTATAAGACACACTGTAGCTATTAGAAATTTGATGGCATTGCCAAAAGTATATCAGATAAGTTGTATGAGTGTAGAGAGATAATTTTGACCAAAATTAATGTCATATGGAGGCTCGGAATGTAAACAACTGAGAGAAACAAAGAAGAAATAAAAGGTTTTTTTTTTTTCCTTTAGATGTTGGCAGATTATTGAGGTCTAAAGCTTCTACAGCCTCTGATAATTTCATTCCTTCTCTTGCTGTCATTTTATTAAGATACACAATGACTCTTTGCAATGAACACTTGCAAGTAAAACTATATAAATAAAAGGTTTTATTGAGTGACTCACTATGTCACACTGCAACTTTCATGACGGGGTTGATTTTTTTTTTCCTTCTCTCTGTTTTTCTTTTTTATCTTAAAGTTTATTTTATTTTATTTTATTTTGGAGGGGAGGTTACAAGCAGAGAAGGTAGATATGAAGAGATAGGAAAATGAATGGGATGGAGGTGTATGATTTGAAAGACACAAAGAATAAAATAAAAATGCATTTATAAATAGAATTGCATATATTTAAGACAAATAATATACAATAAATATTTATAGAATGTAAAATGAATGCCACAATCAAGTCTGACTTGCTAATACATTAATAAGATCACTTATCATTTATGTATTCATTGAGAATACCTAGAATCTACCATGGTAAGAAATAATTTATTTGTAGTAGTCATTTTGCAACGCAGTTGGTCACAAGGCCTTATTCATTTTATATACTGAAAATTAAGCCACTTTAATCAATATCTCCAAATTGTTCCTGTTTCTATATTACAACCAAAGTAATATAGAAAGAAAAAGAGACAGCAGGAATAGCAAAATAAAAGAGACTGACAGTTGTTAATTTATCACACCACACAGATGCCTTGCTCCTAATTCACTCTTGGCACAAAAACAGAAAGTTTACCTACATGTAGAAACCACAATTTACTGTAGTATCCCAAATTTATTTGAATTTACCATCTTACTATAGTAATTTGTTTATATGGAAATTAGATGTCATAGAGATATCAAGTAGAATGATATGTGATGGTTGGTGAGATAATTGAAGTAACAAAAAGTGAAAATCAAGCTAGACTACAAAATAAATTTATTGTTGACAGAAATACTTAATGCTGTAATTTTGAATACACACTGAATAATAACTGGTTATTTCTAAACAGAAACACTCAAATGTTAGTTGGAAATGCCTCTAACTTGAACAATACAGGCAGATATTGATGATAAAAGCTAGCTATTAATATACAGAAAGAAATACAGACTCAGATATGAGGGGATCTCACATTTTCAAATGTAATATAAAATACATGGCATTTTGGAATAAATATTTAGCTGATTATTGAGAAATAGTTAAAATTATTATTGAGAATTTGTTATAACCATCACTTTAAATTATTGAATTAAAATAATTTTGAATCTTAAACATAAACCTTGAATTATGTCATAATCACTCTAGTAATTAAGACTATTCTCTGAAGAGATACATATTGAAATGAAAAATAATTTTACAAACAAATGATGCTGTGAAAGGTTATAAAGAAGTAATCATCGTTTATTTAAGTCAATAGATTCTTTCAAGGCTATCTTGGACTAAATAGCTACTATGTCTCTGGTTGTAACAGAAGTGCTACAAAATGACCAGCTACCCCCCCCCCCACACACACACACACTATATATGACATCAAACTTTCTGCTGAGCAACAAAGCAGTCATCCCAGTTGGAAGACTGACATGCTATGCTACCTATAGAAGGCCATGAATGTAAAAGGAAAGAAATATCTCATACCAACTTCTAGTGATGGAATAAGTACACAATAGTAGTGGTGGTTTTGTTTCTCTGTGTTCTGATCCATATGAGGTAGCCAATGTCTTTGGCTAAATGATTAGACATGAGAAACTAAAGAAATTAGATGGTTTCAAGGATGCCGATAAACATGTCCCCACTGAATTGACTGGAAAATTAAAGAGAAACACTGAAGAAGGAGATTGAAGCAGTGTTTTAACAATCAAAGGGAGAATCATCACAGTCAGTGAGAATCTGGGCATATTCTCCTGATGTGCTCATCTGGACATGGACGTGGCTGGAATGAAAACATTCAATGAAAGTTTGTCTCAGCACAAGCCTATTGGGGAAATTATTTTGGCCACTCCACGTAGTTAAAAGGATATTTATTTAATGGCGTAACTCACAAATTAAGTAATGGGTAGGCCGCAGGGTCTGGGGAAGGTGTATTGCAATCCAGCGGTGTTCTCCGGAGCTCTGCACAGTCCACCTTTCACCCTTTCACCTTTCAGCGTCCCGGCACCGAGAGCAGCACACAGAGAGAGCGCTGGCCCATCCAGCTCTCGGGTCCCCAGGCGCTTCCCCTCGCCCTGCCTCGTAGGCTTGACAGTTGCCAGAGTCTCAATGGGGGTTGGAACTTCCAGATCCATGCTGGAATGGCTACCCACTACACAAGCCTATAACAAAGGCAAGGAAATAGCATTTCTCCCTAGGTAAGACTTCAGAATTAAGTAATGTCAATTATGATTATGCACATTTACAGTAACATATGCTATGTAAAAAGAATATACTATTAAAATAAAAGGAAGTTATTTGAGAAAGCATAATAATTAACTTTTCAATAGCTGCTACTTTATTTTGTAATAAAATTGGCAGCAGGTAAGCTTCACATTGCATAACTCTAGCACTATAAGCAAGACAAATACTTCATTCCTAAAGTCATGTGCTGATATAACTTCAAAGAGCTTGATATAAATCTTCTCAGAATATGACATTGATATAAAATTACTGGCTCAAGGAAAAACTGATTATATCCAGCCATCGGCTAATTTCTATATATAATCATTCTCTTCAAGACAATCTCAGTTTAAAAATGATTATGGCAGACAAATTAAAAAGTCAAATTAGTACCAAACATGTAAATATGTGTAATTGATTTAGAATAAATTATTTAAGCCTTTCCTTGCTTCAGAGTGACTTCTCAAGATAGCCATGCTATGAATGCTTTAAATAAATACAGATGCTTAGAAGAATATGAACATGTTGCTACAGGACAATCTAGGTCATGTGATGTGTAATGGTCTATGAAGGAAAAGATTAGTTTATTATGCCTGAGTCGGTCACATTTGCCCTCTCTTTAGGATTATTAACAGCTTGTTACTCAAAGAGCAGTTCTGAGACCAAATACTGACTTATTGAAATGTTTTTTATATTGTTAATGTGTTGGAACACATGATCCTGTTTGCTTAAATACTTGACATCATGCTACAGTTCATGTTAAATGCATGAATCAGTCTGAACTATAGTCTGAGTGGTTGACTCTATAATTCCAGTGAAGCCTATTACCACTTCAAAACCGTGGGTCACAGTTTTTCACAGGACTGCCATGGTTGGAAACCCATTTCTTGAATGTCTTACCATGAATCATTGTGGAAAAACATCAGCACATCTGTGAGACTGTACTGGTGGTAAACCTTTGGAAGTCTGAAGGTTTCTTATTGGTAATTTTATAGCTTCTTGCTATAGTAAGCCATACCCTTTACTCTTATATTTTTTTTCTAAGCCTGAGTCAAGCTAGTGAATCTTTAAAGCCTAAATGAAATCTAAGAGATATTTAGCAAAATATCTATGAGATAGATATTTTAGCAAAAAACTATGAGAGGAGCTTGAATCCTACATAAAACTAGACTCTGAATTGATTTGCCAGACTGAAAAAAAAATCTTAGGAATACATATATATTTGGCATATGCACTACAGTATTGAAATATATAGATCAAAACAAGTGTTTTATATCAGAAATATTTCCATGGATTCCAGCTTAAATATTTTGTGCCTTATTTAACTACTCAATATATGGTATTTATACCATTTTATGTTAAAATCTCGAAGAATTTAATTCCTGTTTTGAGACACCTGATATTTGCTCTCTATCACTTTAAGAACACTAAAAAAATTAAGACCATTGCAGGCAGTGTGAAAGCATTTAAACTGGTCATTTCATCATGAAGGTAGGTAAAGTTGGGAAAACAGTTTCTTCATGTCATGTCTGAGTGTTATATTATTAGTGGGAATCCAAGAGGAATAAGAACTGTTCTACACAACAATATTATCTGAGTCTTTAGAAATTGAGAGGACTGGAGAATGTATTTCAGTCTCTTATTACAAAGGGTGAGTATAGAAATAAAGTCTTTTGAACATGGGAAATGTGTGTTAAACCAGTATGAATAATTAATCTGCTTCACTGCTTAACTCTTATAATCAGAAAGTCATTTGAAGTAACAAATCCCATGTAAGCACCCATTTTAAGAATTGTGTTGATAGTTCAAACTAGCTTTTAAGATGGAAGGCACATTATGGTGCTTCGCTTAGGTTTCAGTGAGATAAAGTAGTGATGATCCTTTCAGATAAGTAAGAAAAATGGAACAGTGTGTTTTTGTGTCCCAACTCTCAAACACTCTTCTGACACTTGCCATTAAGAGAATATTTTTTTAAGATTGCAGACTCATCACAGAAGCACACTGATACTCTAAGTCAGTTTTGGTCTCATGTTTTATTTATCTGAACACATGTGGAAGTTGTTGTTATCTCCAGCTGGATTTCCCAGTTGGTGACAGTGAGGGGAAAATCTTCACTTGACTTTAGCTTGTTCTTCGTTTCAGGTGAAATGGGATGACCTCATCCACAGAGTATAACATTCCCTGGATACTATTGAAATCCCTGGGATCACATTGATTTTCTGCTATTGTCCTCCTCTAGTTTGTGATTTTTTTCTTTTCTGAATGAAATTTGCTTATACGCGGACTTCACTTGCAAAGAAATTTTGCCAAGTTTCCCTCCCTACTTCTGATAGAACAATTAAAATTTCATAAACAATAGTTTATAGTTCCCTCATATTTTTCCATAAGTTCCATAATTTTCATTAACTTCAAAAAAGTACAGTTTCTGGTGGCAAATGATAAGTGTTAGAATTCATAATTTAAATCAAAACTTATTCTTTTCATGCCATTGGTGTTTTAAGAAATTGACAGGTGATTAGTTTGTTTGAAGGTATTATATTTTCTGACAGCATATATAATAAATGGTCAACTTTATAATCAATATTTTTGTTGGTTATATTTTATTAATTATAAACATATATGCTCACAATATACTAAGCAACAGTAAAATATATATTTTCAGTGTAATATCATATTTTTTCTATTTGTGAATACTAAATGTTTGATGCACCAAAATTTTCTATGTTTCTTTTTTCAGTAGAGTAGGAAATTTTTGTATAGGTCACTAAGAATTTGACTGATTGGTGAATGAAGAAAGAAGCTTCCATAATATTTACTATAGCAGAGAAAAGAACTTAAGTATCTGAAACTGGTGTCAAAAATAAATGCTTAGAAATTGGAATTGTGAAACAAAACCACTTATACAGATTGCTCAAACCTACAGGATACCAATAGGTTATATAGTTAAGAGGAATAACAACAAGAGAAAATTATTTTTAGTGACATAAAGAAACTTAACTGAGAAGTTAAAATTTAACCAATAAATATAAAATGATACTTATAAATTATTATAAAAACTATTATCTGTTTGAATATTACTATGTTGTGGTTGATGCTGAAGGTTGAATCTAGGACCTCAGATATGCTAATCAAGTCCTGTACCATTGAGGTATAGCCTTCTACTCCACCTTAGAATGAGTTAAAGTCATTTCAGCTACATGAGTGTTGCTGAAATGTCATTTCTATCAAACCTTTTAATATCCTCAAAATTAAACACTTACTGATAAGGTTATTATGATAATTTTAATATGTAGGATGTTACTATGTTTAATTAATTGAGGTAAATATGTGTAATTTTTCCTGCTAAAATGACTCTGAAATCTAGCAAAGGCAAGGGATATTTATACACCGAAATAAACAAGTGAAGAACTTAAATAACTCAAAGTTTTGTTTTGTTTTGTTTAAAAAAACAAAAACAAAAACAAAAAAAAACCTTAAAGCATTTTGGAATAAGCCAGAATTGTGATGTTCATTACCACAGCGGACTAATTTCCATGCTGAAGGCATATCTTCTGCTACAAAGCAGTGATCAGAAATATATGGTCGTAGGTAGAGAGGAAAATGCACTGTTCTGTGTTTAAAGGAGCTAGACTACAAAAGAATGTTCAATGTTCTCATTGTTCTGAGGAAACCAATAGGGACAATCCTATGTCCATTGGCTAGATACAGACCTGCCTCTACCTGCAGCAGTGTAGCCAGAAAGCAGTTAAAACTCTTCTACGTGTGTGTTTCCAAACAAGAAAGATGTTATGGGAGACCCACTGTACTGCTATACTAGTAGATGCCTGCCACTTTGAGCCACTAAAGGAATTCGTGATTTTGTGCAATTGATTGACCAGAGTTAAGTATTTCTTTTTGTTAAACAATTTCTTAGTAAAATACAATATTGGCTGCCATATTTAATTGAATAAGTCTATATCATACCTTCAATGTTTAAATTGCCTTAGGTACATTCAGTACCTGTCACTGAAGATGTGTTTGCATTCACTTCTAGCCACACTATGATCAAGACTCTTATTTATTTTCAGTATTTTTTTTTTTGGTGGAAACAAGGTAAGTCTTGAAAGCAGAATTCAGGTGTATTTATGTTCATTGGTCAGGTCTAATTGGCTTAGGAGTATTAGATTGTTTTAAGTTATACATTTGTAGTCAGTATGTTGAAAACAATTAGTGCTTTGAAAATTATGAATTGATTACCCACTTTTGTATGCTATCTGCATGTATGTGCTTAGACTTCCTAGGAGACCAAAATAGTTAGCTTTCTGCAACCATAGATATGAATTTATCTTTTAAAAGAATTTTAGAATGTCAAAATGAAATAATCATATAAGTAAATAAATTAAGTGTCTTTTGGTTAGTTTGGATAAGGGCTTGTCTATTTTGTTGATTTTTCTCAAAGAGCCAGCACTTTCTTTCATTGATTCTTTGTATTGTTCTCTTTGTTTCTATTTTATTGATTTCAGCTCTCAATTTGATTATTTCCTGGCATCTATTCCTCCTGGGTGACATTGCTTCTTCTTCTTCTTCTAGGGCTTTCAGGTGTTCTGTTAAGTCACTAGTGTGAGATTTCTCTAATTAAGACCCCATGGGAATAGGAAGAAGCAGAGCGCCAAAGAGGTCAAGAGAAAGCCCAAGCTGACCTACTCTGGTGATCAGATGGCCAAACCCCCTAACTGTCATGGTACAACTCTCTTCCAGTGACTGATGGAAGCAGATGCAGAGATCCATGGCCAAGCCCCAGGTGGAGGTCCAGGAGTCCAATTGGCATGAGAGAGGAGGGATTATATGAGCAACAGATATCAAGACCATGATTGGAAAAAGCACAGGGACAAATAGCCAAACTAGTGGAAACACATGAACTGTGAACCAATAGCCGAGGAGCCCCCATGGAACTGGATCAGGTCCCCTGGATCAGTGAGACTGTTGATTAGCTTGAACTATTTAGGAGGCCCCCAGGCCCAGGTCTGCTTGGCCTCAGGCCGGACTGTGAGCTGCTTGTTTAAAGCCAGTGCTACAAACAACTCAGGCCTGCCCTGCTAAAAAGGGCCCCTGCCTGTAAAGCCAAGCCTTGACTCGACTCAAGAGGGAATAAGTGGCTGGATTTAAGCTTTATCCGGCTACGCTTTCACTTTCGCTTTCGCTTTCGCTTTCTCTCTGTCTCTCTGTCTCTCTCTGTCTCTGTCTCTCTCTGTCTCTCTCTCTCTCTCTCTCTGGATTCACACTTAGGACACTAGGTGGCTGTTTTGAAATTCACTCGGATTTCTACTGTTGTATGCAGATTTGGTAAGTCATAATGGAAACTATTTAAAAGACAAATTTTTTCCACATTTAAAAAAAATGGGTTTTCTGTGTACATTGGAAGAAAATTGGGTTTTGTTTGAAATTTTAGGCAGTCTGACAATGGAACAACGATATGAAAAGATTAGTATTATGGGAATTATGCAGTTTATCACCATGCTTATTCTCATTTTACTATTTAAAAAGATAGTCGATTTAAGTGCCAGGATGACAGCTTTAGAAAAACTTGTTAAACCTGTAAAAATTCAGACAGAAGAAATTAACAGTGAAGTTGGTTCAAGATTGGATCATAAGGTTACAGAAAGAAAGCCTGTTTTCACACAGTCACCCTTAATTTATCCTGTAACCGTACAGCAGATGCCTGATCAAATGGCTACACAAAATATTTGGGCTCCAATTGAACTGATGGATTTTAAAAGGTTTAAGGAGGCAATAGTATCTTATGGCATGCATTCCCCATATGTAAAGGAAATGTTAAACTCTTGGTCAACATATAATAGGATTGTACCACAGGACTGGCAGGACCTTGCACAAGCTGTTCTGGAACCCAGCATGAGACTTCAGTTTCTAATGTGGTTTAAGGAGGAAGCTAGAAACATAGAAAAACAATGGCGGGATAAAGGAATACAAGTTTGTCAGGATCAGGTATTGGAGAAGGCCAATATGCTTCAGTACAAACACAATGTTTATATGATGTTCAAACCCTAATTTTATGTCGAATGGCAGCCTTGAATGCATGGGACAGAGATGAGGAACCAGGAAAAAAACCTGAGTCATTCACAAAGGTTATGCAAGGCCCAAAAGAATCTTTCACAGATTTTTTAGAAAGACTGGCTTCAGCAGTACACAGAATGGTCTCAGAATCAGAAGCTAGTAAGGCAATAATTGAAACTTTGGAATTTGAGAATGCAAATGCAGCATGCAAAAGAATAATCAGGCCATTAAAGGCAAGATCTGCACCTTTGGAAGATTGGATTAGAGAAACAATTAATGTTGAGGCTGATGAGCATGATGATATGTGGGTAGGAGAAGTAATTTCAAAAGGTTTGAGGAGTGTTAGATGTTTTGGGTGTGGAAAGCAAGGACATTTTAAAAGGGACTGTAAACAGGTCATTCCTAGAAGCAATGTTTCTTCAAGGAACAATGGCAACAGAATGCCCCTTCCTTCTGGAGTATGCAGAAGGTGTGGTAAGGGAAAACACTGGACCAACGAATGTAGATCAACAAAGGACAGACAGGGTAATCCTTTGCCTCAGTTTTCGGGAAACTCCCGGAGGGGCCTCATGCAGGCCCCCATAGCAAAACCAGTTCAAACCTTTCCTGCAGCTGTAGAGGAAATCCCTGCTCTGAGCGATTAAATAACCAAATGACTATTGGAATAAATCATGCTTGTCAGGATGATGAAACAGAGAGAATTGAAAATTCAGGAGAAAACATAAAGAAAATTTTTTGGCAAACTTCTATTAATGAACAAAGACCAAAATTAACAATAAAAATAAATGGTGTTTTGTTGTCTGGTCTGGTAGACACAGGTACGGACGTTACCATAATTGCACCAGAATTTTGGCATCCAGCTTGGCCTCTTCAGGAGGTAAACGTTCAACTGTTATGAATTGGGACATTATTTGGAGTGAAACAGAGTGCAAGATGGCTGGAATGTATAGGTCCAGAAGGACAGAAAGGAAAATTATAACCATATGTGGCTAACATAGCTATGAACCTGTGGGGTCGAGACTTGTTGCAACAATGGAATACTCAAATTAAAATCCCTCCAATCTCAGAAACAAATCATAAACTAGCATGTTTCTGAGAGAAATATTAGAAGGCATTATTTGGAGTGGTCACCAGCCATCCATATTATACAAGAACAGGGCACAACAACTGATAATCTTCTAAAAATACCAACAGCTCTACCTTTAAAATGGTTAACAGACAAGCCTGTATGGGTTCAACAATGGCCTTTAACAACAGAGAAACTCCAGGCTTTAGAAGAGCTGGTAGAAGAACAGTTAAATGCTCAGCATATTGAACAGTCAACCAGCCCTTGGAATTCTCCTGTATTTGTTATTAAAAAGAAATCTGGTAAATGGAGAATGGTAACAGACCTTAGAGCAATTAACAAAGTAATTCAGCCAATGGGCTCTCTACAATCTGGAATTCCTTTGCCTACTCTGTTACCAAAAGGATGGCCTCTCATAGTTATTGATTTAAAAGACTGTTTCTTTTCAATACCCTTACAAGAAAAAGACAAAGAAAGATTTGCTTTCACAGTGCCTACTTATAATAATTCTCAACCGGTTAAAAGATTTCAATGGAGGGTCCTCCCTCAGGGAATGTTAAATAGCCCAACTCTGTGCCAATGTTTTGTACAACAGCCATTAGAAGTGACATGTAAAAAATTTCCTAAATCTATAATTTATCATTATATGGATGATATTTTACTAGCTGACTCAAATGCAGATACTTTAGAAAGAATGTTTGAAGAAGTAAAGAAAATTTTGCCTTGCTGGGGATTACAAATTGCTCCTGAAAAAATACAAAGAGGAGATTCTATTAATTATTTAGGATATAAAATAGAGCTACAAAAAATTAGACCCCAAAAGGTGCAAATTAGGAGAGATAGACTACAGACTCTTAATGACTTTCAAAGATTATTTGGAGATATTTCTCATCTACGAACTATTGTTGGGGTAAAAAATGATGAACTGACTAATTTGTTCAAAACCTTAGAAGGTGACAAGGACTTAAATAGTCCAAGAGAATTTTCACCTGAAGCTGAGAAGGAATTGGCCTTGGTAGAAAAGAAAGTACATGAAGGGCACGTGGATCATATTGATCCAAAGCTGGATTGCATTTTGGTTATTTTACCTTCTAGGCGTTCTCCTACTGGAATATTAATGCAGAGGGAAGATATTATATTGGAATGGATATTCTTACAAAATAAACCAAATAAAAAATTAAAAACTTATGGGGAAAAAATCTCTGACTTGATTTGGAAAGGAAAATTGAGACTTTGTCAATTAGCAGGAATAGACCCAGCAGAAATTGTCGTACCTTTAACTAAGGAGGACATTGAAAAATTATGGACAGAAAGTGAACCTTGGCAAAGAGCTTGCAGTAATTTTTTGGGAGAAATTAACAGCAAATATCCCAAAAGCAACATAATTGATTTTATAAAGAGAGCTGATTGGATCTTTCCTCGAATTCTACGGCAAAAACCCATATCTGGAGTTTGTACATTTTATACAGATGCCAACAAACAAGGAAAGGCAGGTTACAAATCAGAAAATTTAAGTAAAGTGGTTCAAAGTCCTTATAATTCAGTGCAAAAATCAGAATTGTATGCTATTCTGTTGGTATTAATGGATTTTTCAGAACCTCTCAACATAGTAACTGACTCTCAATATGCTGAAAGAGTGGTGTTACATATTGAGACTGCAGAATTTATCCCTGATGCTTCAGAATTAACTTCACTATTTATTCAATTACAAGATACAATCAGGAAAAGGAGTCATCCTTTATATATAACTCACATCCGATCTCATACTGGTCTGCCAGGCCCTTTAGCACAAGGCAATGATGAGATTGATAAATTATTGATAGGAAATGTGCTGGAGGCCTCAGAATTTCATAAAAAAACATCATGTCAATAGTAAAGGTTTAAAAAAGGATTTTTCCATAACCTGGCAACAAGCCAAAGAAATAGTAAAGAAATGTCCTACTTGTTCCTTCTATAATCAAACGCCATTACCAGCAGGATGTAACCCACAGGGTACTCAGAGGAATAAAATCTGGCAGATGGACGTGTTTCACTTTGCAGAATTTGGAAAACTGAAATATGTACACCACATCATTGATACTTATTCAGGATTTCAGTGGGCAACTGCTCTGAGTTCTGAAAAAGCTGATTCTGTAATCACTCATTTGCTAGAAGTTATGGCCATCATGGGTATACCTGCACAAATCAAAACTGACAATGCTCCATCATATGTCTCTGTTAAAATGAAACAGTTTTTTGCTTATTACAAAATAAAGCATATTACAGGTATACCACATAATCCTACAGGTCAAGCAGTTATAGAAAGATCAAACAGAACTCTAAAGGATATGCTAAATAAACAGAAAGGAGTA
Source organism: Peromyscus maniculatus bairdii (assembly GCF_049852395.1). Lineage (NCBI taxonomy): Eukaryota > Metazoa > Chordata > Mammalia > Rodentia > Cricetidae > Peromyscus > Peromyscus maniculatus. The sequence continues at coordinate 8,345,146 of NC_134865.1, read as the reverse complement.
ACAAAAACCCCCAGAAATAGACTGCATAATGCTCTATTAACTTTGAATTTTCTGAATGCCAATGAGAAAGGAACAACAGCTGCAGAGAGACATTGGGTAATAGAAAAAACTACAGAATTAAATCAGCCTATATACTTTAAGGATGTGCTGACCTCAGAATGGAAACCAGGGTATGTATTACATTGGGGACGAGGTTTTGCTTTTGTTTATACAGGAGAAGATAAGCTGTGGGTACCATCAAAATTGATAAAGGTTCGATTTGAACAAGAGAAACCTCTTAATTAGAGGAGGTGATAGTTCATCAACCAGCATGAACATCCAATTTAAGCTAACTTGTACTAGTAACACATGTCTTTTCATTTAATCAGATAATAACTTGCCAAAAAGGAACATCCCCAAAATTAGTCTTGGGGAAAGGTTTTTGTTTTTTGTCTTTTAGGAGAATGAAGGTTAAGGAATCTGAAAAACACAAGACAAATGAGACAACTGAAGAAAAGGGACAAATCATCTCTCCCAGGAAACAGAGTGAAACGGCGTATGGGTATATATAATCTAAAAAAAAAAAAAATATGTCTTCTTAAATGTTTGTTTCTGCTTTTCTCTAAAGATTTAACACTATTGGTCTTCTAATAGTCCCAGTTCAATTAAAATTTAAAGCTGACTTTGGAGTTGGAGAATGGCTCTCTCCTTCTTTAAAATCAAGCATGTTGTTAAAAGGTAAATGCAAACTCCCTGTATCATGCCAGAATAAGAGCCATCTTCTGCTATGGTACAGGACAAAAGCCAAATTAATTAAGGGACTATTCTATTACTAATCTCAACTCTTTGATTCTATTCTGATTCTTTAAACTTTTCTTAAAGTATAAATTTTATATCAAAATTTACAAGATTAATATATATATACATTTTAAACTTTGTTAAGATATGAATGGTCACATAGAGTACTAACTAATTCTAGAAAAAAGGCTAGCTGCATATATATGTCTTTGTGTTCGAGTCTCTTATCAGTTTTCTGCAGGAAATCACGGCCATGCCTAACATCAACTGAAGTCTCCAGAAAGAAGATGGGGCCCCACAACAACAACAACAACAATTCCACTTGGACAATAATAATATCACTAAGCTGACAAACATCATCTACAGATCAGCTTTGAACTACAAGGTGCTCAGAGCAATTTTGAGATGACTAGCTGAGATGATCCAGTCTCAAAGACTACTTGAATAAGGACTTGATATAAACCCTGAACTTTGGCATTATACACAGACTGGATAATAATGAAGGATATAGTTACCTTTCCTAGAATTTGACAATTAACCTAAAATTTTTCTTTCAGGATAAAGATAACTTCGCCCATACCCAGCAGGAAGCAATTTTAAGAATGACGCCCACATTCCCAAAGAGGTGGTGTGGGACGGGTGGTTTTTTTTTTTTTTTTTTTTGGTCTTTTTAATGGGTTTTGGGTCTGGGATAATTTTCATTATTTAGGGGGGTAAGTTACAAGTTGTTGTCGAGGGTTAGGAAAAAGGCTAAGCAAAGGAGATTAGATTTAAGGTTCTTGTTTTTTTTTTTTTTTTTTTTTTTTAAAGAAAGAAAGAAAAAGAAAAAGACAATTACTAGTTTTAAATACTTTACATTATTACCAACTATTAGGATATAAAGAAATGAAAGCAGTTAGACATTACAATAAAAATTGTAGTCATATTAGATATGTTTTAAAAATTGAGCAGATATATTTTAGACAGGTCATCTTCAAACCCTTCAGAGATCTACTGAATATGGCATTTAAAATGTTTTAATAACTTAGAAATTTTTCTTTTTTGAGACATGTCGGCTCCTGGCAGTACCAATCTACTTCAGAGAAAATATGGGCATTGAAGAAACTGCATATGGAGTTAATTTTCATTGTGGCAAAAGTTAGCCACTGGACAACAAAGTATACTTGAATCAACAGGACAAAATGGACAGACAGAACATGAAACAAAGGACTACCGATTCCTGCCAAAACAAGTGTGGTCATGGCTTTATCAACAGGCATCTTCTGAGGCCAGGACAATATGGCACCATCCCTGAAGTGGCCTTCACAATCCGGAAAAGGTACAGTGCCCTTTTCTTCGAAGGCAGCTGAACAGGCAGTGGGCCGATGGCTTCTGGTGTGCAATGGAACAGCAACTGAAAGCTCACGCCTCTCAATAGTAGACTGGCATTTAACAGAGGGATGTGGAGAAGAAGGGTATGCTGAGATGAAGCCATATATACACAGCCAAGAAGAATGGACAGCTGAATTAAAAAACTGTCAACAATTTCCAGAATTTAAAATCCTGAATCATGACATGACACTAGTGGAATTCAGGTGTTTCTGGTACATGGACTGCTCTCACCCAATGTGAGGTTGAACTGTTGACCTTGTGTACAACCTACTTCACAAATGAGTCTGTCAGACACGCTAAGCCTATAGGCTGAAGATGATGCCCCAACACCATGAAGAAACCTCAGGTGACTGTCCAGGCAGCTGGCTGTTTCTGTCAACTCACAAAATTTTTGGAAGTTGCTTTTGTGCACTTCCTGTTTTTATTTTTGTTAGCTAATATTATTTCCTTCTTGGGTTTCTGAGGGAGTTGAAGATTAGTTAGTTATAGTTGAAGATTAATTAGGATAGATAGTGAATTAGATACATTTTGGACTTACTAAAATAGGATAGATAAGGGAATTATTTTCTCTGATTTGTCAAATACAAATGGACTAGACATCGTTTAGGTATTTGTTACTTGTATATATTGTATATAGTTATTGTACTTTTGTATATAGTTTTTCTTTTGTTAGTTATAACCTTTTGCCTTTTTTCTTTTTATTAAAATAGAAAAGGGGAAATATGGTGATATTTTATTTGTACTGAAATGTGATTTTAATTTTATGTTAATAAATAAAGTTGCCCTCGGGTCAGAGCTATTAGAGCCATAGCAAGAGCGTGGTGGTTAGAAGAGCTAGGTATATTTCTGTATGTTCAGGGATACAGCCAGTATTGGAGACATATGCTTTTAAGACCTGGAAGGCGGTACTTACAGGCAGTCATGTAGTTGGGTTTACAACCAATGAGAAGGCAGAACAGAAAGACTATTTAAACACAGACAAACAGGAAGTAGCTCTCTCTCAGCGAAGCTAAGAGCACTGCAGGAGGTAAGATTTTATTTCTGAGCTCTGACCTCTCGGCTTTCTCTTTTACATTGGCTCTGTGTTTCTTATTTTAATAAGACGATTGGTTACATCTACATCCATTAATAAGTATCAAGTGATGTTTCCCTTAGTTTCCATCATGGTTAATTTAATGTGTCAATTTTTCTTGGTGAAGTGATGCTCAAGAGCCAACCAAGCACTATCTCTCCATGTGTCTGTATGGGTGTTCTTAGTGATGAGTGTCTCAATCAACAGACTGCCTTGAAACCCCATATCCAAGGTGAATTGATAGCATCATGCAGCCACTATGGTCTGAACATAATGAATAGTCAAGGGAGGATCAAGCTTCCACCTTCTGTGTTCCAGTATCCTGGAAAACTAGATTGAATCAGAATTAAAATGATGTGAACCCACTTCTGCTCTAAGCATGCTGCCTTCCAAAGCTAAAAACAAAAACAACACCCACCAAAAAACTCACCAAATTCCTAATTTCTCCCTCCTCCCCATCTTTTTAATTTTTTGGACTATTCTTCTTCTTCTTCTTCTTCTTCTTCTTCTTCTTCTTCTTCTTCTTCTTCTTCTTCTTCTTCTTCTTCTTCTTCTTTGTAGCAAATGTCTTCAAAAAGTTTTTTGGTTGTTGTTGTTTTGGTTTTTGTTGTTTTTTATTTTATAATTTAATTTGATTTTACATATCAGCCACGGATTCCCCTGTCCTCCCTCCTCTTGGCCCCCCCTCTCCCCAGCTCACACCTTATTCCTATCTTCTCCAAGGAAAGGACTCCCCTAGGGATTCAGCTCAGCCTGGTAGATTCAGTCCAGGCAGATCCAGTCCCCTCTTCCCTTCACCCAGGCTGAACAAATTGTCCATGCATAAGCCCCAGGTTCCAAACAGCCAGCTCATGCACTAAGGACAGGTCCTGGTCACACTTCCTGGGGGCCTCTGAAACAGTTCAAGCCAATCAACTGTCTCACTTATCCAAAGGGCCTGATCCAGTTGGGGGCTCCTCAGCTATTGTTTCATAGTTCATGTGTTTCAACTAGTTTGGCTATTTATCCCTGTGCTTTTTCCAATCATGGACTCAACAATTCTCACTCATACAATCCGTCCTCTTTCTTGCCAATTGGACTCCCTGAGCTCCACCTGGGGACTGGCCATGAATCTCTGCATCTGCTTCCATCAGTCATTGGATGAGAGTTCTAGCACCACAGATAGGGTGTTTGGCCATCTGATCACCAGAGTAGGTCAGTTTGGGCTTTCTCTCAACCATTGCATTTAGTCTATTGTGGAGGTATCTTTGTGGATTTCTGGGGACATCTCCAGCACTTTGCTTCTTCCTATTCCCATGGGGTCTTCATTTATCATGGTCTCTTTTTCCTTGTTCTCCCTCTCTGTTCTAGATCCAGCTGGGATCTCCTGCTCCACTAAGCTCTCTTTCCCTTGACCCTTGCCCTTCATTCCCCCCCATGTCCAGGTTGTTCATGTAGATCTCATCCATTTCTCTGTTGCTGGGTATCCCTGTGTCTTTCTTAGGGTTCTCTTTTCTAGGTAGCCTCCCTGGAGTTGTGAGTAGCAGTCTAGTCATCCTTTGTTTTACATCTAGTATCCACCTATGAGTGAGTGCATACTATGTTTGTCTTTCTGAGTGTGGGTTACCTCACTCAGGATGATTTTTTTCTAGATCCATCCATTTGCCTGCAAACCTTATGATGTCATTGTTTTTCTCTGCTGAGTAGTACTCCATTGTGTATATGAACCACATTTTATTTATCTATTTTTTGGTTGAAGAGCATCTAGGTTGTTTCCAGTTCTAGCTGTTACAAATAATGCTGCTATGAACATAGCTGAGCATGTGCCCTTGTGGTATGGATGAATATTCCTTGAGAATATGCCCAAGAATGGTATAGCTGGGTCTTAGGGGAGATTGATTCCCAATTTTCTAAGAAAGCACCATATTGATTTCCAAAGTGGCTGTATAAGCTTGCGTTTCCACCAGCAGTGGAGGAGAGTTCCCCTTGCTCCACATCCTCTCCAGCATAAGCTGTCTTCAGTGTTTTTGATCTCAATCATTCTGACATGTATAAGGTTGTATCTCAAAGTCCCTAAAAAAAGAAATTGAAGAAGATGTTAGAAAATGGAAAGATCTCCCATGCTCATGGATAGGCAGGATTAACATAGTAAAAATGGCAATCTTACCAAAAGCAATCTACAGATTCAATGCAATCCCCATCAAAATGCCAACACAATTTTTCACAGACCTGGAAAGAACAATACTCAACTTCATATGGAAAAAACAAAAAACCCAGGATAGCCAAAAGAATCCTGTACAATAAAACAACCTCTGGAGCCATCACAATCCCTGACCTCAAGTTCTACTATAGAGATACAGTAATAAAAACAGCTTGGTACTGGCATAAAAAACTGACATGTGGACAAATGGAATGGAATTGAAGACTCTGACACTAATCTGCACACCTATGAACACAGAATTTTTGACAAAAAAGCCAAAACTACAATGGAAAAAAGAAAGCACCTTCAACAAATGTGATGGCATAACTGGATGTCAACATGTTGAAGGCTGCAAATAGATCCATATCTGTCACCGTGCACAAAACTTAAGTCCAAGTGGATCAAAGATCTCAACATAAATCTGGTTACTCTGAACCTGATAGAAGAGAAAGTAAGAAGTAGTTTTGAATGCATTGGCACAGGAGGTCACTTCCTCATTATAACACCAGTAGCACAGACACTGAGACAAACAATCAATCAATGGGACCTCTTGAAACTGAGAAGCTTTTGTAGAGCAAAAGACACAGTCAACAAGACAAAGCGACAGCCTACAGAATGAGAAAAGATCTTCACCAAAACCCACATCTGACAGAGGGCTGATATCCAGAATATATAAAGAACTCAAGAAATTAGGTATCTAAAAGCCCAAGAGTCCAATTAAGAAATGGGCTATAGAACTAAACAGAGAAATCTCAACAGAGGAAACTTTAATGGCTGAAAGATATTTAAGGAATTGCTCAACATTCCTAATCATCTGGGAAATGCTGGTTTTTCTTTTTAATTAGTTGATTAGTGTTCTTTTAATATTCTCATGCTTTACTCTTTAAGCAACAAACATTGTCTCTCAGAGTCTGTGGATTAGGGATCTGGGACTGTCTTCGAAGGTCTATCTACTGACTTGATTCTATGCTGACTGGAGCTAGGATCACCTTCAGGTCCCACTGAATTCAAACTCATTCTATGAATCTAGAAATGCCTCAGAGATGTCTTAGTTATTGTCTATGAGTAGCATTTCCTTCATACATAGATCTCTGTGTTAAAGCTTCTCTGACAGTAATACTGGAAGAGAAAAACTCAAGCGTAAATACAGCAGAAGTCAATCTTTGTACAACCTAAGCATCTATCTTACATCCTGACATTTTTTTTACATACACTGTTGGCACAGTTCACAGTCTGAGCAAGGATTATACTAGATTTGAAGACCTGGAGGTAAGAGAAAACTAGATAGAACTAGTTGATGTCTGAGGCAATAGTTCTCTCTTTGAACGGACTTTATCATGTACCAACTAATAAGTTAGACAAAGATAAAAGAAAAAAGAAATTCAGAATATGATGTATAGAACAAAGCAGATTTATGGAGGAAACAATTTTAAATTGGAAGCAATGGGTAAGTAAATTTATGAAATTCTATATGATGGTTAAGATTTTATCAGTCAAGGAATATGGTCAGTAGAGACATTTTCTGGAGAATATGCTCTTCTGTACATCTGTGTTTACTTTTTCTTTCTCACTGATTTGGCTAAAAATCTGAGTTATCTTGTCTGAATTGGAGTATGACTGCTCACTAATGAAATATTCCTTCTAATAAATCAGGAAGAAAATCAGATAAATTTGACATGCTAATCAGTGGATACTTTATGGAAGATCTGCTTTTACTCATTCATGACAAAGCAACATCCAGTTATCAGAGGGTTTCAGTAGATTGAAAACAAAAGGTAGAGAAAAAGAAAATTATTTTTTTCTCTTCTGGAGGTAACATACTAAACTCATGCTGCCCTTGGCTATCAAATGCCATGGCTTCTGATATTTATACTATAGGTCTTGTACCAGAAATCCCTCTAATCCACAAGCCTTCAATACCACATATGGCAGGATATCTCAGCCTTCTTGACACCATGGGATCATCTCCTAATAAATTCTGTTTTTTTAAAAAATTTCAGCTCTTGTCTCCTTTTGATTCTGACACTCTAAAAAGTTGATATTCTGAAAAATACCTAATTATGAACATGTGTTTCCAGCACTGACCTTTAGTCAACATAGAGACAAAGAACTGTCAAGCACTTGCTACAATAATTAGAAAACTAATGACCATCATGGTGTATTAAGAATTGAATTAGTGATATACCCTGAGGTCAACTATTCAATACTTATAATGATTAAATTGGGGGAAAGATGTTAAACTATCAACGCTGCACCAACATCAAAAGGGGTATTTTCTTCTTGATGGATGCAATTTAGGAATACATGTGATCTAAGAATATATATAATAATCTTTTATGTAAAATATAATTACTGTTTAATGAACACAAGTAAAACTGACAATCACATTTCACAATATCTGTGCATTATACTAACAACCATAGTAGAGATTAGGAACTATATTTTATGAAAAGGAAATATCACAGATGAGTAAAAAGTTTCACAGGAAACTAGTAAAATTTTATCAGTTAGTTAGATAATCATTTATTTGAGGTATTTGATGACTGCTTAATGGTAACCATTGATAAAGCTTTCATGTCTTCAGCCAAATGTATGCATCTTGTTAACTCCTTTTTGCCTTTCTATACTGTGAGGAAATATATCCTTCCTTCTTTTTCTCTTTCAGTTAGGAAAATTCTTTTCAATTTTCATTGATTCATTATTCTAAATATATTATACAATGGTTCTCAACTTTCCTAATGCTGAATCCACTTGTTGTGGTGACCCCCCAAGCATAAAATTATTTTTGTTGCTACTTCATAACTGTAATTTTGCTGCTGATATAAATCATAATGTAAGTATCTGTATTTTCTTATGGTCTTAGTCGACCTTTGTGAAAGAGTCAGTCAACCTGCAAATGGGCTGCAACTCATAATTTTAGAACTGCTGATATTATAAATTACATGTCCACATTTTTATTTCAGATATCTGTTCAGTGATACATATAGATGTAACAGTCTTATTAAATAAGAAACACAGGCTGGGTGGTGATGGGGCATGCCTTTAATCCCAGCACTCGGGAGGCAGAGGCAGGTGGATCTTTGTGACTTCGAGGCCAGCCTGGGCTACAGAGTGAGATCAAGGAAAAGTGCAAAGCTACACAGAGAAACACTGTCTCAAAAAACCAAAATAAATACATAAATAAATAAATAAACAGATAAATAAATAAAGAAAGAAAGAAAAGAAAAAAAAGAAAGAAACACAGAACCAAATGCGGAGTTAAAAACCCAAGAGGTCAGAGCAGTAGCCAAGAGCTGAGAATTAAAACCGACTTCTTACCCTTTGCTGCGGCTGATATACTTTAGTTTCCATGTATTCTGATTGTCAATAGTACACACACTGCATATAGAATTTCATTGGAAATGGAAGTAACATTTTGTTTATATTTTTAATCTTCCAGCAACTTTATAAAGCTCTTCATACACTACGGTCATTGTGGTATGTGGAGTACAGGAAGCAGGTTATGAGTCATACTAATTCTTACTGTAGTCAGGTTTATGCTGTTCATTTGGCAATTCAAAATCAATTCCAGTGATCAACTGATGATGATAGAGATGGACTTTCACTTGTATTAACAGCTAAGATAAAATTATGTTCCCTTCAAGTTTTTTAATCTCTTTCAAATTCATTTTTCTAAAAGTTATTATGGTTGTTACACAATTACCAGACAGGAAGTGTACTGTTGAATGTTGACATTGTGAGAATCTCAAGTTTTCAGTAAGATCTGAGGTCCCTCTGCTCCCTTTCATCATTGCATAATTATTCAATTCATGGCCCTTTCATACCTTAGGCAAACAGCTTACATGAATCTGGATGGCAGGAACACTTTACTTTTCTTTTTAATTGAATTTTTTTGTGAATTTCTTTTTTTTCCTTTTATTTTATTTTACAATACCATTCAGTTCTACATATCAGCCACGGATTCCCTTGTTCTCCCCCCTCCTGCCCCCTCCCCTTTCCCCCCAGCCCACCTCCCATCCCCACCTCCTTCAGGGCAAAGCCTCCCCCGAGGACTGAGATCAACCTGATAGACTCAGTCCAGGCAGGTCCAGTTCCCTCCTCCCAGACTGAGCCAAACGTCCCTGCATAAGCCCCAGGTTTCAAACAGCCAACTCATGCAATGAGCACAGGACCCAGTCCCACTGCCTAGATGCCTCCCAAATAGATCAAGCCAATCAACTGTCTCACCTATTCAGAGGGCCTGATCCAGTTGGGGGCCCCTCAGCTATTGGTTCATAGTTCATGTGTTTCCATTCGTTTGGCTATTTGTCTCTGTGCTTTATCCAACCTTGGTCTCAACAATTCTTGCTCATATAAACCCTCCTCTTTCTCAATAATTAGAATCCCAGAGCTCCTCCCAGGGCCTAGCCGTGGATCTCTGCACCCAGATTCCTCAGTCCTTGGATGGGGTTTCTGGCATGACTATTAGGGTGTTTGGCCATCCCATCACCAGAGTAGGTCAGTTCTGGCCGTCTGTCGACCATTGCCAGCAGTCTTTTGTGGGAATATCTTTGTGGATTTCTGTGGGCCTCTCTAGCACTTTGTCTCTTCCTTTTCTCATATGGTCTTCATTTACCTTGGTCTCCTATTCCTTGTTCTCCCTCTCTGTTCGTTGAAGAGTACTGTGGCTACATTATTTTGACACCTCTACACCTTCTATGTCCTTCCCCACTTTTCTCTCAAATTCATGACATCTTAGCTTTTAATAATTACTGTTCGTAATCTTCTGAGTCCGTTTATGTGTACATGTTTAGGACTGACCGCTGGAATTAGATAGCCTAGCAGGGAACTGTCCCTGGAAAACACTGATTCTCCATCAGTTAGCAGCAATGACTGGTTGTAGATAACTATGCATGGGGCCTTATGAAATTCCCCTCATTCACTTTGACATGCCATCTGGTTTTGTTAGTATAAAGGTCTTGTTGAGGTAACAGTAGTGTTGGAATTTTATTAGGCAATACACTCTGCCATATCACACCAAGTGGGCAGCAGGCATACAGGTCTTCTTCATACTTTAACAAATTTTCTCCCACTCTTCACAAATTTCCCTGAGCCATAGCCACAGGATTCCTGTTGTTGAGGTACCAGCTGGAGGTAAACACCCTCCAGTCAATTATTCTCTAAGTTTTGATCAGTTTTAGATCTCTCTGTTAGCATCTGTATGCCACAAAAATAAACTTATTTGATGAGAGATGAGAATGACACTTATCTGTGAGGATAAAAACAAATATTTAAAATACAGTAAGAAATTTATATTAATTTAGAAAAATGTCCATAATTGGTTCTTTTTCATACTTGTGGCTTCTCCTATCATGAATAGTTGGCTAGGTTTGTGATGTTATACATGAATTTCCTCAAATTGAGAAGGTCTTAGAAAGCTGTTGGTTCGTGATGACTTTCATGGACCTCTGCAGATCTTGTCTGCTGGATCTGGGATCTGAAGACCTGGAAGAATGGGACAGACTACAGTCCAGTGCTGTAGACAACCTTACTTCAGTTTCAGTGTACTTTTTTACAATAATGTAACATAGAAAACAATGATGCAAGGTTCTGTGACTTCAGAAAAACATGATCAGAAAAATGCGTAAATAACTTCAGTAAGCGCATACTAAATATTAACAGAGCAGCCCTTTCCCAGAACTTTTTCAGTTAGCCCAATTAAAACACTATTACTTTTCATGTTCTGTAGATTATATCTGAGAAAGCTCAAAAGCAAGGCAGAAGGCCATATCCGGATCCAGGATACACTGACCAGATTGGATTCTATAGCGATGTTCATGCTGGAACAAGAATAAACATGTCTTATGAATTGAATGTAAATGCCTGTCACAGGTGGTACAAAATTACATCCAAGAACAATCCAGGGAACAAAGTGCACCTGAGGTAAAAGGTCCTGTGCCTTTTTCCCTAAAGCTTCTATCAAAGTTCCCCAAGGCATTGTTCACCATGTGTCATTCTTGTGACCCTGTTCCAACAGGTTAGCCTTAGTATAAAAGTACAGATATTGCACTAGTGGAATAGCTCATTAGGGTGGTCATTTATGTGGTTCACAGACTTTGCATTTGTGTAAGAATATTGATCGTTTTTCTCTTTTCGCAGCTTGCATAGAAGTTTCTGCTAATATGAGAGGCAATCCTCAGGGAGGAAGAATCCAGGTCAACTCCTGTAAATCCTATATGTGAAGAGTTTTGTGTCATCATCAATAGAAACTTATTTTCAATTTATAGGAGGCAACCAAAGGCAATGGCAATAGCAGATGCTATTTGGTGAGCCTCTTGGATACTCCTGAACAACAATTCAAAGAGACTCTCTCTCTCTCTCTCTCTCTCTCTCTCTCTCTCTCTCTCTCTATCTCTCTCTATCTCTCTCTCTCTCTCTCTCTCTCTCTCACACACACACACACACACACACACACATACACACAATATATATATATATATATATATGCACAGACACATATGTATTATATATGTATTTCAAAATAACCTCATAAAGCATTTATTCTATAGATTTTAACTCATGGAGATTTGGATTCTTTGTTATCTGTCTTAGTCTGAGTTTTTATTGTTGTGAAGAGACACCATGACCATGGCAACTCTAATAAAAAAAAAAAACATCTAATTGAGGTGGCTTGGTGCAGTGAATACTTGTTCTACCTATGACCTTGAAGTACTAGGTCCTGGGAAGTGGGCTCAGGGCTACCCTTAAGACCTAAGGGGCACATAAGTACACACTCTCTTCCTTTGTGGGCTTGGATAGTGCAGACTGACTCCGGGGGCAGGAGCATTGTGGGGCAGGACTTCAGCCTTCCAGGGCTCTACAATGATTCACCTATTCTGCTTAGGGAAATGTTTTCTCCAATTTATGTCCTAATAAATCCTTTATACACCTTAAGCAGACTCCCTAGGATTTCTTGCTCTAGCTCACTTACAGTTTCAGAGGTTCAGTCCATTATCATGGCTGGGAGCATGGTGGCATTCAGGCAGACATAGGGCTGGATCTGAGAGTCCTACATCTTGACTCAGAGGCAAGGGGAAATTGATTGACTGTCACATTGAGGGAAGTTTGAGAAAAAGAGACCTGGAAGCTTACCCCACAGCGACACACTCACTCCAATAAGGCCACATCTCCTAGTAGTGCCACTCCCTTTAGGGACTATTTTTCTTTCAAACCACCACATTATTTCATAAATAAATGTGGAATTCGTTTAAAATTTATTTCTTGTTATTATAAAAGTGAATTTGCATAATGTTCAATAACCTTCTATATATGTTTTTAACACTATAACATAAAACTATTATTTTGTATTTTTAAAATATTTTTGTGATGTTTAAAGATATTTGATTAGAATGATCTACTTATACATACATAAATTATAAAATACTTTGAGATTCACAATTAAATATAAATCATCAGTAATATTTTATTTAAAATACATGCTTATTGTCATCCCATCAAAAATTAAATGACATTAACTTGCCTTAAACCATATGCAAAACAATAACTCTTTTTTTTTTACTATTTTCACAGTTCATCGAGGTTCTAGTAATTTTAGTCAACATTTATTTCTGAAAATCTGCTTTATTGACAGAATTTTAGAGCTCAGAGGAAACAAAGCATCTTGTACTCACATCTCTTCACTTGTCAAAATAGAAAGTAAAGCTTAGAAATGGCAGGGAATGAGTCATATACGTATTCAATATTTGATTTATTTGCCCTCAGTGCAGATCTGATTCTTCTCATTGTCAGGTCTTGGGGAAACCATTTTCTTTCTGAATTTGAGTATTGCTAACACTGATGGAATTTACCAATACCACACTTTCACATTTGCTCTCTGGTGTAATATTGAATATCAAAGCAACAATTAAGCATTTATCTCACATTTGATTGCCTTTAGACTACATAATAAAACATTTCAACTAAATTCAGTTAAGCTGATAAGTATCTCAAGTTAAATTACTTCTAGCAGCATAATTCATATGGTTACTGCTGGATGATTCCTTTTTAATAGCTTGGCAAGTCCTTATATTATGATTTGTAGAAATGTGTCTTGGTTTAATCTATTCTAACATCTATCAATTTCTTTATGAATATTTACATACTTTGTGTTTTCTTTTTATATTATCAATCATCCTGGTCTTCATAAATGTTCATTTAAGAAAGAGAAGATTTTTGGGGTAGCTGTGAAATATATTCATAAAGGTAAACATGCTCTATTTTAATTTTAATTGCAATGTGTACCTGATAGAGAAATTCACAAGTGAATAGTACACAGTTCTTAGTTCATGTCCAGTTTTGGGTTTCTATATTCTTTGATGAGGGCTGAGCAAGACTTGGATTATTGCTATAGTAGATTTTCATTATGGGTAATTGTTTTGCTACATTTATTTAGTAGAACACTAGTATTTGGTTTTGTTCTAGTTCCATGGCCTATCTAGTCTCAGGTTCTTGGCACCCGAACAGTGTTATGCATGGTTCCAATTCATGGAGGGTCCTTATAGCTAATCAGAGTGTGGTTGGTTGCTTTGTTAACTTTGGTGACACTATTAAACCAGCCCATCATGTAGGCACATCATTTGTAGATCAAAGTGTAGATCAAAGGGTTTATAGCTGGATTGGAGTTTATCTTTCTCCTCTCGCAGAGTGCAAAATAACTCTAAGTACATTGCCCACCATTCACTAGTGGTGAAGGCTTTACTTTGTTACCATCTCTATTTTTCCTCATTCAATGAATTATGGAGATGTTTTCAGCAGTAGGACCTTGTATTCAATTTGTGGAGATCAAACTTAGCAATAGCCTGAATTGTTAGAGAGCATCTATGGAGACCCTGTGGCCAACAACTCAATCCGGTGTAATCCGTTCCTGACATTGAAAGTTTCATTTGGTGGCAAGAGTACTGTTAGATTTTTTTCTTCTTTGCTCTTTGGGGGACCTGCCAGCAAGCTCCTAAATAAATACAAAGAGACTTATTCTTACTTAAGAATGTCCTGCCTAGCCGGGCGGTGGTGGCGCACGCCTTTAATCCCAGCACTTGGGAGGCAGAGGCAGGCGGATCTCTGTGAGTTCGAGGCCAGCCTGGCCTCCAAAGCGAGTTCCAGGAAAGGCGCAAAGCTACACAGAGAAACCCTGTCTCGAAAAACCAAAAAAAAAAAAAGAATATCCTGCCTTATGTTGGCTTATTTCTAGCCAACTTCTCTTAATTTAAATTATCCTGTCTATTGCTGTGGAATAATGCTTTTGCAAACTGGTTTAATAAAACACTGATTGGCCAGTAGCCAGGCAGGAAGTATAGGTGAGATAAGCAGACAAGGAGAATTCTGGGAAGAGAAGGCTGAGTGAGGAGAAGCCAGCCTGCCATCCAGTGAGCAACATATAATGGTATACAGGTAAAGCCATGGAACACGTGGCAACATATAGATTAATAGAAATGGGCTGAATTTAAGTGTAAGAGCTAAGTCAGTGGTAGACCTGAGCTAATGGCCAAGCACTTTTAATTGATATAAGCCTCTGTGTGTTTACTTAGGTCTGAGCAGCTGAGAACTGGTCGGGACACAGGGAAATTTCAGCTACAGTCTATCTTTTGCCTCTGGACTTTTTTTCTTCTTTATTCTATATTCCTTTCTTTCCTTCTTACTCCATGGCTGGTTGTGTAGCTGGGTAGGTGGCCCCTGGCATTCTCTTCTCCTCCTTTTTCTCCTCTTTTGTCTCTTCTCTTCTTATTTATTCTCTCTGCATGACAGCCCCACCTATTTTACTCTCCTGCCTAGCTATTGGCTGTTCTGCTCTTTATTACACCAATCAAGTAATTTAGACAGGCAAAGTAACACAGCTTTACAGAGTTAAACAAATGCAACCCAAAAGAATGTAAAATACAGTTGCCTAATTAAACAACTATTTCACAGCATAAAAGAACATAACACATCTTTAACTAATATTCCACAGTACAAGAGATGCTTAGTTGGGGTATCGCCTCTTATTATTTGGTAAAACCATTTATACTTCTTGTGTGTGTGTGTGTGTGTGTGTGTGTGTGTGTGTGTGTGTGCATGCACATGTGTGTGTACTTCTGTAGTAGCTTTCCATATGATCATTCAGATGGCCTTTAGTTTTTTCTTTTCTATCCATATTCCTTCCTTTGTTCCCCTCTTATCTCCCTGTCTCTGTTTATCCTCCCATGGAAAACTTTAATCTGAAGAGGTTAACTACACCCAAGAAAACACAGCGAATAAGTAATTTCAGACTAGCAAATCAAAAGAGGATAAAAACCCATAATAAAGGAAATTCTTATTCATTACTCTATATTGTTTCAAATTTTAAAATATCTGAATGCAATCAGGACCAAAATATTCCTGTATCCAGTTTAATCATATTATTCTAGTCTAAGGGCACACATTACATACTTTCTGGGCAAGGAACATGCCTTGGTACTGTAGCAATTACTTGGCATGTGTGCTCTAGGTTCAACCCTCAGGATCCTAAGACAAAGTAAAACTAAGCAAGTAATGGGATTTTACCTCAATATAGTGGCATACAATTGTTGCTATAGTACTTTTAGGGAAGACATAGGATGATAATAGCAATTTTGTGTCCACTTTAGACTACATAGCAGAACATTATCTCCCACAACAACAACAGATAAAATCTTTGAATACTAAGGTCAGCTTAATTTGCATATCATATGGGTCCTGTGAATTTGTCACATTAATTGGTATTGACTTTGACCTGCTAAACTGGCAGTTGTGAATCACATTAAGTTTACCAGAGACTACTCTGAGTACCAGTCTTTTGTATGTGTGTGTGTGAATATGTGTTATTATTATTAAGAGATTTTTCTATTCATTTTACATACCAACCAAATAGTCCCCTCACTTCCTCACCTCCTCCAAGGCAAGGATTCCCATGGGGAGTCATCAGAGCCTGGCACACTCAGCTGAGGCAGATATAAGCCCCTCCACCCTGCACCAAGGCTGCTCAACGTGTCCCAACTATAAGCACTAGGCTTCAAAACGCAGGCTCATACACCAGGGATGGGTCCCCATCCCACTGCCCTGGGGTCGCCCTGAACAGTTCAATCTAAATGACTATCTTGCCTATCCAAAGGGCCTAGTCCAATACCATGGGTATTCCTCAGCTATTGGTCCACAGTTCATGCATTTCCACTAGTTTGGCTGGCTATCTCATTCCCAGGATGACCCCACCTTAAACTACTGGCAGTAGTCGAGAGGGTGCCTGAACTGAGTACCACTCTTAAAGAAGCAATCTGTGGATTGGTATCTTTATATAACAGCTTTCTTGTTCATCAATGGCTTTGTGGCTATTATTTTGAATGTCCTCTAACCATGGCAATAAGATATCCCCTGCATGGAAAAGGTGAACTTGTATCTGTCATTATAAGCACTCTTTTGAAAATATATATTGAGCAATAAAGGATTCTTTTTACTTTCTGAACTGTAGGGTTCTTAACAGGAATTCTTTCAGTCACATTTAGAAATGACCGGACATTTCACCTTTGTAAGGCATTCTAATTGTTTTCAAAGATTGGTGAAGACAATTTTTCTCATATCACAATCGCTACTGAAAATTTATTAATAAATTTCTAAGTGTCTATATGATAATACATATTAAAGATTATTTAGTTCTACATAGTTTTAATATTAAACATTCCAAGTAATCAGAACTAATAGAAGTGCCAAAAATAGAAAATAATGTTACTGATTAAAATGGCACACAATGAAAAATATGGACAAAATGGCAACATTCTTTTGTTAATAAATAGTTATGAAAGGTCTGGACAGATGGCTCAATTGTTCAGGATAATTCCAGAAGATTGACAGAAACTAGTCTAGCCAAATAAGCATGCTGGGCCACTGAAAAACACATAAAAAAGAAGAAAATAGAAAAGTTGGATAAGCACCCATGATTCAGTGAACAATACCAGCTCAGTCCTCTTCACACACACATACACACACACACACACACACACACACACACACACACACACACACGCAAGCGCACATGACAAATGACAACTATAAAAACTTAACTTCTCTTTTAGCCCTTAGATAGCACTGATGTTAATTTTTTGGTGTTGCTGGAGGGCTTCTCTCCAGGTTCCCCAAGCCCCACAGTCCCACAATCCACGTATAAAATAATCACTCAGACGCTTATATCACTTATAAACTGTATGGCCGTGGCAGGCTTTTTGCTAACTGTTCTTTTATCTTAAATTAACCCATTTTTATAAATCTATACCTTGCCACGTGGCTGGTGGCTTACCAGAGTCTTTACATGCTGCATGTCCTGGCGGTGGCTGCAGTGTCTCCCTCCTAGATATCTATATCATATCCCCCTTTCTTTTATAGAAAGAGATCACATTTATAATCAACCTGTTTTAAATAAAAATATTGGTTTTTCTCTGTCCCACACCAGAGGGCTCTTCTGATTTGGAAAACAAGAATCTCTTAACCATTTTTTTTTTAAAGCAATATGTCTGGGTTTAGAGGGGGAGTGAGCCAATTCCACCTTTAAAGCCAGCTTGGTATATTTTGGAATTTGGGCGTAGCATCTCTTACTACTTCCTGCTGGAGGGGGGCACTGTATCTTATGGGGACGTAAAGAAAATTTTAGGCCTATGGGGTAGTCCGAGAGGCTGTATTGTGTGAACCAGTTGCCTTGAAACTGCTCTGGATGTTGGATCATCTGGGCCATGGTGTCATCAGAGACCTTTCAGGGGGTCTTGGCTGGTGAAACCTGATGTATCTTAATCTGGAACAAATTCATAGCCTCTGGCTTTCTGTGGAAACAAAAGCAGAACCTCTTTTCCAAAGTAACATATCCTTATATCCAAATTTTGAATTCAAGGTACCTTTAAAATTTACATTTTGGCATAAGTGAACAGCTTTTACAATTAAATGTTTTTCTTTAGTTACGAATATCAAAGACAACATAATCCAGATTTTATGTGTGGTAGCCATCTTTACGTGGCTTATTACCTTCACTGTTTTTTTTTAAACACTTTATTTTTAGATACTATTTGTTTATATAACGGTAAATATTTTTTTCTTTTAAGCCTATGTACATTTTTACATGCATTATAAACTATTTCATCTGAATCAGTCTTATTGCGAACTTATTGATTTAAACTGTAGCCACAGCGCTGTGGCTGCTGGCCCCTCCCACTTCAGCTTCCCAACATGGCAGTGGTACGTTTTCTGCCAGCTCTGGGAGCCATTCATTCTCAGAAATAGTGGGTCTATGCTTCTTATCAAAGCAGGGTGCAGCCCAGAAACCTCTTTTTTTTTTTTTTTTTTTTTTTTTTTTTAAATACTAGTAAAGACTAAATCTACCACACAGCATAATGTGCCACTGGCAGACACCTCATTCCCACCATACTGCCAGTCAAACACACATGCCAGGAACCTGCCAGTGTTCAAACCCGCCTTTTGCGGCGTCTAGTTGCCCGTATGAGACAAGAAGCAGGAACCTGGTTTAGGCTCTGTTTAGAATTGGTTATTAAATATTCTCAGGTTTAAGGTGAAAACTCGAGCCTTTGGGTGCCATTTGTTGCTGGAGGGCTTCTCTCCAGGTTCCCCAAGCCCCACAGTCCCACAATCCACGTATAAAATAATCACTCAGACGCTTATATCACTTATAAACTGTATGGCCGTGGCAGGCTTTTTGCTAACTGTTCTTTTATCTTAAATTAACCCATTTTTATAAATCTATACCTTACCACGTGGCTGGTGGCTTACCAGAGTCTTTACATGCTGCATGTCCTGGCGGTGGCTGCAGTGTCTCCCTCCTAGATATCTATATCACTTTGGGATATGTCAATTCTGATCCTAACATTATTATCTGCAAACCAGAATTATACAGTAAAGTAGACATGTCTTGACATCAAATGGTTAATAACACTGATTGCTACTTCACAGATTTCTTGAAAATTAAATCTAATTAACTGTGTGTGACTGATGACATTTTAGATATATAATGTACTATTAATTCTACTATTCTAACCATGTACTATTTATTAATCGATAAATGTTATTGCAGTTCAAATGTACAAGCCTAAACCATGTCACCATGTCTCCTAAATACCTGTTCATTTAATATAAATCAGTGTATACATATTTTCTTTTTTAATATATATTTTAAAGTGTTAACACATTTTAAAAATATAAGCCTAACCAAGCTTATCATTTATCTCTTAAGGGAGCAAAATTTCAGAATGATTTCTTAGGATGATTTCCTCATTATTCATTCATAGTTTGCTTCAGAATTATGACAAAAAATATTTTTCAAATGGAGTCTTAATGTTTTGTCATTTTTTTTTCTTTGACCTGTGAAAATAGTTTGAATCTCCACAAAGAAATTAGCTTTGACTCTCAAGTGTGTTTATGACAATGTGACTCTTCATCCTAGAGGCCCTTTGCAGTGACAATTTGGCTGGTCCATGAACTTTAGCTCCCGATTAACAAAATGAAACAGAAGACCCAGGGTCACTATCTCTCCATGAAGTTAATCATTAACAATTCATGGTAGAGTGGCCTCATAAGGTCAGGGGTATGCTCATCTCAGATTTCTTCACATCAGTGCACAGAATGAGGAGGTAATTGAGCAAGTTAGTGCTGTCCTTTGAGCCCTGGAGATTTGTTTATTGTTGGTTGATAAGAAATTGACACTGCAGGAATCCCATGCCCTTCACATAGTTGCTCTGTGCATGTGAAGACGGCACTTCATTTCAGACTATGATCCTGAGAGAAGATGAAGACAAGTTTTACAGGTCCAGTGGAATCTCTTTGCTTTTAGAGATGAATTACAGTTTTTACTACAACAGAGTAATAAGCTAATAGCTTCTAGGAAAGTAATGTATTTCAAAGGCCAGAAGAGCTACTGAGGTCTCTGGTGCCTCTTTTCTTACCTTTATTAAATATTTTATTACTCAGGATAATAACTTGAGCTCTCTGCCACTGAAGAGGGCCCTAAAATTCAACAACACAATGTAGCCCAAGGACAATCCCATTTTTATACAGCTACGTTGAATCAGCACACTCAAAATAGACATCTCTACAGATTGTTTTCAATCTGATTTTACAACTTTTGCTAATAATTAGCCAGAAGTGTTTGTATTAAAGATGTTTCATAGATTAGTATCATGTTAAAACACCTATATTTAGACAACATATTATCAGGTGAGTTATAGCAATTCATACTTTTTGTTCCCCAATTTGAGAAACTGAGGCAGGGAGAGTCCCATGAGTTAAAATTCAATGAACTATATAGTGAGTAACAAACAAGTCAGTCTTAACTGTAAAAATGTTCCTATATGGACACAAAATGATCAAAAAGAAGTTGATTATTTTTTCTGATATTGTTGAGATAAAAGAGACTAAACCCTGCAGAGAAGTGCAAATAATATATAGGACACATATATATGTATTTATGATCATATATAAATAAACAATTGTACTAATGCATAAACACATGAAATTACACAAAACATTTCATATGATATATAAAAATTTAAAGAAAAAACTTACATTTTTCAATTTTAATTTTGATTAACATCTAAAAAATACTTTTCATGCCTTAAATCACGGTGAATGGACTATGGCTTTGTTTTATTATAACCAAAAAGAAATTGCTAAACATTTTAGTAAAAATGTAACTTCATAATAAACCTTAAATAGACTTACCATCTATTTATAAATATTTATAATATATGAAGAGTAACCAACAATGTATAGATTGATAACTTAGAAGCCCTTTGACTTAATTTAACTTACTTAACTTCCCTTTGCCTAAATTTTGCTATAAGGTAGGCATAAAAATATACCTTTACATACAATTATTTGAAACACAACCCTGGACAAATTCTATGAAAACTAATATGGAAGTTTCTCAAAAACCAAAAAATAAACTATCGTGTGATGCGTGTGTACTTGTCTCAGATTTATATCTGAAAAAAATCAAAGTCAGCACAGAAAAGAGATAATTTTATTGTGGTACAAGTTATTCAATCAGTCCTGGTGTTCATCGGAGAAGAATAGATGAAGAAATGCAAAAAAAAAGGGGGGGGGGAGTTTTGTTCAGCCATAAATAATAACATACTAGAAGGGATCTATGTCACGATCAAGTTAAAGATCAGGTATGTGGTTTAGAGACAGACATCTGGTTTAGAGACAGCTTTTAGAGAAGGTCAGTACTCCAGGCCCATAGACATTCCCCAGATAAGGGCAGGTAGAGATGGGAAGTTATCCTGGAGTGAGGGAGTGCCATGTTGCCCAGCTATTGAGATAAACTGCCAGGCCATGGGGATGCTGCAGCCTCTGACCAGGCAGCAATGTCTTCCAACAAATTCCCACTGCTATCTACTGCCTAATTCCTTCCCTGCTGTGAAGCATTTAACCTCTGAACTCATTAACCAAAGTAAGCCTTTGCTCTTTTAAGTTGTTTCTGTCAGGTATTGTGGTCTGCCAGGCCATGGGGAGGCTGAGATCTCTACCAATCAGCAAAAAATCTTCCAACAATGAATGCTGGCATTTTCCTTTCTGTTTTGTCCTGTACCCAAAGACTAGAGTCCCCACATTTAAGGTGAGTTTTTCCTCCTTCGTTAAACTTTTCTGGGCCCCTAACTGATACCCCCACATGTGAGTTTCCTTGTCAATTTTTAGTCTGTCCTTGTTACCAATGAAGGATCACTTCCAGCCCTTAGTTTCAAAAATTTCATTAAGTGACTTTGACTTGGGATTTGAAAAGAGTTCCCAAACATTTCTGAAGGAGCTGTAAACACACTTCTACCATTTTCTAATGGGTATTTATAGGAGGAAGCATTCTCAGCATCAGCAGGTAGAACCCTGAAAACAAACTGCAATAATTTGAAGATGCTCTCTAAGCCAGGGCATAAAATAGTCAGCCAAGACTTAATTATTTATGTAGAAATTTTAAAAGCACATCAATTTCATTTTCACACAAATGTTTGAGTCTTTAATAAAATTTAAAATTATATTTACATATGTGTAAAAATTGCTTTAAATAAAGCTGTATTTATTACATGCGAATGTTTGATTTGTATGTGTGTAAGTACACAGAGAGGTATTTTATAGGTCTATATTCTTGGAGGTTACCTAGAAATTTCTCTATGAACAAGAGACATGGATAGAGAAATTTATGAAGCCCCCTCCTCTTACCCCACTTCTGAGATACATAATGCTAGAAGAGTTAGGCTAGACATCTGCATTCCAATTCCAGCACCAAGACTGTTAGGCAACCTTTGTTAGTTTTACCTGAATAACCTCCCCGTTGCTTTCACCTGCAAAGCCCATATGCTAGTAACTATTCTTGCTTCTTGTGTATAAGTCAATTAAGCTAATTAAAGTGAATGTTAGTCTAGTTTCAGTCTTGAGCATCCCTTGTTGTATCAGAGCTGTCACTATCTTGATGTAATTACCATCGCATACCATTTGCTTCTGGCAGACATATGTCAAAGGAAGTGGAAATTTAAAAAGATATGTGACAATATGTGGGAACTCACATTCACGGCATGGTTAAGAAATGGCAACTTTGAACAGATGCTGAAATTCAAATGTCTTCCCAATCCTCTTTTCAGAAATCAGATTAATAAAATTGATGACATAAATAGAATGGACTCAAGTCCAAGGGGAGCTGAAACCAAACAGAGAAAATGGAATTTACATGTGAATTTCTGTTTGTAAATCGGGGTGCCAGTGAAAGCAATGTTAATGGTCCAATTGTATATATTTATGTTCACTATAAACCTACTTTGATCCACACACAGAGGTTCCATATATGATTCCTACTTAACCTTTAGGAATAATTAGGACAGTTTTTTGTTTGCTAAGGAAAACAACCCTTTATTTCCAGTAGGCCATCAGAAAGATTATCAGATTTTTCTCTACCATATTATTCTGAAGGCAAAAGCCTAAGTTTGTTGTATTGAGCAAAACGCTGAACACATTGTACTTGAAACCGACATGGTTGAAGGACAAGTTGATAGGACACAGAAAATATTTGAAAAGGCCACAAATCAAAAGAGAAGAAAAATATTCTTTCAATAATGCTTTGAAAGACCACAAAGTAAAAGCAATGGACACAAAAAATGTCAAAGATAGATGAGAATGAATGATTGATTGGCCAGCTTCCAAAGCAGAAATGCTTATGGAAACCAAAGCGGCACACAGGCACCAGATCAAAGAATGAATGAGCAGACAGACTGAAGGTAATATGGCAAAGTGAAGACCACTACTCACATTCTGCACTCCACCTGCCGAAATTAGCAAGATGGGAAGTGCCTCCTTATCATCTTGCATCTGGTCAAAGACTTGGGTCCATGCCAAGGATGCTGCAGAGTCACAGATAGACTTCCATGACAGATCTGAAAATAAGTAAAGATAACCAAACCAGAACAATCAAAGGTTATTCATTCAAAATATGCATTTACAGAGAATCAGCCTCCATCACTTTGAGCAGAGACTCAAAGGCAAGCACACAAATGTAGGTATACTAGAAAAGAGGAGACCATTTTGGTATGCCTTCATTAGATGATGTTGGCAGGGGGACTTTGGAGGAGACACACAAGCATCCTATGTGATTCATGAGATTAGCACATTTTGCTTTTGTAACACAAATTACTAGATAGTCTTATTAATTAAAAACCTGGAGCCAGATATTGGGGTGTAAACTGAGAGAACAGAGAAATAGGACAAGCCACAGCCAACCTCACCTTACCAACTCCTCAGTCTCCAGAGATAGCTGCTTTCTCTATACTCACATCTATATCCTTTCTGTGCCCTGCCATCTCACTTCCTCTCTCTGCCCAGCTACATCACTTCCTCCTTCTTCCCAGCTCTATCACTTACTCTCTATATGTACAGACCTCCGGACCTCTATGGTTAACTAGTTCCTGGAATTAAAGGCATGTGCCACCACACCTGGCTCTGTTCCCAGTGTGACCTTGAACTCATAGAGATTCAGATGAATCTCTGCCTCCCAAATCCTAGGATTAAAGGCGTGTGCTACCATTGCCTGACTTCTATGTTTAATATACTGACTGGCTTTTTCCTTTGATCGTCAGATAAACTTTATTGGGGTGCACAAATAAAATATCACCACAGGCTTTCTCTGGATTCAGTATACTAAGCTGGTAGAAACAATACCAAAGGAACCTGATGATCATGGATCACCTCCTAAACACTTGCTATGGAATGTTGAAGAAACTGTACTTTGAATTCCTGAACTTGTGACAGATGAAAATCCCAAATAACCCTTAGTCTTCTTTCCTTTTCCTCATTCTTTCTTTACTTTGTTGTTTGAGGCAAAATTTTGTTTCAAGGCAGCCTGGCCTTGAAATTCTACTTTCATCTGCCTTCTAGTGACTAAGATCATTGGCAAATGCTACCATGCTCAAGGTTAAGGACATTCTTGGGATTAAATATAACGAGGGCCCATAAAAGTCAGCTACACAACTGATATCACAGACCACAGTTGTTTTTGTTTTGTTTCCCTCTTCCTAAAATGTAATTTATTTTCTTTCTGGCTCCAGAGATAATTTCTTGACCGTCATGAGGAACAAGCCTGTTTTTCACTTCCAGAAATGTCTGATATTTATGGTCTCCTTTAAATATTTTAGTTTTGAAAGTTTGCTTGTTTTCTCAGTAATTTAAG
Organism: Peromyscus maniculatus bairdii; assembly: GCF_049852395.1. Taxonomy (NCBI): domain Eukaryota; kingdom Metazoa; phylum Chordata; class Mammalia; order Rodentia; family Cricetidae; genus Peromyscus; species Peromyscus maniculatus. The sequence continues at coordinate 8,320,024 of NC_134865.1, read as the reverse complement.
TTTAAGATGAAACTGTTCAAGTGTTTATGCATATTTATTATTTCTACTAATGATGGATGTGTTTTTGAAAACATTTCAATAATGTATCAACCATCCACACTGAAATTAATATATTTATATTTTAAGTTAACTATAATTATGAATTTCTTTAGGCACAAACATATTAATATGCTTATTGTGAAAGTTCTGGCTTTTTATTATTTCCTTTACATTTGAATTTATAATATAATTACATCACTTTCTGCTTTCCTTTCCTCTCTTCAAACCCTCCTACGTCCCACTCTTTTCTTTTTTAAAATTCATTGCATTTTTCAGTAATAGCTGTTACATACATATATGCACATTTCATTAAATATATAAATGCTACCTGCTTCCTTTGTATAATGTTCCTCATATGTATTAGCTTTCAGGGCTGACCACTACTGTGGCATAACTAGTTGGTGCACTCTTCCTAGGAGATTATTTTCCTACATTGACCATTTCTTAGTCACCTGTCATTCTTTGTGTAGAGTTGAGGTTTACTATGCTGTTTCCTCTCTGCATTAGTGTGTCTATTGTAATTGTTCTTGTTCAGCTCATATTTAGGGAGACTTTCAAGGCATAGCTTCTAACTTTCCCAGGAGACATAATTTCATAGCAAATTTCCTGATCATTTGCCTCTTACAATCTTGCTCCCACTTCTTTTGTAGTGCTTCTTGATACTTAGATACAAGGATGTTCTGGAGCTGTGTCTATTGAGACTGGGTTCCACGGCTCTGCATTTTAATTGGTTGTGGCTTTCTATAACTGTTTCCATGTACTGCAAAGTTTCCCTAAATGAATTTTGATTCTGAAGACCCTCCCCTCTCTTTGTGTGTGTCTCCTTTTCTCTCTTTCTTTTCTTCTCTCTTCCTCCCTCATTTTTATTTATTTATTCATTCATTCATTCATTCATTCAGTGTTTGAGCCCGTATTACTGAACTATATCCCCGTACAAAAGTACAAAGTTTTGAGTTCCTTTGAAGTGAAGTGTACACACACACACACACACACACACACACACACACAGAGAGAGAGAGAGAGAGAGAGAGAGAGAGAGAGAGAGAGAGAGAGAGAGAGAGAATACTGATTACAATCTCTAGGGATGATAAGTGACATGAGCTTCATGATGCCAGATCACACTTCTGTAAGGCAAAGGCCAAACAAGACAAAAAACAAGCAAACAACCAAAATATAGAAAAGATATTTGCAAACCCCAGTTATTAAGGTCAGTGAGATATTGTCAGAAAAAAAATTAAGATTTCCTCAAGGTAAGAGGAGTTTTAAGGTCACCTCAGTCGCTGCCTTAAGTTGCCTCTCCAAGTGAGCAGAGACAGCAAATGCATGCTTCTTTGATGACACTGCACTTTAATTCCCAGGCTGTTGGAAAGAAACACTGGTTAAGATCTTCTTTGTTATGTTGTCTTTGGAAACAACTTACTGCACGAAGCCACTGTTTCTGAGTGGACTATGTCTGGACTCATGTGTCAGTCTCTCTCTCTCTCTCTCTCTCTCTCTCTCTCTCTCTCTCTCTCTCTCTCTCTCTCCTCTCCCCTCTCTATCATATATATATATGTTTCTTTCTTTTTCTTATTTTTTTTCCTTTCTGAAATAATATTCTCCTAAAATGAAATCTTTTACTAATTAAGGTGTAAATGAAATAAACTTGTCAGTTTTCCAACTGCATTATCCTTTCCATTTTCATATCACATTTTCTGAGCAGATCTTCTTTCAAATACTCCTGTGTTTACACCAGCTAAATACTTGTGTCCTTTGGTCCTTTTCTAATAGCTACTCAAGTTTTAGGCAGAAGGCTAAGTCTGAATTTATGTATTTGAATCTTCCTCATCAATATCAGAGCAGGGAAATTTGGTTCAGTAGTTTAACAAGATGATGAACTACATAAACTGATTACTGCTTTGCTGAGGTCTTGCCTTATTCAGTGAGGTATAACAGATGAACTGATGTGGTAGTCTTTTCTATATCTCTTTTGCCACAGGTAAATAATAAAGAATATATCTCCACTAGGAAGAGAACAGGCTTTTGATATGGATCAGTGAGGTCTGCATTTGTGCTTCCTGTTGATCCAGTGATGAGTACTGTGACTGAAGTCATAGTATCTGTTTATCTTTATATTTGTGGGTCTGCGATTCACTTTGCCATGTCTCTGTGTTGGCTATTTGCATTTATAAACACACACACACACACACACACAGAGAGAGAGAGAGAGAGAGAGAGAGAGAGAGAGAGAGAGAGAGAGAGAGAGAGAGACTCTTTTCTAAAGATAACAAGGAAATTGATCTTTAGCATACCAGAATAACAGGAGTCTTTGTAGAACCAATGTGGAAATGTTTTATGAATTCAATGCTTCATAAATTTACATACATTATTTGGCAAATGAGGCACGTTTAACAGTCTGTGGTTTAGAAAAAGAAAAAAAAAGTGTGCTCTAATATGTCACTGTTAAGTATAGCATGCATATTGGCATTTCTTATCACTAAACTTAATTATTTTTATTGGTTGAATACTTTAGCATACTTACGTTTTATGTTTAAAATAAAAGAGATGCAATTTCAAAACTAACATGAATAAAAACCTTGACAAATTATTTAAAAAATCATTATATTATGTGTTGTGTCTGTAGTAATATGAATTGGATTGGCTGCATTGGAGGTAGTGGATATTCATAGACACAGAAAGTTATGAGAAAAAGAACAATGGTGCACTTGTTAGCAAGGCTAAATTCCTACACTTCTGCATTTGATTTTGTATGCAACTAAGAGAATGTGTCTTTGAGTTTGTAATGAGCACTTACTTTGCCAGTTAAAGAGCAGAATAAATTGTGTATATGGCTGAAGGGACTATATGTATATATGAGCTCTGCAAATTTGAAAACAAGAAGTTAGCTACACAATGAACAGCGAGTGGTTATCATCATTAATTCTCCCTAGTACTTTCTAGGAAATTTAAATTCGTTGCTCTGGTTACAGTTATAATTAATAGGTTGTTTAAGTTAGAATTGAAAAAAATAAAAAACAATTCCAGGGAGAAGTAAGTAGGTTATTATTTCTAATGTTTGTGAAAGGAGTAATTCTTTTGTCTTAGTGTTTTCCTTTCTACCTCTGATCTTTATAGCCCATTGAACATTTCAAGTTTTTTTTAGAACAGCAAAGAACATAGAATCTATTCATATTTATGTTATTAATAACAACACAAGTATTTTTAAGTATTAGCCAATGATTATATTTAATAATGGCAATAACAAATACAGTGTATATGATATTTTACTACCATTGTTAAGTTGAATGAGGCTTTATTTCCCCCCAGGATTTTCAGAAAGTAGAGTTTCATCCATTTCAGAATTGATGAAAAGATTGAAGGGGATAGTTTAAAGGTAAAATATATTTGTTTTGTTTTTAAATAATAGCTAGAAATGCTATAGAATGGTTGAAATCTCAGTACAGTTGACTGACTGTCATAGTTTCGCTTCCTTGATTTACTGTTTGTTTGCCTCATGTACAATATGGAAGCAAGACATGTCAAATCAAACAAGAAGCCTGGACTTCTCAAGGGTAAATCTACACAGAAGCTTGATATTAATATGAATATTTTAAATATCATGCAGTATGAGATTGTGGAAATTTGCATGATGTCTTTGTTCCCTTGGTTTGTTGTTTGACATTAGGCACCATCAGAACAGGACCTTTAGTCAGAATGCCAGTTATTTTCTGGAATGTCAACTTTATTCCAACTTCCCTTAGCTCACAGTTGGTATCTATCAGGCCTTTGGTTTAAAATGAGAATCTCTGTCACTTAATGATAGGTTTCTTCTAACGTAGAGATATTTGAGTATTCAAGACTTACTGATACATTTACCTTCATATATTCTAATTACATATTTACGTCAAATATGTCATATGATAACTTTAGAATTTTATACATCCCTGTAATTTTCTATCCTTAAAGGAACCACACCACAACATTGAAAATTAAAATTAGTTGCTGGTCTTAAAGATAAAATTAATATTAACGTGTTATTATATTTTGTTTAAGTTTTTAATTTGACTTAGTTATATTGTTTTTAATGTTACCAAATAACATCTCTATCAAAATAACTTTCATTGCTCTCCCACTCCGCACCCCCCTCCCCTAGCTAAACCATCCTGTTCCTTCATGCTCTCATCCCCCATCTTCTGCTCTTGGTCTGTTTGATGAGCCCCTGGCAATGGGATTAGGATCTATTCCTGGTGCATGAGCAGGCATTCTAGAACTCATTACCTATGGTCAGACATCTTGCACACCCTTGATTCAGGAGAGATTGGCTTGGACCTGCTTCAACTGAATGTACCAGACTTTGTTGACTCCCCATGGGAGGCCTTATCTTTTTGGAGGAGGGGTGGGACTCTGTGTCTGGAGAGGGGCTGAAAGGAAGCAGGAGGAGGGATGAAAGGGGGATCTGTGGTTGGTATGTAAAATGAATATTTTTTAAATAAAAAATAAATAAGAATAAATACATGTTACAGAGGCAAGCATGTTTCCTTTAAGTTGCATTATCCTGATGGAAATAAGTAGAAAAAAAGTGTCTAGATTTAATATTCTATTTTCTGAGTATATAAAAAACATTTTCACTTTTCTATTGATATATGTAGCTTACAATTGACACATTTCTGCATTTATAACAGTAATAAAGGACTTAAAATAACATGTTATTTTCCTGCCTAACCTCTGCTTGTTTGAGAACACTCATTTTTTGTTATTATGGCAATATAATTGCTTTTATAGATTAAATGAAAATCTTTCATTTTACAAAGACATAATTATACGTATATATAATTCACTACATATACTAACAGAATAGATAACGTTAATCATACAATTTTGCGGAAAAGAAAATTTTAAAAAAATAAGGAAAAACAAATAAACAAAAGATTTTTTTTATTCAAACAAAAAATCAGTGATCTGGTTTAATATGATTCTGAATTTTTGTAAATAGATCTATTATACTGCTGTAAATCAGAAGAATTATTTTGCCTGTCTAGATGAAAAGGTAAAATTTGTTTATATCCTGTCTACCAGAAAAACAGATAAATGATAAAATATCATTACATACATTAGAAATGAAAGAAGTGAGGATATCAATACTCCAAAGTGTTATGTTTAAGCTCAACTTTAAAGTATATACACAAAATCAACATGATTTCATAATAAATTAAAGGAAAAAGGATAAAACTAAAATCCTTTAAAGAAGTCAATAGATAATTATTGTTCTTTTTGTGTTAGGCGGGGTATTACTAGATGGAAATCTAAAGGAAAATGCAATGAAACTGTGAACTGATGATTTTGACACCACAATAAGATGGGAAAGATGGCATCTATGTTGGAAAAAAGAGAATTATGTATTTTTAATACCATCATCATCCCAAGTACAAACAGAATCTTGTTAAGAATTCAACATCATAGAATAAAATAGAGTTATAATTTGATATATCCGATAGCAGTATAAAGCTATACATTAAAATTAATAAAATAATAGAAGAAATTGAAATAGCAGGACTATGAATTGCTTCTGTGTATATATGGCCAATTATCAGTGTATTCCTGAAAGTGATATAAGACTATCAGTGAATGAGGGTGTAGCACATTCATGGGTCAGAAGACTCAGTGATATCCATGTTAGACTTCAATTTGTTTATAGATTAAATGTGGATTTAATGAAGGTTGTTTGAAGATAAAATAAACCATATAAAGTCAAAGCAACACAGGAAAAATGTGTATGATTAATCCTGCCTGATTTCAGTAATGCTTATAAAGTTACCTAAAAGTAGTGCTCTGAATTAATCTACACATGTGCAAAAAATACTATTAATCAATGTAAGTCAGTGAGGGAATGATAGCTTGAAAACACATGGGTTTTTATTGATATTTGAGTTAGGGATTCTACTACTGTGATAAACACCATGGCCAAAAGTAACTTGTGGAAAAAAGTGGGCATTTTTCTATAACTCTCAAGTCACACAGCATCCAGAGAAGTCAGGGCAACATGGAGGCAGGAACTGAAGCAGAAGCCATGGATGAACACTATGTAGAACTGCTTATCTTAGCTAGCTCAGTTTGCTTTGAGATGGCACCAACCACTGAGATCTGAGCCCTTCCACATCAATCATTAATCAAGAAAATAGCCTATGATAGGTTCTGGATGGAATCATTTTCTCAATTAGAGTATGTCTGCCTGGCTATGACTATGTTTGTGTCACTTGACAAAAACAAACCCGGACAATGAACTTTGTCAACTTGATACACCAGTCCACCACTTTTAGACCATAACCATTGTTTTCTTGTATATGTCAAAGATCTCATATCATTATCAATACCTTGATATAAAACACATTTCAAATTTGAGAACTTCATGTATTTAAAAAATGTGCTTTAAAAGTTCAGTCTCTTTAAAACACTCAAAGTCTATTTTGAAGTTCAAAGTCTCTCAAAAATATCCAAAGCCTCTCAAAAATATCCATAAGTTATATATATTCTTATTTCAAAAAGAAAGAGCCAGGACACAGTCACAATCAGATGAAAGTAAGATCAGTGTCTTACGGTGTAAAGTTCAGTGGCAGACCAGTGGGACTCGGGACCTTCTGGGCTGTAAAAGAACTAGGCAGCTCCTCTTCTCTGACTCTAGATCCACAACACACACAACTTGTCTAGTAGGATCGTGCCAACCTCATTCCATAGCTGCTGCTGTCCTTGTTTGTCGTTCCATATTACAGACATCTCTGAAATCACAGTCTTTGCAACTGTGCTCACCTTCACAGGCAGCTCTCTTGGATTGTCTTCAGGAACTTTTACCCTGCTAAGTGGTTCTTCTCTCTGATACCTCTAACCTTGTTTGTTTGTTTTGTTTTTACTGCAACTGGGGATTCACCTTCACCAAAGACCTCTCTTAGCCTTTCACAGTACTCAGGTTCAGATGCTCTCAGTGACCCCTTCATGACTTCAAAAATCCGTGTCTCCTGGGAAATTCTTACACACTACCAAATTTGGCTCCCCCAGGACCACAGCTTCTGTGTGCTGACACCGCAAAAACACTTAGCAGAATGTGTTATTTCTGTCAGTGAGGATGGTATCTTTTTTTAATTATATAGTTTTTAAAAAATAAGCAAAACAGAATTATATCATCTTTTGCTTAAATATTTTGGTTTCCATTTTCTGTGCTGTTTTATGTGGGATTTTGGTTATTTTGTTTATACTAGAGAGAGAGAAAGAGAGGGCATAGATTGGTTGGGTGAGGAAGTATGAAGGATCTGAGAGGCTTCATCAGAATATAATGTATGGAGGATTCTTTCAATCTAAAGAGATAGGTGGATAAATAAATATTTTAAATGAATAGAATTATATTACCCTGCTCCCTACTATCCTCTTTACAGGCCCTTCCATTACCCTTACCCATGTGACCCTGCACTCTTAAGTTCATAGCATGTTTTTTCTTTGATTAGTTATTGTTACATACACATGTATATATATTATATGCATGTACACATATATGAATACAATGTGCTGAGTCAGTTTTTGTTGTTTGTGTATGTATGTTTTCAGAGCTCACCACTTTTTATTAGATTACCAATAATGGTGATCATCTCTGGTAGAAGCTAATTCATTCTCTCTCTCTCTCTCTCTCTCTCTCTCTCTCTCTCTCTCTCTCTCTCTCTCTCTCTCTCTCTCTCTCAGCAGTTATTAGTTGCTTATAGTTCTTAGTCTAGGGGTAGGACCCCAAGAAACTAACCTCTTTTGTGTTTTCAAGTCTGTTGATATTGCCATTGTTCAGCTTATGTTTATGTTGCCCTTTCTAGGGAAGGATGTTTCATAAAAGACTTCCTAGTATTCTGGTCCTTATATTTCCATCACCTCTTCAAGGATGTTTCTTGAACATAGATACAGCTTATTTTAATAAGATTCCTCTCTTGGGGCTTGACTTCCCATTATCCATTGATTTGTGCATTATTTCTAGTTGTGGTATGCTGTGAAGGTCACTGTCTTCATAATCACAGATGATTAAGAAGTCCCAGCTGACCAGTGTCAAATGTCACAGCAAAGCAAAGGTTTCGCTTTCATGTTTCAGGTCTATAATCATAGCCAACTCTTAGTCACAGCTGATGAGAAGCACAGATTCTTTATCCAGAATATATAATGTCCTATGGATTCTTTAACAGACTTTCAGATTTCCCTCTGAAACTTCATAGTCCAGGTCTCCCTCATCTGCACTGTTATCAGCATTATATTCTGACTTTCCACAACATCTCATTAGGATTAGAACACTTGGTGTCTTTTCTAGCCCAGAGTTTTAAAGTCCTTTCACAGTCCTCCCCAAAACATGGAGATGTTTTTCTCAGAAACAGCTCACAAATCTGATACCAATTCTACCGTAGTTAGGGTTTCTTTTGTGATCAACATCGTGACTGAAATCTACGTGGGGAAGAAAGGGTTTATTTCTTCTTACAACTCTCAGATCACACACCATGATATAAGGAAGTCAGGATGGGAATTCAGTGCAGAAACCTGGAGTCAGGAAGTAAAGAAAAGGCCATGGAGGAATACTGCTCAATGGACTGCTCCTGGATAGCTGAATTTGCTAATTTTTTTAACACCCCAGAACAACCTTCTCAAGACTGGTACAAAAAACAATGGGCTAAGCTCTTCAGCATCAATCACAATCAAGAAAATGCCCTATAGACTTGCCTACAGACGGTTGAGAGGGTGGTACTTTCTCAATTAGGATCACTTCTTTCTATTAATGGCTGAGTTTGTATCATGTTGACAACACCCAACACCGGTATGGACATTTGCATTTGGATGATTTCTAGTCTGCTCATATGGCATCTTTATATTACTCTAGGAAATATAAAAGGATTTTAACACTGCAGTTTGTTGTAGAGTGTGTATTATTTGAAAATCTATTATTATTTTAAATATACTCTATTTGTAGAAATTTATTACCACTTTATGCATAGAAACCCCCTTTTATGAAGGTATTTTTTTCCACATTTACTTGGCAGTGAGTTTTAAAACTTGAAAATAATACATTTTATAAGCACACCCATATATACATATATTCACACTCACACCCATATATATATATATATATATATATATATATGCATACATATAAACATATACACATAAAGTCCTGACAGTGTGAGGTCATTATATATATATATGAAAAAATTTCAGGTAAAGAGACATATTACCTCATATAGTCCTCCTTTTCTTTTCTTTCTTTCTTTTTTTTTTTTTTTTTTGGTTTTTTGAGACAGGGTTTCTCTGTGTAGCTTTTCGCCTTTCCTGGAACTCACTTGGTAGTCCAGGCTGGCCTCGAACTCACAGAGATCTGCCTGGCTCTGCCTCCAGAGTGCTGGGATTAAAGGCATGTGCCACCACCACCCAGCCTTTTCTATAGGGAGAATAATTGCATCTACATTTCTACTGGTTTTTGAAATATATGACCTATTCCTATTAAATATAGACTCTGAGTTTATAGTAGACCACAAAAACAAGTCTTGTCTAAATAAAATCTGATCCATTTACTTTAATAAACAGTTTGTTACTTTAAGAAGTGTGCAAATACTGCTTTTGTTCAACATAATTTCATGTTGTGTTTATAGGTAAATATGATGTTTGCTTTTATCTGTTAGATTTAGGTCCTGAACTAATTTAGATTATGTAAGTGTACCAGATAAGATGATATTTGAGATTTTCTTATTTCTATAGTCTTTAAATTATATTGTTTCCTAAACTCTATATTAAATTAATTTTATTGGGTTTATTTTCATGGCTTATTTTGTCTTATGTTTTATAATTTATTAAATCAGCATACATTGTTATACTGAAAGATGATGTCTGATAGCCAATCACATATATTTTTATGAACTACTGTCTCTTATTTTTTTTTTATTTGTTTTTGAGGCAGGTTCTCACTACTTAGCTCTGGCTAGTCTAGAACTCACCATGTAGACCAGACTGGCCTTGAACTCCAATAGCAGCCTGTTTTTGCCTCCTGAGTATTGGCATTAATGCTGTGAGGAAACATACCCATTGTTTTCTTTATACATTATATGTGTGCATCTGTATAGGTGAAGCAAATAATGGCCAAAATTGCACTGTCCAGATTTGTTAGCGTTCAGGTTATTAGATCATTTTGAGTTTAGTTTTTTAGTGTTTCTTTTAATGTAAATATGACTTATACAATACATTCATCCTGAACCTGAGGAGTTGGTCTTTCTTTGCCATTTCTCCAATATTTCTTGTGTCATACTCTGATTTTGATTAACTAGCAGAAGAGCTAGTTATGTTGGATGGCATTGCAATTACATTTATATTAATCAGGACTATTTCCTGTCCTCTTGTTACATATAAAATCTAGGTCATTATTCAGTTTGTCACATAATGAAGACTGTGGAGTCATCTTTAAACAACAAGGAGAAAGAACATCATCAGCAACAGTTATGGATGTTTTTCAAAGAATTTGTGCAATTTCCTTTGAGAAGTTTGACAACCTGAATTAGTTTAGCATCCTTATCTACTACAAATTCCTTTACATAATGAAAAAAAAGGACATCACCATTGTGGGAAGTATATGTTACTGAAATAGCCATTTTGTAGAACAGTGCAACTTTTGTCTATTTTTTTTAATATTCATTTTTAATTAAAACACAACTATATTACTTTCCCCCATCACTTTTCTCTCTCGATCTCCCCCAAGGTACCACCCTCCAAACCTTTCCATGCCCACCCCCCTCTCAAGTAGGTAGTATGTTTTTTCTTAGTTATTATTGTCATAGATAGATAGATAGATGATAGAGATAGATAGATAGATGATAGATAGATGATAGATGATAGATAGATAGATAGATGATAGATAGATAGATAGATGAGAGAGAGAGAGAGAGAGAGAGAGAGAGAGAGAGAGAGAGAGAGAGAGAGAAAACCATGAACATATAAATAAAACCTGTTTAGTTTGCTTTCTTTGTTTGTGTGTATATCATTTCAGGACTGATCTTTGTATTTGATAGCCAGTAAGGGGACTTGTCCCTTAGAGAAACTTCTTCTTCTTCTCCCAGCAGTCATTATTGTCTAGGGGTGGGACCCTGTTAAACTATTTCCCTTCCATGCTTGTTTTTATATTAGTGTTGCCTTTGCACATGTCTTCTTTTTGCTGCCGTTTCTATGAAAGATTGTTTTGCACAGGACTTCCGGGTATTCTGTCTACTACAACCTTCCAACCTCCTGGTTCTTAAATGTTTTGTGAGCCATAAAGTCAAGAGCTGTGATGCAGATCAGAAGATTTAGAATGTAATAATACATTCTGCTGGTCTAGCAAAGTTGTTATCATAGATTCTTTTCTAAGATTCTTTATATAACGATTTGAATATGTTTCTGCTACCTCCTCTTGAGTGTGCCTTAAATCCAATTCGACAGTTGTTAGTTACCACCAAATGTCAGTACCACTTATTACACTTTTATGTATGGCATTCTATGCTGGTAATTGTTTTATTTAATACACATTGCAGTTGGGTAGGACTATTATCTGCTTCTATCCACGAGAAGCTTACATACTACTTTATATCAAGCTCAAATCCTGTGTCCTAATTTGCTAGATATATCTAATGTATCTTGATCTGTCCACATCTCCTCTCTCCATTCAAGTTCCCTATGGGGAAATGGGGTGTTCTCTAGCACATCTTCATCACCATTTCATTTCATCTTTTATTTTTTTGTGTTATTTTTACAGTCCATGGATTCCAATTAGTTTTGTTCTTGTACAAGTGGTTGTGGCCATCCCCCAAATTGAAATGACTCTGTGTCAGCAACTGTAAATAGCTTTTCAGCTAGGAGTGGTGTTTGGGAGACTCCCCTGTATTTGAGTTGGAATTTTAATTTTCTTAATCCTCTGCAGATTCTCTTAGTAACCATAGTTGCTGTGAGTTCTTGTAACTTTTATGTCTTATCTAGAGGATGGCATTTCAAAACAGTCCTCAATGTTGTCTAGGTTTTACATTCTTTCTGCTCACTCTTCTGCTATGCTCATTGAGCCTTGCTGGATCCAGGTGTTGATACATATGTCCATCTACAGCTTGGAGCTCATGATTGTATATTCACTGAATTTTAAGTGGTTTCATATCTCTGTACTAACCATTACCTTCTGCCATAGTAATTTTTGCTGACCAAGGTTGGGATAGGCAAATCAACAGATGTAAATAAATTTTTAGAAGGGACTTTGACAATGTGAATATTTAGCAAAACAGCATCTATAAGTTCTCCCTTAAGGCTACAGCTTTTTTAGCTTTGTTTTTTGATGATGTTTATAATTTCAGACATTAATTTCCTCCTGTGCATCAGGAGGCTTTTATTTCCACAGTTTATTTCTAAGGAAGAAGTTTATCACTTTTATTATTTTTCTGACCCTTCCTTTACATGAGAACATTATGTTTTTATTTTGTGCTTCATTGATGCCTCTTATTAGTATGAGCAGATTCTTTAAACAGAGCTTCCATTTAGTTATACTAGCCAGTTGCAAGTCAAATGTTATATCCATTTTTATGATGGCCACCTGGTTTTATATGCTTCATAATCATGTTGGCTGGTAACCTTTGAGTACTTCTTATTTTATATATCATTTGTATAAAATAATTAGTGGTAAATGTTTCAGGAAGTGCCTGTATTTGTTCCACAGAATGTATGAAAAAACTGACATTAAGCAAGTTCATGTATATGAAATGAAAAATTTAATTAAGCCAAAGTGAAGTTAAACACTTGGATGTGTTTGGAGATGCAGCATTGTCTGCCTTAACCCGCACTAACATCACACAAGTATTGGAGAAATTATTTTGGCCACTCCACGTAGTTAAAAGGATATTTATTTAATGGCGTAACTCACAAATTAAGTAATGGGTAGGTCGCAGGGTCTGGGGAAGGTGTAACGCAGTCCAGCAGTGTTCTTTGGAGCTCTGCACAGTCAATCTCCACCGGTCAGCGTTCAGGCACCGAGAGAGCGCCCAGAGAGAGCGCAGGCCCATCCAGCTCTCGGGTCCCCAGGCGCCTCCCCTCGCCCCGCCTCGTAGGCGTGACAGTTGCCAGAGTCTCAATGGGGGTTGGAAATTGCAGAACCAAGCTGGAATGGCTACCCACTACACACAAGAGGACTGATGAGAAAGTGACAGAAAATTGTATTAGAAGATAAACAGATTGTTGAAGAATTTGGCAAACATTTTATTGCAGGACATATCATTTTATCACTATGTATAGTTACATATTCTTTCAGGTTTTTGACTAGATTCTTAGGCATATTCAGGTTATATGTATTATTTGCAAATTACTTTAAGTTTCATGTTGTTCCCAAATTACTACAGTAAAAATTCTTGCCTCATTCTTGCAATTATCATGTCTGGAATACAGAAGCAACAAACTTGTGTTCTTCCTGATCATTCCATCCACTTGTGAATTTAATTGTCTCACTTTATGCAAGTTTCACAATGCCTTTGATCAGGACTAGAAATACATTTTATTTTCTCATTTCTTACATTGTAACACATGACAAAAATTTTATCATTTGAGGTGGTTGGAAAATATGTGTTCAGAATATCTACTGCCACATACAATCTACACAGCACAAGAAAACAATTAGCTAAGTATAAAGGAGGAGAAAAATTTTCAATTAAATTATAATTATGAGCTCTTTCAGCTAGGAAACAAGGTTTTAATTAGAAAAGCTGAGATCTGTAGAGTTAATTACTTGAGTTAGGACGTTACTCCTCAGTTTGCTATGTGTGTATGTGTGATGTATGAAAGGGAGATTGGCACCCTGGAATTGGTACAGGACATATCCCCAGACACCAAATTCTTACAACAAAGGTGATTTATTTGTCCCAAAGGAACAGAGGACAGAAAAAGGAGACAAAGACAGGAGATAAGAGGATGAAGGAAAAGGGGAAGGGACAAGGGAGGGGGAGATAGAAGGCAAGGGAGAGGGGGAAGGGATTACTGTCCTGAAGGGACAAAGGCATGCCTCTGGATAGAGAGGAGACAGAGGTGGTCCATAGACAAAAGGCAATTTATAAAGATAGAAGGGGGAAACCCTTGTAAAGATGAGGTGTTTAATTTTGACTGGACTGGTTAATTAGGGTAGTCAAAAGGGGGCTTCTGATTGCATGACCTCAAGATTTTGATAGCTGGATCTTGGTAGTCTGCCTCAGGAATAGGAAGTGGTCAAATAAGGGAGGAGACCCTGGTGGCTAGCTTTAGGACAGCAATGTTATTTTTTTAAGCAAGGAAGAGGGAATAGGTGAAAGAAAAGTCCTGCCAGAGCCATGTTTGCCATGCTCAGATGTATTAGAGTCCCTTCATTGTATGTGTGTGCACACATATCTGTGTGCTGGAAAATGAAAAACTCTGAATGAAGCAAAGATGGTTCAGAGTCTAAGATAATGGCCAGGGGACACTATCTAGAGGTGGCTGCATCTGTTGAACATACTCTATGGAGATGCTCAATTTCAAGGTCAACAAAACACCCTCATCTGTTTATTACAAACATTCACCTCAGTTATAATTCTGTTACTTCACACAGAATTAAACTGTGTACTTGGATTGCCCAGTATACCCAGATAAAATAAAAGGAACATTATGAATGCTAAATATCTTGTGGCATCTAAGTGTCCTACATGTCACAAAGTATCGTACCCTGAGGGCCTGCATCATTATCCACTTCACTTTTGTTGTGTTTTGCAGTGAAGAATTTCAACTAAATTCTTCTTTCTTTTTCTATACACTATGTAATTGTTTTCTTTCTCCTTGTCATTTAGATTATAGTCACCATGATAATGAGTTGGCATCACTCAATCTTAAATATGTTGCAAAATGTTAACTTCTTGCTGTGGTCTATCCATTACCTCTTAAAGCTTTGACATAAAAAATTAATCTTCATATCATCTGTGTCCCAAAACATCAACTGTTGATTATTTTTGTGAAAATAGATTATTCACTCATTCAATATATGCTAGCCACAGTTTCCCCTCCCTATCTCCTTCCACTCTTTCTAGACCTCCACCCCTACTGCCCCTTTTCCCCAAATCCAGTCCCCCGCCATTTCCTCTTCAGAAAATGGCAGATCAATAAATACAACATCAAGGGGAAAAACTGAGGCCAGGCAAGGTAATTCAATAGGAGGAAAAGAGTCTTTATAGCAGGCAAAGGCATCAGAGATATACTTATTCTCACTGTTAAGAGTCTCACAAGGCCATCAAGATAACAGCCATAACATATACTCAAAGGATGTGGTACAGATCCATGTGGGCCTAGTGCTTGCTGCTTCAGTCTCTGTGTCCCAATATAAGCCCTGCTTAGTTGATTTATGGGCCAAGAATTCAGTGTGCTATGTTCTCCTAGTGTTCTCTCTCCTCTCTCACTCCTATAGCCTTTCTTTCCCTTCTTCTTCTGGGTTCCTGGATTTTCAAAGGCAGTGACCAGATGGAGACTTCTAATTTATATTTCCTTTCTGCATAATGTCTGGTTGTAGGTCTCTATACCTGTTCCCATCTACGACCATAGAAAGCCTCTCTTACAACCATTGGGGGGACATGTCAGCAACCTATGAGTATAGCAGAATATCAGTAGGAATCATTTTATTGATTTTTTTCACCAGTTGTGTTTATTTCTACTCCAGACCTCTTGGCTATCCAATCTCCAGTTCGTGGCCATCGAGGCAGTGTTCAGCACGGATGTCTCTCATGAAGTAGGCTTCAAATTAAACCAAACATGGTATGTACTCACTCATAGGAGGATACAAGATGTAAAACAAAGATGAATAGACTGCTACTCACAACTCCAGGGAGGCTACCTAGAAAACAGGAACCCAAGAAAGACACAGAGATTGCCCAATGACAGAGAGATGGATGAGATCTACATTAACAACCTGGACATGAGTGGGGGTAATGAAGGGCAAGGGTCGAGGGAAAGAGAGCTTAGGGGAGCGGGAGATGCCAGCTGGATCAAGAACAGAGAGGGAGAACAAGGAATAAGAGACCATGATAAATGAAGACCACATGAGAATAGGAAGAAGCAAAGTGCTAGAGAGGCCCACAGAAATCCACAAAGATATCCTCACAATAGACTGCTGGCAATGGTCGAGAGACAGCCCAAACTGACCTACCCTGGTGATAGGAAGGCCAAACACCTTAATTGTCGTGCGAGAAACCTCATCCAATGACTGAGGGAACCGGATGCAGAGATCCACGGCTAGGCCCCAGGTGGAGCTCCAGGAGTCCAATAGGCGAGAAAGAGGAGGGTTTGCATGACCGAGAATTGTTGAGACCAAGGTTGGAGAAAGCACAGGGACAAATAGCCAAATGAATGGAAACACATGAACTATGAACCAATAGCTGAGGAGCCCCCAACTGGATCAGGCCCCCCTGGATAATTGAGACAGTTGATTAGCTTGATCTGTTTGGGAGGCATCCAGAGAGTGGGACCGGATCCTGTCCTCAGTGCATGTCCTGGCTGCTTGGAACCTGGAGCTTATACAGGGTCACTTGGGAGGAGGGGACTGGACCTGCCTGGACTGAATCTACCAAGTTGAGATGGGATTGAGGGGTGGGCTGAGGGGAAGGCAGGTGGGGCGGGAGTGGGGAGAACAAGGGAATCCGTGGCCGATATGTAAAATTAAAATAAATTATAAAATAAAAAAATAAAACCAAACTCTAGGTGGCACTCTTACATGTTCTGTGCCACCATTGCCCCAGCACACCTTACAGGAAGGACAGATAGTGGGTGGAGGGTTTTGTGGCTGAGTTGGTATACAGGTTTCTCTTTCCATAGCCTACAGTGTGCCTTCTTGCATCAAGACTAGAATGTAGGAGTGAAGGCTCTAAGCCCTCATCAGCTCAACCTATCTACATGAAATTAGCTAAGTGGACCTCAGCAATGGAGTGCTACTGTCAGTATTCATATGGTGAACTTCTGTCCTATCATAGCCTTGGTCATTTAGATTTCTCCACAGGTCCTCCTCCGACATCAACTCAACTAAATGTAACCCTGTCCCACCAGTGGAAGCCTTGCCTGGTTACAAAAGATGGTTAGTTCAAATTCGCTATCCTCCATTACCAGGAGTTCCCACTAGGGTCACCCTCATAGATCCAAGAAATTTTCTACTACACTGGGTTTCTACAGCCCTCCCAATTCCAGCTGTCTCTCTGCATTTTCTCCCTTAATCCCTTTCTCCCTAACCTGATCCTTTATGCTCCCAACTAAAATCATCCTCAGAATCGGTTCTATTTCCCCTTTCCCAGGGAGATCCATGATTCCCACCGATTACCCTCTTCTTAAACTAAACTCTGTGAGTCTGTGAATTGTAGCTTGATTATCATTTACTTAATAACTAATATTCACATATAAGTGAATATATACCATATTAGTCTTTATGCATGTGAGTTACTTCTTTCACGATGATTTTTTTCTAGTTGTATGAATTTGACTGCAAACTTCATGATCTTATATTGTTTTTAACAGCTGATTAACAGTCCAATATGAAAATGAACTACAATTTCTTTATCCATTCTTCAGTTGAGTGACATTTCTCAGTTAAAGTTTCTCGTTTCTGGCTACTATAAATAAAGCTGCAGTCACCACAGTGGGAAAAATGTCCTTGTGGTACGATGGAGAGTCCTTTGGGTATATGCTAAGAGTAGTATATCTTGATCTCAAGTTATATTGATTGCAAATTTTCTGAGGAACTGCCATATTGATTTCCATAATGACTAGACAAGTTCGCACTCCTAGCAGTTTGTTCCACATCCTTCCCAGCAGGAGCTGTGTCTTATATTGTTGCTCTTAGTCATTCTCACAATTTTAAGGTGAAATCTCAATCAAATTGAGGGATGAAATCAATAAAATAGAAACAAAGAGAAGGATACAAAGAATCTAATAAACAAAAAAAATCAGTTCTTTGAGAAAATTAACAAGATATACAACTCTTATCCGAACTAACAAAAAAACACAGAGAGAATACCCAAATTAATACTATCTGAAACAAACATGGGGATATAACAACAGACACTGAAGACATTCCAGGAAAAAAAAAGACATGCATTAAAAACCTCTACTCCACTAAGTTGAAAAAAAATCTAAAAGAAATGGATAATTTTCTTGATAGATACAACTAACCAAAGTTAAATCAAGATGAGTTAAATACTTTAAAGAGACCTACAGTTCCTAGTGAAATACAAGAAGTCATTAAACGTCTCCAAAAAGTTAAAAAATAAAAGCCCAGGGACAGACCATTTCAACACAGAATCCTTCCAGACTTTCAAATAAGTCTTAACACCAATACTCCTCAAAACACTCCATAAGATGGAAACAGAAGGAAAATTATCCAATTCATTTTATGAATTACCCTGATAGCCAAAGCACATAAAGATTCAACAAGGAAAAAGAATTATAGACCAATTTCCCTTATGGACATGGATTTAAAAAAAAAAACTAAATAAAATACTTGCTAACCAAATCTAAGAAAATATCCAAAAGGTCACCCACCATTATCGAGTAGGCTTTATCCCATATGAAAATCAGTAAACATAATCCACCATATATAAACTGAGAGAAAAAACACATGATCATCTAATTAGATGATGAAAAAGCCTTTGACAAAATCCAACATGTTGGAGAGATTAGAGATACAAGGGAAAACCTAACCATAACAAAGGCAATATACAACGAAATTAAGTGAAGAGAAATTCAAATTCTCCTAAAATCAGGAACAAGACAAATTTGCCCACTTTCTCCATATCTATTCAATAAGACAACAAAAGGAGATCGACAGGATACAAATTAACAAATTGGAATGGAAGCAGTCAAAGTACCATTACTTGCAGTTGATATGATAGTATATGTAAGTGGCCCTAAAATTCTACTAGGGAACTCCTACAGCCATTAATTATGTTTTACCTCATCTCTTTTTCACAGTATATAAAAATATTTTTAATAATTGCCAATGTTTTTGTCTTCTTTTAATATTTATGTCTTCAAACATAGATCTAGTGTCCCTTCAGTTCTATATGAACATTTCCTCTATTGTTTATTAGAGTGCACTAATGCTAATTTATTGATAGTTTAAAGGAACATAAATTGTAACTTTGACCTACCTATTAAAAAAAGTTCACATTATAGCTTCACACATAAAATAATATGTACTTCATTCATTAAATGATAATATTAATAAAATAACATATGAAAGATTATCAGCCAGGAACTATCACTACTCAAAGCACAAGGTCTATTTTTTTTTTTTGCTCCTGCAAATTTCTTTTATTTATTAGTTTACCAACTAATGGCTTTCATTATCACATGTTTACGAGAATTGGGGGAATCTGAATGAATCGCAAGTGCTCTTTTCATGTTCTAGAGGACAACTATATCTTTAAACCTATTTGGAAGCATTGCAGTGCTGAAAAGAGATCCTAGAAAGAGGTAGTGATGAAACAGAAAGATGCCCAGAGATGCATGCATTGTCTGGTGTCTGAGTAGCCATGGGCAACAGTCCATGAGAAGGTGGGTGCTTCTGTTTGACGATGTTCCCCAAATGTAATGTGTTGGGGACTTAATGTCTATTCCAACTGTTTTAAGGTTTAATGCTTTTAAGATGCAACTGGTAAAGAAATGAATATATCATGAAGACTTTGGTCTCATTAATGTCATTGTCATTAGAAAGCATTAATTATTAGAAATGTCCCCTGGTCTTTTGACATGGGATATCTTCTACTACTTTATGATATTTAAAGAAAATTCCCTGCTACTCACATTTTTCAACTTTCATATCCACGAGACAAACAAATATTCATTATATAACCACTTTGTGTTATTTTCTTATAAGGGCACAAATGAACTAACAGCTGAAAATGCTGTTGTTTCTTCATTCTGACTTTATCATTTTTTTCTGCTTTTTAATAACAGTGTTACATAAAAAACATTTCAAAGAGTAGCTTCACAGACATCTTTACCTTGCTTGGTAGAAGCCCATGTTTTAAGAATTCTTTGCCCCTAAAACTGAGGGTAACAAGGAGAATCTCATGTCAGTGCCTTACTTGCCTCAGTGAGAAATATGACAACTGCCCTGTTTGACACGACTCTGACCATCTGATTAATTCTGTGAATTTCTAGAATATTTGTACTTACTAATTATTATGCGACCAAGTTTTCTTTTATCAGTGGTCTTAAATTATGAAGTCCATAATGACATAACCTGTGGAAATTATACATGAAACATTAACCATTAAAAACTATAGATTAAATATTTTTGCTTTCTAAAAGCACTATTCATATTTTGGGGTCTTATTTCAATGTTTCTGTTTTAGTAACATTAAAATTATTTTCAAATATAACATAATTTTTCATATTTTCATCAATTTTTGCTTTTATTAAGATAAATTAAGTCCTTACAGAAACAGAAACAGAAGCTACAGTCAGAGAGAGAGAGAGAGAGAGAAAGAGAGAGAGAGAGAGAGAGAGAGAGAGAGAGAGAGAGAGAGAGAGAGAGAGGGTTATAGAAATCTAACACATGTGTATTTCTAGAGGTAGTCATGAACTTCTAGTTATATGAATATATGTGTGCATGTAAATATAAAAAGTAAAGGAATGATTAATTATTTTCCTTTTTAATTTTTATTGCAGATAAATTAATTCTCACTTATTTCAATTCATTTTGATTTCACATACTGTTACCTTGATATCTAAAAATGCATTTTGCACAGTTCTATATAAGAATTTCTCTCTAACACCTAAGGTTATTCTATGCAAATTTTCAGAATTAAGCTCTGAATTTATTTCCTAAGGCCTGATACTGATGCTTATATGATGAATTTCATCATCTGAAGTACAATCAAAGACCTGTTTTATTCAATATTCAAAGCAAAAGTGAAAACATCTATAGTGAAGTATTTGGATATTCTAAATATAAGTATGAAGGGGAAGCCATTCACAGCAGGATTGTCCTCATGAGTGGAAAGAAACCTTATAAATGAATAAGTATTAATGATAACTTTTCACTAGTTCAGCTGCTATTAAAATTTACTTCTGATGTAGGAACTGAAAATGAGTCTATTTTGGGTAAATAACCAGGTGCTAACAGAGTCGTATTACAACTATACTACATGCCACAAAAATTTAAGTTTTTAAGTATAAATGCCTAATCAAGACATTTATTTAAGGGGTATGAATTAGAATCATGTTCTACATCTAGGTTGTAATATAACATTAGAGTCTATTACTACGATATCTATCTACATTTTTTCTTTTCTGAAGAGATATCTAAGTTTGAGATATTTTGTTGCTCTTTTACTATATAGACGTCTGATTCCAGAAATTAATAGCGGTTTTCTCATTTGCCTATACAGCATTAGCTATATTGGAACCTGTCAGTTGCTGCCTGAACTTCTTTCTGAGTAAAACACTATAAAATTCATCTTTATATCACAGGATTCATTTTTGTATCTTAAGTGAATGTTCAAGGATAAAAACGAGAGTGGAGAGCTTGGTGTGGATAAATATCAACACTTGAATTTAGATAGTCTCTGATACAAGACTCACCAAAAAATCCAAACAAGCCAACATGGTGTTGCTTGAAGATGGAAAAAAAAAGCAAATGTGTGGGAAACATTCTCTACTCTGAGAAACTGCACAGAACTATTAGAGGTCCTTGTATGCTTCACTTTTGGGTTTAATGTTGCCTGAGTTCCCCTGCTACACTCCACGCTTGCATTCTAAGACACCCGAGCAGTATTTGAATAGAGATTATGATGCAGGAATATTCTGCAACATCTGGACTCCTGTGTTCATTTCAGCATTGTTTGCAAAAAGAAGGAAAAAGAGAGAGAGAGAGAAAGGAAAATGGGAACAACAGAGATGCTCATCAATAATTTCTATAAATATTTTAACTGTTTACTGTGGAAGAGAGTTTTCCTCATTGATACCTTAGTGCAGACTGTTATAAACATGATCAATTCTGCTTTAGGTCTTGCTTAAATGTGATAATTCTATTTTAATGTATCAGTTACCCTTTTGTTTCTGTTTTTGCTCTTCAGAGACTTATCTTCAATGTGTATATCAGTACACTTGAATTTATGCTGCTCCAAAACACCCTTATGCTTTTGGCAATCTTCCTATCTCAGCTGGAAGTTTTTGAACTGCATGTGTCAACCATTATGAATGATAGTTAGCTTTGAAAAACACACCATCTCTTCCTTTCTTGCACTCTTCAACAATCTGTGTAATGTAAAATTGTCTTCAACAATCCAATGTAAAACTCAAAACATTGATGCAAAATTAAATGATTTTCCTAAAAGCTCCTACCTAAAAAGATTATCCAGGTGTTATTAAACTAGAAATTTAGTTGCTGATCACTGCCACTCTATTTGTCTTCTATCTGACTTGTGGCACACTGTGTCCTCCAAGACTCTGCCTGCTGTAATCACCTGCCTTTGAGTGCAATTGCGACCCATGTGGATAACAGGATATTGTTCCTATAAGTAGGATAATAATCAATTGACTCTGAGCTAATCAACAAGGAGACTGCCCCAGAGGTTCTGTCCCAGTGCAGCGAGCCTTTTCAGAATACAGGTATTTATTTACAGGACCTGCAAACATAGATGGATAGCTGAGAAAGCTTCTAACCAAGAGCCAACAGGAAAATAGGAATCAAGAGTCAAAAAGGAAACAAGTGAATTTTGAGGTGAACATGAGACCAGTGAGGGACAGATCTTTCTCTTTAAGTGTCTCTATTATGATTCAAATAAATTGAACGTTTGCTTTCCATTCTGCGCAGCATTAAGCCTAAGACATGTGACAGAATCCTCACCCAAACAATCCCAGACAAGGTTATGTTGTTTTGTACCCTAAGTAAACAGTGAGCTGTAGCAGAGCTTTAGAAAGCTACCAACAAATGCTATTTCCTTGTCACTGCAATGATTGATAATTCAGTCATTCTTTTCTCTTTTTTCCTTTTATTGAAAATAGAGTTCTTTCTCACATAGTATATCTCAAATTCAGTTTCCCCTCCCTCTACTCCTTTTACTTTCTTGCCACATTCCCTCCCATCTGGATTCACTCCATTTCTGTGTCTTTTTATTAGAAAACAAACAGGCTTCTAAGGGAATATAATAATATATTTATATTATAATATAGTAAAATATAAAATAATATAATATGCCATAATAAAATTTAACACATTGGAATTGGACAAGACAAACAGAAGGAAAGGAGACCAAGAAAAGTCAAAAGAATCAAAGACACACTCAGGAAGTCCTTAAAAACACTAAATTGGAAACTGTGATATAAGTACAGAGAACCTGGTGCAGACTCATGCAGGCTCTGTGCATGCTGTCCCAGTCTCTGTAAGTTCATATATGCGTTGATCATGTTGGTTTAGAGGGTCTAATTTCTTGGTGTTCTCCATCCCATCTGGGCTCTCACACTCTTTATCCCTCCTCTTCTGAAGGGTTCCTTAAGCCCTAAGGGGAGGAAATTGATGCAGGCATCTCATTTAGGGCTTGTTGTTCCAAAGTCTATAATTCTCTCCATAATGTTTTACTTTGGATCTCTATGGTTTTGTTTGTTTTTGTTTTGTTTTGTTTTTTGATTCATCATTTTATTTTGTTTTCTTTTGTTTGGTGTTGAGGAATATTATTTCAAGGTGTGTTACTTTTGTTTTTGTTGCATTTGTTTAACTCTGTGAAGCTGTAATACTCTGCCTGTGTAAAACACTTGATGGTCCAATAAAGAACTGAACAGCCAATAGCAAGGCAGGGGAAAGAATAGGCAGTAGTGGCAGGCAGAGGGAATATATAGAATGAGAAATCTGGGAGAGAAAGAAGATGGAGCAAGAGAACAAGGATAGGAGGACATCAGAGACCAGTCACCCAGGTACACAGAAAGCCATGGAGTAAGAGTAAGATTTACAGAAGTAAGAGAAAGGTGAAAAGACCAGAGGTAAAAGATAGAAGGGGATAACTTAAAGTTAAGAAAAGCTGGCAAGAAACAAGCCAAACTAAGACTGGACATTTATAATTAAAAATAAGCCTCCATGTGTTATTTACTTGGGAGCTAGTTGGAAGGCCCCCAAAAGAGCAAAAACAAACAACAGTTTGGTAACGTTTACTTTTCATCTGATACAGAATAAAGCTCCTCTGTGGATGACTAAGCAAAGCAGTGATCCATGAATATAAAATTATATCATTAAGGAGTCACTTCATTGCTAGATCCACAGTATAGGGGTGAAGGCTCTATGTAGGCACTAGATTGAATTTTCCATGCTCAATGAGTTTAGTAGGTATTTTCTTTAGCATTGGGGTTTTGCCATCAGTTTATGGAGAACAACCTGTTGTTGTGGCAATAGCTGGGTTGTTTGAGAAATCCAATGGAACGCCTTTGGCCAAAAGCTCAATTAGATGTATTCCAATCCCAGTTATGGCAGCTTCATTTGCTAACAAGAGATGACCAATTAGATCTGTCTCCCCCATTATTTGGTGAATTCAGTTAGATTGCCTTCATATATGTGTATAATTTAGGAAACTTTTACAGTATTAGGTTTCCATATTATCCTTCAAATGCTCCTTAATTTTAACTGTCTGTCTCCATATTCTCTCCCTTATCTCACATTTTCTTCCTTATTAACTCTCAATTTCCCCAATCTATCTATAACTATCTTTTCTATTTCCCTTTCCTAAGAAGATCTGTCAACCCTATTCCTTTACTCTATATATACATTCTTATGTTTCTTACCAACTAATGTCACTTCTTCCTAAACATTTTCCATGTCTTTTCAGATGTCACTTGTCAACCTCATTTTGAGGAATGATTTTTAAAATATCATCTCCTGTCTCAAACTTCATGAAAATTTCTTAACTGATATTTAAAGTATATTCATTATCATGTCACTAGTTGCTTCACACCCCCATAGTATTCTGTGTTTCTCGAGGCAATATTATTTAATAACTATTTTTATAATAAATATAAGCATATTAATTAATACTAACTAGATTAAAGGAATGAATGTGTGAATGATTCTTTCAGTGAATGGGTACTTTTATTTTATTACATAATGTGTCTATTTTTGTCTGCCAATTTTGTGTAATGTTTTCTCTTTTCCCAATAATTTGAAAGCCACGATGTAATTTTATTAAATTCTGTGACAGTATTAGAGTCATTTGTTATTTCATTTGTACACTTAATAGATGACTTCAGGAAAGTTATTTCGTTTAGTGCTTGGGACAGAATATATACCTCATTTAGAATTTGTATTTTAGTGTAAAAAAAATAAACTATGGACAGACCTAGAAAAAAAAACCATTTGGAACAAAGAACAATGCCATGAAGAATTTTAAGAATATTTTTTTCCTTAATAGTGTGACTTATAATACTTTATCATTGTAGAATTATTTTGCAAGATAATTATAATGTGAGGACCATTATCCATTTATTACTCTTTCAAAGTAAGTAGCACTTGCTCAAGTGAATGGATCAACAAGCAGGACCTCCCTGTAGCCTTCATTTACTCATGATCAAAATATCGATTCCATATTTCAATTTAGTAGTTTATGTTTTCTTTCTGCATCTTTCTATTTCCCTTCTTCCTTCCTTACTCCAGTTTAACAAGTCTTTGACTAAGCAAATTTTAGGGAGCCCTCTGGCTTTTGTGAACAATCTCATAGACTGCAAGTGAATGTTTGCTATTTCTATACCATGTCCCATCTCCCTGTACTGCAGAAGGTGACTTCATAGTTATCAGTATCCTCATCAAAGCCATTGAGTATATCAGGATGAGACTGAATAATATAAATTGGGAACTGGGAGGCCTTTAAACATTATTTAATTTAATAAGGCAGTGCCTTCATTTTCATACAGATAATACTGTAATAAAGAAGTTCTGCAAAATTTGAACTTCTTATATAAGGTCACATCATTAACCCAAGGCAAGAAGAGAACTCTGTCTTTGTGAAATTGCATAGATTTTTCTTTCATACTCTGTTGTCTCTATTGGTCTCTGGGGAATCCCCTGAAAGAAATGAGATACCAGTAGTATGAAAAAATACAATTATAGTAATTATTGTATTAGCAAGAGGTAATGTCAGGGAGAAAAATAAAAAAAAAAACTGTGTGCAAGATATGAAGTTTGTACATAGTGTAACTGAAGCAGTAGACTATGATCTATGCTAAGGGATATTGGCATAAAAATGGCACTTTGAGGACTAAATTAAACTAGAATGATGAGCAGAATGAAACATATAGGTATTATGTGGAGATAGAGGACAGGAAATTTTGGTATATTCAAATTCCATCTGATGCAGTTATGTTGAAATTTGAAATTCTGTTGTAGGATTACAGCTTCTAGTTGAAGACAGCAGAGTAAATTATAAATGTTTTGGATTAATTTTAACTCTCAACACAGCAGGAGGTACCATTTCCATATACTCTTTGATTTAACATTAACTCAGGAAAATACAAGTAGCATCTGGGAGCCAGAATGGGTGATTTCCAATCCTTCAGGTCTGATTGGCAGCCCCTTCTGATAACATAGGTAAATACTGAGAGGTGGGGTCATTGTGGCCACTCCTCCTCCTGACATCACAAACCCTCTCCCTTCCTGCTGAAACAGCTTCTAGGTCATTTAAAAGAATAGCATTCCACGTCACTGTTGTAAGATTCTTTTCTTCTTTTCTTTTTTTTTCTTCCTTCTTCCTTGGTGACATGGGCATACAAAACTAATACACTCAACTATAGCATCAAAATAGCCATAAGGAAGCTAGAATTCTGTATACATCACCTATTTTCATGTGACAAATCATGAGCTAACAGTGTGATCAAAGTGGTCAAGCACAACAAGAGAACAGAGACCATAGAATCAACTAAGCATGGCTCTTAGGGGCCCTCAGAGATTGAAGAGGCAATCATGGAGCTTGCGTGGGTGTATGGTTATTAGTTTAGGGTTTTTGTAGGACTCCTAGTAATGGGAGTGGGGGTGTCCCTGCCTGTTTTGCTTGCTTGCTCTTAGTACCTTTTTCCTCCTACTGGGTAGGTTTCTACACCCAGTCTCGATATAAGGGTTTCTGGCTAATCATACTGTCTCTGATATGCTGTGTTTGGTTGATATCCTTGGGATGCCTGCTAACTTATGAAGGGAAACTGAGAAGGAGTGTGCTTGCGGGCAGTGGAAGGGAGATGGGGAGTACTGCAAGGACGGGAGGGAGGGGATGCTGTTGCAGTTGGGATGTATTTTATGTGAGAAGAATGAATTAAAAAAAAAAGAAAACTAAATTTCTGCATGCATTGCCTACTTTTATGTGACATATCAGGAACTAACAGTGCATTATACAAGAGTTTGCTTAATTTAGGTTTTTTTTTGGGGGGTGGAGAGATCAACCCATTAATAAACGCCCTTCAGTATTTAAGTTCAGGGGGTAGCATGTTAATGTCTCCACCAAGGATCTTAAAACTTGGGAGACATAATGCTATATAGAAAGTGACACCTAATAACATAAGGTGCTATTTCCCCAACTGTTTAATGACAATAATGAAGAATTAGAGCTGGTAAGAAATTTTAGGAATAGAAAATTGTGACAGCAATTATTTATTCAGATCATACTTTGTTCTGGATTCTATCCATGAATCACTTTAATTGAAATTCCCAATTAATTAGTGACATGCTATTCACATATTTAACATAAAAGTTATTTATAAAGACTGCCTAAGTGCCATAATTGGACTCAGATAATAAAGGATACATTTTGAACAACCTGCCTCACTTCAAAAGCTTAGCTCTTAGATACATGTGGTTATGTGGCTGCTTTACTATGTGTTTGCTATTAGTGTCATTTAAATGTCCCACAATTCTAGAATTAGTCTTATAGACTTTTACAATATTTTATGATGTAATAAGATTATTCATTTTATTTTAGAAATAAGAAAACTTCTCACTTAAAAACATGGTTCAATAGGAA
Source organism: Peromyscus maniculatus bairdii (assembly GCF_049852395.1). Lineage (NCBI taxonomy): Eukaryota > Metazoa > Chordata > Mammalia > Rodentia > Cricetidae > Peromyscus > Peromyscus maniculatus. Next base: position 8,291,981 of record NC_134865.1, on the reverse strand, counting down.
ATCTAATGTGACATCAAGTTCAACATTTAATTTCTTAATCATTATCTATTCTGACTCCCATGAGATTTTCATTGCCACTAAATAGCAATGACCTAATTTGCTGAACATACTCTGTATTCTAAATACAATTCTAAAAGTTTTAATAACATCTACAAAAATGATTAAAACATAAACTTTTTATGGAGGATTTAATGGAAGGTCATAAGGAAAATGTTACATAATATTCATACATAAGGACACATTTACCTAAGTGCTTCCTACACACACAGCTCTCTAGTAATATACTCTTCAATATACTGGGAGATACATACATTAGCAGTTATAACTATGATGCAAACAAAAATTCCTATAAGTTGTCAGATTGTGTCCCCAAGGCAAAGTGGGCATGGTTCATTCAATTTGGTTGAAGAATCAGCACTAGAATTATTATAGTACAAGATCTGGACTAGGCCCTCTGCATAGAAAGAAAGATGTGTAGCTTGATTTGCTTAAGGGGATGCTTGGCAGTAGGGTCAGAATACATCCCTGGAGTATCAGAATCCATCCCTGGTGCATGAGCAGGCTTTTGGGAGTCCACTACCTATGATAGTACATCTTGCACAGACTTGAGGCAGGGGGAGGGGCTTGGACCTGCCTCTACTAAATGTACCTCCCCATTACCTTCTTATAGGAGGGGATGGGGGTGAGTTGGGAGGGGGAAGTTGGAGGGGCAGGCAGAGGGAAGAGGAGGGGATCTTTGATTAATATTTAAAATGAATAAAAACATTTTCTTAATATAAAACAAAAAAAGAATTATTATAGAATCACATCTCATCTCGAGCTTGAAAGAAAAGTAAGTGTACTATGTGTTGTCCATGGGTATGATCTAAATCCCAGTTATAGATGCCACAAATTATGGACAATGGTAGATTTTCTAGTGCAAATTATCTGGCAATGTTGAACATTTCCTTCCACAGAAGAAGGAGTGAAAATATAACAATAAGTTAAAGGAGGGGGCAAACAGCTTTCAGTGATTTAGACAAGGTAATTAGGTATTTTAATTCCCACTGAATTTGTTGTGACCACATCAAAAGATGGATGCCTGATCTCCATCTTATGTATAAATCTGAAATATAGAAAAGCTCTGTGTTCAGCACAATGTAGCACAATTTTAAATAATAGATTTAAGCTTAAAATATATTTGTCTTCAATTTCTTCATTCTTTTTTTAAACTATAAGATGGTAATTATTGTAATAAAAATCACCTAAATATTTCTAATAATTGAGTTATTATTTTATTAAAAACAGGAGTTACTATGTGATTTAATCCCTAGCGCATAACGTAAACTTTATGATGAAATGTTCCCTTAGATAATTCTAAACAAATCACTGAGACTCATTTTTCATCAACCAGTCATAGATATATGTCCATCAAACATAAATCCATTGTGGACAGCTCTAGACCTGAGAATAAGAATACATTATCTTCTAAGTAATGAAAATAAAACACCCTTCTGTGTTATATTGCGTGACAAGACAATGATTAAATTATCTGGTTCATATTTAAAGCCTCTTTTCAATTAATTGAATAAGTACTATGACACCTATTCAAATCAAAAGCAGTTCCTAGGCAAGCATATATACCTGGACATAAGCAGTCTGTCACTTTTATTTGGAATATAACAATGATGATTTCACCTGAAATTAGTGATATGGTTTAGTAGACATTTACTTTTTTATTTGTGTTCACATATATAGAAATGTCTTGGAGTAAGTACATATAAATGAAAAATGGATTCTTTAATCTGAAAAAAAAACATAGATTATATTGATTATCTATCCTGTAGTTACTTGAATCTCTTACAGTTGGGTTTGATTTGTTACTGTCCTTGTGAAAAGTCCACATGCTAATACATTCACATTAGTTCATTTAATTTCAAGTAGGTCTCAATACACTATGTAAATTGCTGAAATAACCTTCCAACTCAACGCCTCTAAGTAACTCCCTTCATTGTTATATTAAAAAAAATTTTTGGACCTGCCTAGGCTCAGTGTGCTGGGCTCTGCTGACTCCCCATGGGAGACCTTAATTTGGGGGGTGTGGGGATGCAGGGTGGCTTGGGAGAGACAGCTGGGGGGTGGGAAGAAAGAGGAGAGGGGATCTGTGGGTGGTATGTGAAGTGAGTAGAAAATTTCTTAATAAAGAAAGATGAAAAAATAAATTAAAAAGATATTTATGGAAAGGTTTGTAGATCAAGGTGAAGGATTATATGTGAGTCCTGAAGGCGAATCCACAAATTTATATATATATACACACATATGTGTGTGTGTGTGTGTATGTATTTCCTTCATTTTTGAGATTACAATTTATTATATTAACCTCCCTAAACTTCCATTCCCTTTTTGCAAACCCTCCTACATATCCCTGCTTGCTTTCTTTCAAATTTATGGCCTCTGTTCTCATTAATTGTTACATGTATATATGTGTATACATATATTCCTAAATATAATCAGCTTAGTTTGCATACTGTTACTTGCATACATGTTTTCAGAGAAGAACGTTTGATATTGGATAACCAGATGGTATTTTCTTACTTAGGAAGCATAGTTATCATGCGCCCAGCATTTCTTAGTTGCAATAGGTCCTTGTGTATGCTTGAAGTCTTGTGGGCTTTCCTCTACCCACTTTGTTATGTCTATTGCTGTCATCCTGGTTCAGAATATGTTCAGAGAGTTGTTGCTGGAGGGCTCCACCAAGCCCCACAGTCCCACAATCCACGTATAAAATAATCACTCAGATGCTTATATCACTTATAAACTGTATGGCTGTGGCAGGCTTCTGGTTAACTGTTCTTTTATCTTAAATTAACCCATTTTTATAAATCTATACCTTGCCACGTGGCTGGTGGCTTACTGGTGTCTTTACATGCTGCTTGTCCTGGCGGTGGCTGCAGTGTCTCTCCCCCTTCTTCCTGTTTCCCCAATTCTCCTCTCTCTTTGTCCCGCCTATACTTCCTGCCTGGTCACTGGCCATCAGTGTTTTATTTATATAGAGTGATATCCACAGCAGGGAGTCATGTTGCAAAAACTTTATGGGTATTGTTTCTGACATGACTAGGAGACACTGTCTTTTTCTTAGATGCCAATCTCTTTATTCTTTCCAGAACTGTCTACCATCCTGTTAAATGAGAAAGTTAAATATGTCCAACATTAGGTAGGACATAGTAATGAACTGAAAGTGTAGACTGAAGCACCTGCTTATTTAGAAATGTCTAGAAAACAAGGCCAATTTTATTTTAGGGGAGGACCATTGTAAGAAAAGGAAAATCCAAGGATGTAAGGTAAGGTCCCTATGTGTTTGGGATTTTCAACAAATATAAGCCAATAAATGTTTCCACTCTTTTCTCTCTATTTCTTTCCTTTTTTTACTTCTATTTCCTTCCTTCTTATGTATGCTACTGTAAGAGAGGATATGTGTTATTAAAACATTCTTATTAGTAAAATAACCTAAAATTATTAAATATTGTCACTATCCATGCTTGTGTTTCAGTAATAAAATTGAAAAACAAATAGATGGCTGTGGCACAGGACAGCTTCCTTTAGAGCATAGAAATCACATGCAAAAAGCAATTACACATTGTAAAATGAATAACTACAATCCATCAGAGAAACATATGTAAGAAGAATTAAAAAGCACACATGATCATATTAACCTAGGCAAAAAGAGCATCTGACCAAATCTAACACTTGTTTATGATAATAAAAAAACAAAGCTCAAGGGAAACTCTTTTACCTACAGAGACAGAGGGGAACTTCATCAATCTGATAAAATACATGCAAGAAAAAAAGCATCATCAACGATTGCAATGTGACTGATTTTTGTTTTGTTTTACACAGTTTTGGTTCTTGTTTGTTTGGTTTTTGTTTTGTTTAGTTTTTTTTTTTTTTAAGTAAAGGGATCACATAGTCCAGAATGACACAAAAATATCTGCCTTTTTGTACTTTTTTAATTCTTTTTTCATTTTCTTATTAGCTCCTTAAGAATTTTGATCATATCCTGGAACTCCTTAATCCCTGCCATATCCAACACTTTCCTACCCACCCACCTTTAATTAAAGCACATCTCATAAAGTAAAGCTGCTACTGCCTGTGTATTCTTGGATGTGTGGCTTTCGATTGATTCTCAGAGTGGAATCCTTAAAATACAGTAGCTTGCACTCTCAGCGTAGAAATCAATTGCCAAAAGCTCTTTAGTTACGGGTGACTTTTGGTTACCCTGCTGTATCGGGATTTTGTTTTGCTTAAGTTTGCACAGGTCTTCTGTATGCTGTCAAAATTGCTGTGTTCCTCTGTACAGCACCTCTGCTATGTCAAAAAAATACTGTTCCCTCCTACTTTTCCACCACATTTGGTTCTTATAATCTTTCTATTCCATCTACTTTAGTAATCCTTGAGTCTTAGGAGGATGGAGCTAAGTGAAAGTAAAAATAAATGACTACAAATACTGGCATGGTTGTAGTGTTAGGGTAACATTTACTCACTGCTAGTGAAAGTGCATACTGCTGTGCAAGTCACTGTGAAAATGTCTCAAAAGCTTAGAAATAGATATACCACATGTTACACCTACAATACTGATGGGCACATATCAAAAGTACTATCTATCCTACTGTAGAGATGTCACTAATCCATGTTCATCACTGTTCTAGTCAAAATAACTAGCTGTTAAGAAAATAAAATGAATGATATTTATATAGACAAAAATAGAAACAGTCATTCTGCAAGAAGAAAGAAAGGTCTAGAAAAAAATTGTTACATGTTTTCTTTCATTTGTGGAGGTTAGCTTTGAATCTTCAGCTGTGTATGGTTCCTTTGGGATACATACAGAACATAATTATTTTTCTTGAGATAAGGTCTCATATATCCCATGCTGTTCTTAAACTCCTAATCCAGCTGTAGATGACCTTCAACTACCAAGCTTCTTGACTCAACCTTCTGAGTATTGATGTTATATGTGTGCGATACCATGCTTGACCATAAACATGATTCTTAGCAGGGAAAACGCAAAGATTTTCTACTAAGATCAGAAACAAAGAAAAGAGCTTACCTTTCACAACTGCTTTAAAGAATGGTACAGGAAATTCTACCTCAGATTAATAATAGACAAAATAGAATTTACATATATTCTGGAAGAAAGAAATAAAATTGCTTCTGGTGGTGAATTACTTGTGTGTGTGTATATCTATGAATGTATTAATGTTACAAAAAGGATTTTAAAAGTTCTCTTGAATTAATTATAATCTTACGTAGTAGTTGCAGATTAAAAGGATAACATACGTTGTTGACCACTTTCATGTATAACAGAAAATAAAAAGTAGAATTTTCAACTAAACTGTAACTATTTACATTACTATTTACATTAACAGCATCATAAATGAATTACCTAGGTGTAAATTTGAAACATCTACAAGATATATTAAGAAAACTATAGGACAGTAAAATAAATTTTATAATTTATAAATGAATAGGGAGATTTATATGTACTTAGAGAGAGATTCAGTATTGTAATGATGTAATTTTTGACAATTTGGCTTATAGAGCAAAGTAATGCCAATAAAATACCTACATATTTATTTCATGGATGAATACAAACTGCGTCTCAAATTCATGTAAAAGTCAAAATAACCAGACTAAAAGCAATCTTGACGAAAAATTAAGTCAAAGAACTACCATTTACTACAGCAGGGCCTGATAGCATAGGCCTTAAATGGCATATTCCTAGGAGGCTGAAAGATGAGGATTAGCTATTTAAGGCCTACAAGAGAAGATTATAAAGATCCAATTAAGATTTAAAGACAAAGAAAAGCTTGAGATGTAAAGATGTTTCTCCATGGTAGAGTGCTTGTCTAGCATGCACAAGATCCTTCATTCAATCCCAGTGTTAGAGTAGATTGTGGTAAGAATGAGAGATAGAGAGGGAAATGAAAAGGGAGAGGAAGAAGGACAGAGAAAGAAAAAGAGTATGTCTAACTAAAAATAATAATTATAAATAATCAATAGGTTATGGTATTGGCAATCCTGAATATATCAATGGCTCAGAATGCCACAGAAACTGAAGGATACAACACAGATTCATTTATACATACATATATATATATATATATATATATGTGTGTGTGTGTGTGTGTGTGTGTGTGTGTGTGTGTGTGTGTGTGTGTGTGTGTGTATAGTTTTATTGTGGTTGATGAGCAAAGGCAAATGAATTGTTAAAATAATCACATCAAAACAAAATGAAACAAAACAAAACCTATGTCTGGAAACTGAATTGGAAACTTTCTCCCTTTTCTTTAACTTGTGTTGCTTAGGATTTATGTGCTTTGGGAAGTATAATATGTTGAGCAACTTATTATAGTACATGTAGATATTATATATAAAATACATTGTAATATTTTTTTCCTAAAGATTTATATTTGATTTCATTTTGTGAATATAATATTTATAGACATCAGTTGAAGAAAAATCAAGGAAAGAAAGAAACAATATGGTTATAAATCAGTAATTACTACATGTATCAGAGAAGGGAATTAATCAGTTTAGGACAAATCAGAACAGTATAATTGTGTATTTCAGATAGTACTGATACATTATCTTATGAATATTCAAATTGTACATACTGTGATAAGAACACACAGTGTCCAGTATACTAGGTACAAAGAAGAAAACTTTTAATACAACAATACATATTCAAGAATGTTAGAGAAATAGCTCAGCAAGTATACATATTTGCCGCCAACACTGAGGACCTGAATTTTATGTTATTTTCCTTTTTAATTAAAAATAAAGTTTGTTCATAGAATATATTCTAATCACTCTTTCCACTGACTCATGTGCTCCCAGATCCTCCCCACCTCTCTACCTTCACCACTCTATACCTTCTTTTCTCTCTCTTTGGAAAACAGACAAAAATACAAGAAGAAAATAGCTGTGTCACTGTTAAAAATGGTCTAACACATCACTACTGGCCACTATGTATGGGTGGCTTATGATAGTAAGATTATTTGATGGCACATTTCCTTCTTTTGTATCACAACTTATTGATTTTTCCTGTTTCTTTTTTTGCTGTTAGAACATTATTAATATATCTCAGATGAAAATATTGAAATTTGAATTTTCCCTTTTGATATTTGCATTATTCCTTTAAAAAGTTATTGGTAGCCGGGCGGTGGTGGCGCATGCCTTTAATCCCAGCACTCGGGAGGCAGAGCCAGGTGGATCTCTGTGAGTTCGAGGCCAGCCTGGGCTACCAAGTGAGCTCCAGGAAAGGCGCAAAGCTACGCAGAGAAACCCTGTCTCGAAAAAACCAAAAAAAAAAAAAAAAAAAAAAAAGTTATTGGTAGTCAAACATATTAGCTTAACGCCACAATCTACGTATCTAGATACAAATGATTTCATAACAGATGTAATATACTGAATTTGCTTTCTTCATTTGCTTGCACAAAAACAGTGCACTAACATTGTTTCTAAGTTTTCTTTAAAAATGAACCAGTTAATAAGATAAAACAACTAGAAATTTATGAAACTATAAAATTAATCTTCATATAGAAAATCTAAAGAGCTTGGTCAGAAAAGACAAAGATACAGATTTCTTATCAATAAAATATGCTATATGTGAGTAATTATTTAAATGTAGTAGTTTAACATTAAATAATTAAACAAAAATAAATTATTCTCTACTTTTTACCAAAAATGATGAGAATTCTAAAGATCCTTATTAAATACTAAGTATGAATATTTATCAAAATAATATTTTTAAAGGAGGAAGAGCTAAATATAGCCATTATTTGGAAGACAGTGCAAGTGATAATACAAAATTTGTAATGGTAACTAAAATAATGTCTTTGTTTTAAAATTTATATATAATTTAAATGAACTGTTTTTTGTTTTATATGTGTTGATTTGAGCTTTAGGTTTTCCAGTTCAGTGCTTTATAAATATCCTATAGTCTTCTGATACCATGATATTTTCTAAAACTAGAAATTCACAAAAAATAACAATGAAACTCCTAGCAATGAAACAATTCTGTAATTAAATTTAAGATTACATATCTGAAAGAACATTCTAGGCAGAGTTCATTTAACTAAAGTAATGGACATTTTAAACAAATTTTAGCATTCAATTGTGGTGATATTTTATTTGTGCTGAAATTTGATAGTTTATTTGTATGTTAATAAATAAAGTTTGCCTGGGGATCAGAGGTCATAGTCAGCCATAAACAGATGTCAGGCGGTGGTAGCACGTTCTTTGTTTTTTTGTTTTGTTTTGTTTTGTTTGTTTGTTTGTTTTCTTTTTTGTATTTTAGTCTCTGTCAATCTTTTTTTTCATTTTTCTTTATTAAGAAAATTTCTACTCACTCCACATGCTATCCACAGATTCCCCCCTCTTCCCTCCTCCCACCCCCTAGCCCTTTTTCCCAAAACACCCCACATTCCCACATCCCCCAAATCAGCATCTCCCATGGGGAGTCAGCAAAGCCCAGCACACTGAGCCTAGGCAGATCCAAGCCCCTTCCCACTGCACCAAGGCTGTGTAAGGTGTCACACTACAGGCACTGGATTTCAGAAGCCTACCATAGACCAGGGACAGATCCTGATCTTCCTGCCTGAGTGCACCCCAAACAGTTGGAGCCAAACAACCGTCTTCCATATCTAGAGGGCCTAGTCCAGTAGAAGAGAAAGTAGGAAGTAGTCTGGAATGAATTGGCACAGAGACCGCCTCCTAAATATAACACCAGTAGCACAGACACTGAGAGTGACAATTAATAAATGGGACCTCCTGAAACTGAGAAGCTTTTGTAGAGCAAAGGCCACAGTCATTAAGACCAAACGACAGCCTACAGAATAGGAAAATTTCTTCACCAACCCCACATCTGACAGAGGGCTGATCTCCAAAATATATAAAGAACTCAAAAAGCTAGACACAAAATACTGAACAATCCAATTAGAAAATGGGCTACAGAGTTTAACAGAGACTTCTCAGTAGCACACACCCTTAATCCCATCACATGACAGGCAGAGCCTCTGAGTGTTCAAGGATTCAAGGACACAGCCAAGTGTGGTGACACAGGCCTTTAATCCCAGTACCAACCATAGAGACCTGGAGGTCTGTACAGACAGGCAGTGATGAGGAAGTGAGAAGGCTGGGTTAAAAGCCAATGAGAAGGCAGAACAGCAAGGCAATAAAGGCACAGGTTAGACAGGAAGAGGTTAGTTGGTGGCTATTGCTCTGATCTCTAGGCTTGCACCCCTGTGTTTAGCTATATGTTTCTTATTTAATAAGACTGTTTAGAATTTCATATACATTCAATTTTTTTTCGATGATAAAAATTATTCTGCTCTATAATCAATGATGTTAAACATTAGTTTTCATTTTCATTTTCTTCATTTTAAAAACAAGATTTAACATAACAAGATAAGATATGTTCTTTTAAGATATATTATGTATGAATCCTTCATAAAATTATTAATGCAGTAAACCATTACATTTTCTGAATGTGTGTGCTTTAAGTTGGGATGGTATTGGGGGACCATGTGATGTCATGGAAGACAGTGTGATAAAATAGAATATTAATCAGAGTTGGTTTGCCTTGGTTGTCTTTTTATTCTATAGTACTCTAAAAGTCTGATTATCTGGTATTTAATCATGAAAAACTGCTTTGCTTGTGATTTTCTTCATTATGGATTAAGATTCATGTTAAAAACCTGTGTAGCTAACTATTATTATGTTTGTATAGTAATAATATTAATTGATTAAAGCATCACAATCTTTCTATGAGGCATGGCATATTTAGAAGATGAAATAGGAGGATCAGCAGGTTGCTGTGGATGTGTTCCTCTGATTGGTTGATAAGTAAAGCTGTTTGGTCAATGGCAAGGTAGAACAAGTTAAGTCATACATTCAAACAGAGGAGATAGATTGGAAGAAAAAATTCAGGGGAGCCACCACCAGGAGAAGCAAGATGTAAAAGTACTGATAAGCTATGAAGCCATGTGGCAAGACACAGAATAATAGGAATGTGTTGAATTAATTTATAAGAGCCAGATAATAATGATCTTGAGCAATAGACAATACAGATTACAATTAATATAAGCCTCTGAGCGATTATTTTATAAGTAGCTGTGAAACCACGGGTGGGAGAGATTCATTTGGAATGCTAGGCAAGGCAGGACCAGGGAAACTTTTTGTCTACAGCAGCTCATTTATATCTCTGTTTTCAAATTAAAAGTATGAATAATAAAGCTTAATATATTCAGCCTCATAACGCATTACATTTAGCAAAATGTTGATGTCAGGAAAATTATAATATTTAAATTAGGAATGAAAAATTATTATAAAATATCTTGATAATATTGAGAAAAAACACTGTGCATCATATTTTTTAAAAAAATAATTTTTACTGATTGTAATACAATTATCTCCTAATAACTTCTTCCATATTTCCTCCACCACTTGCTTTCATTTAAATTCATGGACTTTCTTTTTAATTATCATTATACAAATACATATAATATATTAATAATTAATAGTATCTAGTATAAATATACAATTAATAAATACATAATGTTTAACATATATACATATATAAAACTTATGTGTGTATAGAGACATATATATTTCCAAATATATAAATGCCATCTGCTCATTCCAAATAAAGCAATCTCCATGTATGTGTTTTCAGGTCTGACTCTTCTTATTTTATCACCACAGTAATTCAAGCATTTCTGTGAATTTCAGAATTTTACTAGTAGATGTTTTATTCTCTGTGTTATTTTACTAATTATGATTTTCATAACACGAAGTTCATCTCTCATCACTTGGACGGTGTAAATAGGAAGATACAGAGTTCAAGGCCATTCTCAGCAACACAATTAGATTGAAGTCAGCTTAGATTACATGAGATTCTCAGCAATTCTCAAGATCAAATCCTAATTTCATTCTTAATAATATTCGTGAAGAACACAGTACCATTTCTGACATCATAAATTTATTTTCTCTACAGTTTTAAAAATATTCATGTTCTAATGCTGTTTCCTTGTCAGTATTGCAGAGAACAACTATTAAAACTTGTAGTAAGTGTATGATTACAATACTTTTTGAATGAAAAGCAAATTGAAAAGAAATTAATGAGGTCAGTGAACTTTTAATTGGCATAGCGACTCTGGCATCATTTAACATCCCTGTTTAAGCTTACACTTCCTGATGTAGTAATGTTACACAAACCTGCGCTAATGCATTACAGCACCTTAGGGAGTCTGTTGTGAAGTAGAACCTGCAATTGCTGGTGTTGGAAGTAGAAGGCTCTTCTTAGACGCTATCAGAAATCCAAGTTTTCTCCAGGACTACTTTAGACATATTAGCATAGTTTTGGTTTTAATGACGTAATCTTTCACTCATACATGTAGTTTTTAGTATTTTTTAAAAAGATAAAAGTTTCACAGTTTTAGAATTAAAATAATTGATTTTGTTTATATTCATAACAAAACACAGGTGCTAATGCTTTCTATGTATGAAGTTCTGAAATGCTCAAAAAATTGTTAGAGTAGTGATATTCTTAATATCAAATTGATATTTGAATACTGTTCTATATTTTTCTGATGTTTCTTGAAATGAACAATTAACCACAAGTTTTATTTATAATAACTTAGCATTATAATCTGTGTAATGTTCTTAATATGCCAGTAAATGTTGTGTGCTGTGAAGCTCAATATTCAGTATTTTTAAATGTGCTTCTCCTGTTAAACCTTAAGTCTGGGGCTTGGGAGATGGCTCAGAGGGTCAAGGTGGAAGGAGACAACTTACTCTGACCAAATGTCTTCTGAAATTTACAAGTGCACTGTGGTGTGATCCCTCCCCACGTGCACACAAAAACTAATAAATCAATGTAAAAACTATTTGAAAATTAAAAGTTTGGAAACAAAGATATACTGAGGTGTTTGTTGCCAACAGATTGGGAGTGTGGATAATATTTGCCTGCTAGTTGTCACATTTCTGTCTTAATTACTATGTGCTGTGAATATATCTTGGCTAGTATTTTTGTCAACTTGACACAGGCTAGAATTATTTGGGAAAAGGAACATCAGTGGAGAAAATGTCTCCACAAGATTGCCTGTAGGCAAGTCTCTAGAGAATTATATTTTATTAATATAGATAAAGGAATTCTCAGCCCACTGTGAGTGCCCAACACAGGGCAGGTGATGCCAGGTTGCAAGAAATGTAAGTTTAATTAGCCACAATGAGCAAGCTAATAACAACATTCCTTCAGGGTCTCTACTTTAGTGGCTACCTCCAGGTTCCTGCCTGGACTTCCAGTCACAACAGACTATAAGCTGTAAGATGAAGTAAATTCTTTTCTTGATTCATCATGTCATTTTATCAGGGCAAAAGAAATTAAGACATACATTATTACTAAATTTATTCCAAATGCAATAGACTGGAAACCTCTGGTTTTTTTTTTTTCACCTATTATTATATAGTTACATGTCAAGAGGAAGCACCAACCAAACACAAGTGTATAGGGAAAAGGGAAAAATTTTAAATATAGAGACAAAAAGGATGAATAGATATAAATTAAAACAAGAAGGAATATGAAAGCTGGTGTTAGTGAAAAGTAGAGGTGAATAGAATAGGTAAATTACTGAACAATGGTAAAAGCTCCAAGGAAAATATGGGTAATTAAGGTATACAGACACAGGTATAATAGGCCAGCATACATTGACATAGGTAGACATAGGTTTAAATAGGTGGAGATTGCAGTCATTGGTAGATTTGGTTGACATACATAAACATAGGTAGATATAGGTGTACGTAGATGGCCATGGACAGAAACAAGTAGAAATAGGTGGATATAGGGAGATATATGTAGAAGAGTTAGGAAAACAACAATCAGAAACACTGACCAAGAGAAACTAAATTCAAAATTAAAAAAAAAATCTGGCAAATTGTCAGTGTAGGAATCCAAAATTAATAAAGACCAAGAAAAGCAGCCTTGTAAACAGAGAAACTATTCCCTAACCTGTAAGTGATTTAGTACATATGCCCATCTGGAGAGGTTTGAGTTAGAAGAGTACTTGATTTTAATTCATTGAAAAGAGCCTTCTCTCTATCCTTGCTCTAAGTAAAGGATTTCAATGAACTCTACCAGACTACAACCTATGCCAAACTTCCCTAAACACATTCAAAAGTGTGTACAAGCTTATTTATGTACTAGTCCTAAACACAATTGTAGGCACTTCGCCGAGAATATTAAATTATCAGCCTAAAATCTGAGCATGACCTTCACAAGCAGTGTCATTACTGTTACTTTTCTGGAAACTTAGGAAGATAACAACCTCTTGTTAAGCTCTCTTTGTAACAATCATAGCAAATTGTTATATTCATTATCTCTCATTCCTGCAAGGACTGCAACTAGCAGGAACTGCCATATTCATAATGAAGAATTATTTCTTTAGCCATAGAGAACATTTATTAATATATTTCCCATAATGCTGGCTTCCCTGAAAGTCCCATGGCAACATCTGAACACATCTCATCCAGATGGTAAGTAACATCTGGCTTTTAGGCTGCACAAAGGATATTAAGATATCTACAACCCCAATCAACTTGCAAGTCAAACATGAAAGTTTTATGAGGTCACAAGGCAAAGACTCAATGCTATCATTGTTCCTCAAGAAATAATATTTTTTTTCTCCTAACTCTTCCCATTTTCTTTGCTTTCTCAGTTTCCAGGATACCAACTGCTGTGAACTCTATTTTTTGTCAATTGACAATAATAATGGTCTTTGAGCATCAAGTTGAAATCTTCTTCTGTAAAATGCTGAGCTTCATTTTTCTTTAGAGTTGCTTTTACTCTTAGTAATCAGACTGGAACTTACTGACTCTCAGTTTTCTGTACTGGGGTCACTACTCCTGGTTAGAGAAAGTGACAGCTTGTCTTGGGTAGAATTTTAACGGCTGTTACAGCATCTCTCCACTGACTTTGTCCTTTTGTGTCAACTACCTTCAGTTCTCCAAATCATTTATGTCTTTCCTGTTAATCAATGACCACAAGTCTTTCCGTTCATCCACTGTGGCTTTGTTTTATGATAAATACTGATGAAACATGCTGAATGGTATTGACATACATTTCTTATAACCAACCTACTTGTATTTACAAAGTTGAATATATTTCCTATGAAGATGTTTCACCACCCTTTGTTTTGAAATCTTTTTTACTACACACTATGGGGGAAAAAACCTTTATAATATAGTCTGTAAAAGACAAGTTCTGCAGAAGAAACTACAAAGAGGGGAAATGTCTTTATATACAGAGCATTTATTTTATTTGATTTCAATATATTCAGGTATAACTTTAGCAAATATCATTTCTCAGTAGTAACTCACCTTGATTTTTTTTAAATTTTATCAGTTCCACTGAAGAATAGTACTGGGATATTTTTTCTCAAGATCTACCCACTTTCCTTGCCTACCCAACTTTGTGCCTGTATTTATATTTTTTAAACTCATCAAGTACAATATATACTGACATACTTTCAGATGTGCCTTCTTTTAATCTAATAAAACTACTAAAGACAGAAAGATAAAATATTACCCCTCTCTCAGCAGTTACCAATTCCCAGTAGCACCTCATTTAGAGGTGGGAATTAATTTCTGTCCTCCTTATCCATGCTAAAATCTTGTCTGGCTTGAGCTTGCATGGGTGCTTTCCATGTTGCTACACCAGTTGTGTTTTCGTTCATATGTGCAAATGCTCTACTGTCCTCAGCAAATAAATTATTGTTGTGGTCATTGCCAACTTCTGTTAAAATCTTTCAAACGTCTTCTGAAGTGATCACTGAGCCTTGGGAGAAGAGGGTACATTATTGATGTCTCCCTTAGTGCTGAGCATTGTGAAGCCTCTTTTATTTGAAGCTCAACCAATTGTGAGTTTTTGTGTTAATCACCATCTATTTCAAAAAATATATTCCTCTGATGAGGGTTGAGGGCTGGCAATGCACTTATCTGCATGTTTAATATATTATTAGGAGTTTGCTTAATCCTTTGCCTATTTAGCAGAATGACAATTGTAGGTTCTCCTCAAGGACCTATGAAATATGTAACCTCAGACTTTTGGCCTGATAATAGTGACAGATATGAGTTTCATCTTGTGATGTGAGTCTTGAATACAAGCAGAAATTAGTTAGTTACTCCAATGACATCCACACTCCTATTACGTCTGTTTGTTATCCTAGGCTCTTGATCATTAATATAGTTCTCAAAGTTCATGGCTGGATAATATTTATATTACTTTTCTTCTCAAGTAAAGTGCAAAGAATCAAGAATGTATATTTTTTGAAAACATATTTTGCATTTGTACATCTTGTGACATATTTTAATATATTTTAAAATCTTTAACCTAAACATTCATTGAAATGAATTGTATAAAACATTACAAATGGCTGTGGGTCCCCCAACTGGATCAGGCCCTCTAAATAGATTTCTGAAGTATTCGAAGGCCACCTGGCCAAACATCCTAATTGTCATGCTAGAAACCCTATCCAATGACTGAGGGAACCGGATGCAGAGATCCACTGTCAGGCCCCAGGTGGAGCTCCAGGAGTCCAATTGGTGAGAAAGAGGAGGGTTTGTATGAGTGAGAATTGTTGAGACCAAGGTTGGAAAAAGCACAGGGACAAATATACAAACGAAAGGAAACACATGAACTATGAACCGATAGCTGAGGAGCCCCCAACTGGATCAGGCCCTCCGGATAAATAAGACAGTTGATTAGCTTGATCTGCTTGGGAGGCATCCAGACAGTGGGACCGGGTCCTGTGCTCATTGCATGAGTTGGCTGTTTGGAACCTGGGGCTTATGCAGGGACACTTGGCTCAGCCTGGGAGGAGGGGACTGGACCTGCCTGGACTGAATTTACCAGGTTGAACTCAATCCTTGGGGGAGTCTTTGCCCTGGAGGAGATGGGAATTGGGGGTGAGCTGTGGGGAAGGCAGTTGGTGGGTTGGGGGAGGGAACAAGGAAATCCGTTGCTGATATGTAAAATTAAATTTAATAAGTAAATTTAAAAGATGAAAAAAAAACATTACAAATGCTCAGAAAATTTTTGATTACTAAGCAAGCAGAATACAGACCACACATAATAATAGCATATGACTTATAGATAAATGTAGTAGACACAAATTTCCCATTATTATATCTTTAAATAGATGTTTTAAAAGATAAGCTTCATGTTGTGTTATATTTTTCACTTACAAATAAGCAATGCAAAAAGAAAGTCTGAGTTCCAGGATTATTGATCACATGCATTGTAATAATAGTGTTTACTCCTAATACAAATGTGCTTTTGATCTGTGAATAATTATTGCAGGTCTTTAGAAGCAGTAAATTATATATGCGTGTTGTATGTATATAAAATATAAAGGTCTATACTTTTTACATATGCATCTGTTTGTGCATGTGTGTAAGAACAGCTATTCAAATATATGTATGTTTAGAGCTATTCAATATTTTCTATCAGTTCAATAAATAAGAGCATACTACTATGGATTCTCAAATCAGAGAATGAATAGATATAAAATCAAGGTAAAATTAAATATTCTAATATTGTATTTTAAGGAGAATGATGTTTAATGTTAAAGGTTGTAAAAATGTTTATTTTGTAGTTAATTAGAATAAGGACCTTAGAAGAACCATAGAAGTACTTTGGAAAATCATCTACCCTAACATGGATGAAGGGTATGAGTCGCTAGGCATAATAGAAACAGTGATATTTGAAGAATGTGCTTTGAGTTAATCCAACAAGTACTGAGCACAAACAGGTAATGATCCTGAGTCATAAATGTGTAGAAACAACATGTGTGAATATCATCTCAATGAGGAATGAGAGATATTACTGAAGGCGAGTCGACTCAAGTTTGGTAAAGAAGGGAAAGAGATAAAAGAGAAGACTATAATACTTCATAAATGTCACATATTGTGAAACTAATTTAGTGGAATTATAAGTCTGGCATTAATTGAAAAACAAATAAGATCACATTTACGGAGGCCAGTTGATTTCAATGTGAATAATGAAGTAAAAGCCAATTTACAAAGTTGTTACCAGGTTCTGGCTATTACGAATAGTGCTGTTATGAACATAATTGAGCATGTCTCTTTGTGGAATGATTGAACATTCCTTGGGTATATGCCCAAGAGTGGTATGGCTGGGTCTTGAGGTAGATTGATTCCCAATTTTCTGAGAAACCACCATACTGATTTCCACAGTGGTTGTACAAGTTTGCACTCCCACCAACAGTGGAGGAGTGTTCCCTTTGTTCCACATCCTCTCCAACATAGACTGTAATTAGTGTTTTTGATCATAGCCATTCTGACAAGTATAAGATGCTCTCTCAGAGTTGTTTTGATTTGCATTTCTCTGATGACTAAGGATGTCGAGCATTTCTTTAAATGTCTTTCAGCCATTTCATATTCTTCTTTTGAGAATTCTCTGTTTAGCTTTTTAGCCCATGTTTTTCATTGGATTGTTCAGTATTTTGATGTCTAGTTTCTTGAGATCATAGCAGCACTATTTGTAATAGCCAGAACCTGGAAACAACCTAGATGCCCGTCAACTGAAAAATAGATTAAGAAAATGTGATAGATATACACAAAGGAGTACTACTCAGCAGAGAAAAACAATGACAGCATGGAATTTGCAGGCAATGGATGGAACTAGAAAATGTCATCCTGAGTGAGGTAACCCAAACCCAGAAGGACAAACATGGTATGTATTCACTCATAAATGGATACTAGATATAAAGCAAAGTACAATCAGACTGCAACCCACAGAACCAGGGAGGATACATAGCAGGGGGGACCCTAGGATGACTGTGGCTTATAAACAGTTTTGGTTTTACTCAATCACTGGGCAAGCCTCAGTGAAACATTTCACTATTAGGATAAGAATATGTATTGTATCAAGCTGATAATAGAAAAATAAATAAATAAGTTAAAAAAAGTTGTTGCAACAGTGAAGGAAAGAAGAGATGTTCATGTGAACCAGGGTAGAAGAAATGAGATGGAGAAAAATTCATGACAATGAAGTTGGGTAAATGACTTATAGCTGACAATCACTTAATGGAGAAAGTGTAAATAAAAAATTGAAATATAATGCCATAATATTGATATTTGCTGTTTGAATTTTTAATTCTCAATACCTCATTTAGTCTCAAAACATACATTATTAGAGTGAAAATTGGTAGTATTCAAGTATTTTATTCCTACTTGTTAATGGAGGGGCTCATCTAACTGATATTTAAAAAATAATAACGAGGTAGATAGCCTCATACATCCTGTTGGATAGCGTCATGAATCTAAGGTAGATAGCCTTGTAACTTCCTGTTGCAAGAAACACAGTATGTTTATCTGCAGATTATTGATACTTTTCCTTCCATTTATTGATTTGTGAAACAAAGTGAATTGAAAAATACTATTTACACAATCAAAGATAATTGCAGTTATTGCCAATGTCTTTTGAGTTCAAAACCATGTTGTCTAAAACAGCATTTATTATAATGTATATTTAGTACTTGTTTCTTGTTGTCAAATTGGAGGAAATTAAAAAAAAAACTGTTCTGTTTTCTACAAGCCCATGTAATTTGTGCTCAAGAACATGGAGGAATTCATATGTATCTTCACCAGCCTTCACATACAAATAATGAGTTGTCCTAGTTTTGTATTCATGAGAGGATCATCTGAGTAGTTACTACGTCTTGCAGTCCTGTGGGAGCCCGTTTTCAGGTTCCACATGGCTTTACCCAGCAGGTCCGCATAGAGGATGATTAGGGCCACTGGCCTTTGTTCAGGTGTCTGAGATGGTTTGCACTTGGCTGTGCTGGGGGAGGAGGTCTTTTGCTCCACCTCTTGGTGTCTCTATAAATACCCTGGGGCAGAGACAGTCAGAGCCAGTTGGAATAGGTTCCAGGCCCTCTTGAAGCTATCCTGTATTTTCTATCTGTTTATCTCCACAATCTAAATCCTTATATCTAATATTTCCTGCTGCTCACACTCAAGAAAACTCTGGGTAGCTGTGGGCTTGGTGGGAAAACACCCCACACAGTCTCTGTAAATGAACAATTGTAAAATCATATAACCTTTTATGTAACTGAATGGTATGTGATTCATAGACATACCACAGTAGTAATATGACAGCTATTATAAAACTCATGTCTACTTACTGCTTACAGACATGCAGATGGTAAATTCATCACAACCAGTAAAATAAAATTAATACTAGTATTGATTCAATATTTTCTTTAAGTTTCTTTCTTTTCTTTTAGTTTTCATGCATGTTATTTATTTTCTAAGGTCCCTCTGAGACCTTTACATTTTCTTTAAACTTCATGGTCTATGAAGGTTTTTTTTTTTTCTCCTTTCCATTTTTGAGAAGAAATGGGGATATTTATGTAGAATTGTCCTATTTCGAATTTATTTGATTTTTCTATTCTTCTCAGGTAGAGGCCATATTTGAGGATAAGAAAGTCCTAGAAATAAAGCATGCATCTCATTGCAGCATATCAGATGTGTAAGCTATATTTACTTAGATCATCTTCATGAAGCATCCATGGCAGGTTTCTGCATAAAAATTATCTCAAATTACACATTTTCCCATTCTATATTCTTAGAAAGAAACCACATTTCTTTGTCTGTACTCCATTGAGAGTGGATTGCCTATGACATCATTCAGAATTTTTCATATATATTTATTACATTCAAATTATGCATTTATTAAAATTTTGTGTGCTGTTATACACATGGTGTTTCATTTTGGTATAACATAGCACTCTATTCATTGATTTTGTTATTAAAATTGCTCCAAATAAAGACTTCACTGGCTTTTCTGTTCTGACAAACACCATCATCATGCTTTATATAATTAATCTCAACATTAGTTTGTTTTGAGCTCTGTAAAATATTCTAGGCTTGCATTAGTCATTTTTTTATTGTGACCAAACACTTACCAAAGAAACAAGAAAGAATAAAAAAATAATGTGCAAAAATGACTTAAGGGAGAAATGGCTTTTGTTATCCACACTTTTCTGTACCAACCGAAGATGGCAGAGACAACTTGGAGTAGGGAGTGTGGCAGCTGGTCTCATTTTGTCTAAAATAAAATGGCATAGAGAAAATTTTAGTGGTACTCAACATGCTTTCTTCTTCTTTTTTTTTGTATTTATTCTAAGACCATAGTCTGCAATATGGTACCAATCTTCATTGTGAATAGATCTTCCTTCTTTAGTTAAACCTCTTTAGAAATACACTGAAGGGAATACCCAGAGCTGTGTTCTTAAGGATTCATACTGCAGTCAGGTTTACAATGAAAATTAACCTGGTAGATTCAATTGAGGCAGGTCCAGTACCCTCCTCTCTACACCAAGGCTGAGCAAATGTCCCAGCATAGGCCCCAGGTTCCAAAAAGCCAGCTCATGAACTAAGGACAGGTCCCGGTCCCACTGCCTGGAGGCCTCTGAATAGTTCACGCTAATCAACTGCCTCACTTATCCAGAGGGCCTCATCCAGTTCCATGGGGGCTCCTCAGCTATTGGTTCACAGTTCATGTGTTTCTGCTAGTTTGGCTATTTGTCCCTGTGCTTTTTCCAATCATGGTCTCACTATCTCTTGCTCATATAATCTACCAGGCTGAGTTGAATCCCCAGGGGAGTCCTTGCCTTGAAGGAGGTGGAAATGGAGGGTGGATTGCGGGGAGGGGAGGGCAGGGTGGAAAGGGCAATCTGTGGCTGATATGTAAAATTAAATTAATTATAAAATAAAAAAGGGAAATTAACCATAGGAAAGCTAATCTGCCATGCCCTGAAATAATCCAAAATTCTCTCCTAGTTACTGATGATTATAGATGAGTGGTATTAAAAGCTAACACACAAGCCAGGCAGTGTTGGCACAGCCTTTAATCCCAGTATAGAGCCAGGCAGATCTCTGTGAGTTCAAGGCCAACCTGGTCTACAGAGCGAGATCCGGGACAGGCCCCAAAACTACACAGAGAAACCCTGTCTCAATAAACCAAAAAAAAAAAAAAAAAAAAAAAAAAAAAAAAAAAAAAAAAAAAAGAAGCTAACAAAATGGTATTTGGTTTTCTGAATACTGCAATGGGTTACATGGGTGTTCTTACTGAGATAACAGATACATATATGAGTATATATCTATAAGTAACCCTTTATTTTTACATCTATACCTATTTCATTGTAAAATCAGTTCAAACTTTTATACCCAACTGAAATGTCATATCATAGAATCATTCCAGCCATGTACACTTATAGAAAGATAGTTTAATCAGTGGAAGTACATTATACATGAGAACTCTTCTTTTAGTTTTACAGAGTCTTCTTTGTTCCAAAATTATTTAACTCAACATCACTTCTCTGACTTTTTAGAATGAGATCATTCTCTATCTTTGTGAATTGATTAGATATTTTTATGAATGCATTCACTCCTAGAAACTTTTATCATCTCCAAAAGGTGCTCACATGATTTGCCAATATTAAGACTCCATATTAGGTGTGGAAAGTATTACAAGTTTTGGAAATGCATAATATTACATATTCATCACTACAATATCAGAGAAAAGTGCCATCCCCCTAAAACCTTGCCTGTGTTTGCCCTCTTCAGTACCTGCTGTTTTCGAAACTCTCTCAATCACGCTGTTTTCTACCATTATAGTGTATCTTCTATCTGAATGTCAGATAAGTACAATATGCCATCTCTTCTGAAGATTTTCCTTCACTGAACAGCAAACACTAGGCATTAATCGCTATTTTTATGAATTGATGGTTTTATACCTTTTCTACTTCAGTAGGGTTTTCTCCTATGAAATATGGCCATCAGATAATTCACTGGCCTGTGAATGGAAATTGTGGTTGCTTTAATTTTTGTTACATTTTTAGTGTTGGGATTAAAACTTAACCCCAACACTGTGAATGCTTAGCATGGGACATTATCACTGCTAATTGTCAAGCCTTGATAATATTTTGAATATTTCTGAATATCACTTCTATTAGCACTCTTGGTATGTTTTTTACATGAACACACTTTTCAAATGTATTGAGAAATAACTACATATGTCCACCTGTGATTCCTGTATCACAGGAAAAATGATGAATGATCATGTTGAATATGAAGGGAAAGATTGTTACTGTTATCACCAACTTATACTTTCTATTTTGCAACAAATATTGATTCTAATAAATAAGTTGGTTTATGATGTCATTCTTGGAATTTGCTTTTGTTAAGGGGAATAAGGCTAGTATCATTGCATAAATTTTTTTGCCATTTAAATTTTTGTAAGTTACTCTTTCATTTTCAAGTTATGTTTTCCTTTTTTAAATTTTTTAGATATGTATTTATTGATTTTTTATTTTATATCTTAATTTAATTTTACATATCAGCCATGATTCACTTGTCCTCCCCCCTTCCCCCCAGCCCATCCCCCATTCCCATCCTTTCTAGGGCAAAGACTCCCATGGGGATTGAGCTCATCCTGGTATATTCAGTTCAGGCAGGTCCAGTCCCCTCCTCCCAGGCTGAGCCAAGTGTCCCTGCACAAGCCCCAAGCTCTAAACAGCCAAGTCATCCAGAACAGGTCCCTGTCCCACTGCCTGGATGCCTCCCAAACAGTTCAAGCTTACCCATCCAAAGGGCCTGATCCAGCTGGGGGCTCCTCAGTCATTGGTCCATAGTTCATGTGTTTCTATTCGTCTAGACATTTGTCCCTGTGCTTTATCCAATCCTGGTCTCAACAACTCTCGCTCATACAAACCCTCCTCCTTCTTGCCAATTGGACTCCTGGAGCTCCACCTGGGGCCTGGCCTTGGATCTCTGCATCGGGTTCCCTCAGTCATTGGATGAGATTTCTAGCATGACAACTAGGGTGTTTGGCCATCCTATCACCAAAGTAGGTCAGTTCCGGCTTTCTCTCACCCAATTGTTTGATTTTTATTTTCTTTCAGTTTTGCAAATATTTTTTTAGTCTATGTGTATACCATCCCCCATTCCTTTAACAGTGACTTAATATTAATAACTAATGACCTTAAGCTATATTTCCTATTTTTCCTTTTACATATGATGCCTTGGATATGTTTTTTTTCTTTTTCTTTTCTTTTCTTTTCTTTTTCTTTCTTTCTTTCTTTCTTTCTTTCTTTCTTTCTTTCTTTCTTTCTTTCTTTCTTTCTTTCTTTCTTTCTCTTTCTTTTTTTTTTGAGATACAGTTTCTCTGTGTAGTTTTGGTTCCTGTCCTGGATCTCGCTCTGTAGACCAGGCTGGCCTCAAACTCACAGAGATCCACCTGACTCTGCCTCCCAAGTGCAGGGACTAAAGGCATGCCCAACCACTGCCCATCTGGATATGATTATTAATCTGACCTGTAACCCAACATCAGATATATCATTCTATAATGTCTTCAAAAAGTTTTTGGCTTAACAAATTTGCATGTATCTCTATTATCTCTTGGGAAATATTTGTGTGTGTGTGTGTGTGTGTGTGTGTGTGTGTGTGTGTGTGTGTGTGTGTGTATGTATTGTAAAATCCTTTGTCTGGTTTCATTTGTTTGTTAATAGACATCCCATACTGCTGACACTGCTTGCTGGCAGGACTATCCATTCTCCATTGATTTTGCTTCACTTCTTTCTCAAAGATCAGTTGCTTTTATTTGTGGATGCCTATTTCTGTGTTCTCCATTGTACTTCATTAATTTGAGTTTCCTCTTTTCCAATGCTGTGTGGAGCTCACAGAAAATCTTGAAAATGGACAAGTATTGCAAATATTAGCTCTGTCTCTTTTGGGTTGCTTTACCTATGCCTTTGCATTTCCATGTGTCTTTTAAAATAATTTACTCAGTAACTATAAATTAATTTTCTTTCATTTTGATTTATATTTTATTGAAAAATATATTACTTTTGGAATTATTAGAATGTAAACAATATTGATTCTCCTAATCCACAAGGATTATTCCTTTTTGCATATGTATTCTAAGTGCTTGTTGGATTCATGCCTGAAAGTATTTATATTGTTATAACAGGTATACTTTTTAATTTGAAACCCCGAAAATTTTGTTACTATTCTACTACAAAGCAATTGATGTTTTCTTAATTTTTATAAAATTTTATGTAAAACTGTGTAATTAGAAAAGCATAATTTAATTCAATGTCATTGAATACATTCATAATGTTATGCAAAAATCAATAGCATCTAATTCTAGACTTCCCACTGAGTAGAAACATCACATGAATAACCAGTTGATCTTATTTCTCATCCCCCAGTTCTTTTGCATCTGTCTTACCTGCTTCCTGTCTCTAAACATTAGTCTTTCAGAATTGTACCTTTTAGCCTTTTTATTTTATTTTTGTTACATTTTAGTTAGTTTTAATTGAATATTTAAATCACTTAGGTTTTCTCCCATCTCTCCTGATACCAATACTACTTTTAAGGACACACATGACAGGATATGAAAGAGAAAGAGTTTTGGGTAACTGTCTCACCCATCCAAATAAAGGAAGAAAGAAGTAGGTACATGTGTTGCAGTGAGGTGTGGCAAAGTAGATAATGTGAGGGAGAACCACAAGATACATTTTGTACACATAATGAAGATATCTAACATAAAAAGGCCAATTTTTTAATTAAAAAATATAGTACCACAATATGTTATAAAATTGTTCCACCCCAAGAGGTTTTAATTTAGTAGGTTTGCAATCAGCTCAGGCATCACTTTTTATTATCTCCCCAGGTGACACCATGGCACCAACAGTGTTTAAGGACCACTTCCCTACAGAACCTTAAAGTAGCATCTCTAGGTAAAATTTAAGATGCAACACTGGATTTTACTAATAGGGGAATAAAAAAGAGCTTTCAATGATCTGAGTCAAGATTTGAACTCTTCTGTTTGCACATTATCAAAATTGTTTACAATAGGAAATAGGTGTTTGTCATGATATTGACATACAAGAAGAAAGGAATTGTGATATCATCAGGTTATGGAGATATGTTCAAACTGTTGTCTTTGGAATGCTTAACTTATAATGCATGGTTTGCTGGCTTTGGAAACAAGGGCGAATAGAGAAGTTGAAAGGTTTCCCTAAACTCTATGGCTTTGACTAGATACATGTGTGTGTGCATGTGTATGTGTTTGTGTATGTGCACATATTTGTGCACATGTGTGTATATGTATATATGCACACATTTCTATGAAGACTTCATGAACTTCTATGAAGAAGTTCAGAGTGTATACAACCCCCAAGTTTCAATGATCATATTTCCCTTTAAATTTTCATAAAGTTTATCTGAGCTTTCTTAGAAAATTTATATTTATTCTAAAAATAACCACTTATTTGAGGTGGGGAAGTTTCTTTTTCTTCAACTCAAATGTGGCAGATCAATATATTAAAATTTGGTCCATGGGTTCAATGAATGTTTCCTACATGTAAATAAATATCAATCCCACCAATGCCAGGTCCTACATTTAATTAGAAACAGCTTTGGAGCTGCTGTGGAAGTTCTCAAACCTGGAGCCACAGCTGGTCAGCTTCATCTTGTTGATAATGAGGAAAGCTGTAAATGAAATAAAGTCTTCAATTTAAAAAAAAAGCCGACTTCAGAAGTAAAATCTTGTAATTTTGTTGCAAGAGAATCCCAATCTTTCTTGGGATATCTAAGGTGGGGAGACAGAATCTGTGTCATTAGTAAGATCCCACCGAGAAACAACAGAATGCTGGCACTTTATAGAAGTGGGAGAGTAAGTCAAATCTTTTACTTTTTTACTTTTTAAAATTGATTGTAAATCCTTTGTATAGTCTTTGGTGAAAGCCACATATTTACAGATTCCTATAGAGACAAGAGGGGCATGTTAGGTCTCTTGGAATTCAAGTTACATGCAATTGAGAAGCCAAAGATGGGATCTGAAGTTGGATCTTCTGTAATACTAACAATAATACTTAACTGCCAAACCATTTTCTAAGCCCAGAAAGCCTATTTTAATTAAGCATGGCAAGGTGGCTTCAGGGAGCTTTACTTAGAAGGAAGAAAAACAATACAAAATAAAGCTAACCAACCAAACAAACCAAAATTCATTATGTCAGATTCAGTTTTATTTACACATGAGAAAATAGAATTTTAGCTGTGACATTAACTAAGATAGAAAAGCCTTGTTTTCTAATTGAAGAACACACATGAATCAGTACCACATAGTTCATATAAGATAGGTAGAAAAGAAGCACTTTTCTTTGATCAAACCTCAACTTAGTATAAACATTAACAAGAGTGATAAGAAAGCCTTATAGAAGTCTGAAAGACATTTTCCTGGGCTCTAACATGAGATAAAATATTGTGCAATTAGCCTAAATAAGTAGGAGACCTATAGGTTAAAAACAAAAATGATAGTTTTATCTTGAACACCTGAGAGCATCGGACCTGAGTCCCTGACATTGTTTTGTTTTGGAGTGGCATCGCTTGATTAGCTCAGTCCATACACGACCCTGATTACCACTGTGGTCCAACCAAGGAGATCTGGATGTGGGTCTCTGGACAGGTTGTAAGGAAGTTTGATAGAAATCACATTTACCCCGGGGCTGTGTGAGTAACAGCACTGGTCCCAATGCTGGCAGGGGCCCTCCTTGACCATTCAGGACGGACTGTCTTGAGTACTGCACACAGGGCCTGGCATTCAGCTGCTTCCTTCTGCTTACTCTGCAGCAAACTGCACCTCTCCTGCAAACTGCTGCTTGCTCCCTTAACCCCTCACTGGGCACAGGACTGGGACCCAGTTGGACTCAGGGTTGGCCTATAAGTGTTTCAGGCTGCCAATGAGAGCTGAAGTTGGCATTTTGTCAGATATGGAGCTAGCCTTTGGCCTGAACTTCCTTCACGTGGCAATGCATGAAGGGAGAAGTGCCTCATTTATCTCCCTTCCATTCTTCCTGGCATAGAAAAGTTCATTAGTTATTTTCTATTGTTTTGGTGAAACACCATAACCGAGGCAACTTCTAGAAAGAAGGGAAATGTATTTGGGTTTATGGTTCCAGAGGGAGAAACGTCCATCACAATCACAGCTTGGAAGCCTGGCAACAAGCATGGATGGGGTAGTAAGCCCAGAACTCGAATCTTAAACTGCAAGCAGGAAACACAGAAAGTGAACTATGAATAGATAGTTCTTTAAAGTCCCAAAGCCTGCCCCAATGTTGCACATCATCATCATCCAGGGTGGTTGCAACTTGTAAATCTCCCAAACAGTGTTACCACCAACTGGGGAACAAACGCCTGAGACTATTGGGTACATTCTAATCAAACTACCATTCCAGAGAGAGAAAGAGAGAGAGAGAGAGAGAGAGAGAGAGAGAGAGAGAGAGAGAGAGAGAGAGAGAGAGAGAGAGAGAGAGGAGAAAGAGACATAGACATAGACATAGACATAGAGAGAAATAGAGATCAGTAAGTTTCTGGAATGATGATCTGGATTCCTTGTATATGTTTGCATATGTGAAGGTCATAGCTCATAAAGTCCAGGTAATATATGGGTTCTGCCCATGGGGAGCTGCCAACCTGGTTGTTGCTGCCCATAGTGTTTAACTCAGGCTCATCAGCCACAGAGAATTTGTTCTGGACACCTGGGTCTCCCAAAGCCTTCCCAACTCACTTCAGGTAGAAGTCTCCACACAGCACATATTCTGAAATAGCACCACCTAGTTTCTGGCTGAGACCTGAATTTTGAGTTGACCTGTGAAAATATGCACAAATATCTCTATTTTGAAGGACCAGACAGTGTAAGTATGATCCTCAGGGATATCTAGTGGTAGGCTCAGATCTTGAGGGCCATGGGCCATCTTTGCTATGTAGCATGTCTTGCCTCTGTTTCTCAACATCACTTCCATGTCTATACAGGTGACACAGAGAAGTCCTCCCTTGCTCACAGCTTGCACTGATGAGTCCACTGAAGTGTCAGGACTTCTACAAGGGTGGTGCAGACTAATGTCTTTAAAGATCTTTGATGTTCTTGAGTGTGAGAATATTAGCATCTTCACAGATATCACCCTCTCTGGCTGTCCTGGCTGTTAGAGGTCAGTCTCCTGAGACCAGGTTTTCCTCCTCTTTCAGTTCCACTTTTCCCTCCTCTTACAAAGACAAGTCCACAGCCAATACTGGCAGTTTTCTCACCTGAAAACTTGATCTGGATTATAATTCCCCCTTGGTGAATTTGAGCAAACTTGATGATCACAGCGCACGTGAAGGCATGGGAGGGTCATCTTGCACAATCTTACAACACATGTGCCCCAGTCCTTTTTTTTTAAATTGATATTTGATTTATATACACCAATAGTACCATTTAAAGAGTAAATTTTCTTAAGCCCTAGTATTTTTGCAGTTGTATAATCATCACTGTTACCTGATTATTGAATATTTTCATCATCTCAATAAGAAATCTTACATCCATTTTACCAAATCATCTCCCATTCCTCCTGTTCTCAAGCTATAGGCAACTACTCATGTTTCTACCTACATGAATTTGTCTAGTGGAGAAAATCCATATCAGTGGAATTATACAAAATTTATACTTGTAGTTTTCCCCTATTTGCCTTTCTGTGATTGACTTCATTCCCTTGTGCTTTGTATTAGCTTCATAGGGAGATGTGTGAGGAAAAAATGGAGTGGCTTAAAAAGTAAAATTGTATTATTTCACATTTTTGAGAGCTACAAGTCTGTATTGAAGGCTATCATCCCTCTGAGATCTTGGGTTGAGCTGCTGTGGATATTGCTCTGATTGGTTGATAAATAAAATGCTGATTGGCCAGTAGCCCGGCTAAAGATATGCCATAGATGTGTCATAAACAAATACGGATTCAGTCTCATTTCAAATTTGCCTATAATTTTAAGAATTCTAACACTGTTTAAGAGTTGAAATTTCAGAATTGGAGAGACAGGTGGTTCAGGGGTTAACAGGATTTACTGCTGGGTTCCTGAATCCGTATCGTAGTTCACAACCATCACTAACTCCAATTTTGGGGGATCTAATGTTCTGTGTGTTCAGCTAACCACATGAGATACATAAACTCATGTAAGCACAGACACCTATGCAAAAAATAAATAAAATTAAATTGGAAATTCCAATACCTTCTGAGAATCAAGGCTGCCTCTTCACTGAGAATTCTTATGAGAAAAAGAATTAACTTATATTACTCAAATACATAATAGTGCAAAGCAAACACTCTTATTCCCAAAATGGGGGGGGAACAACAAAAAGTAAAGCAGCAAAGCACAGCAAGGGGTGATGGGATTAGAGAAAGGACCACATGCCTCAGATCGAAACAAATAAAACACCAAAAAGCAAAGACCAAGTGTGTGGCTCCATGTAGGACATCTTATGCTCAGGATGGAATCTCTGAGCTCCAAAGTGCTCCCCCACCAACTCTGTTGACTAAAGTACACATAGCTTCTCTCATAGATGATGTCCATGCCAGCTTTTCTTGGCATACATACCATGGTCCTGACATCTCCACTATTCTACACTCTCTACTTCCTTTTAGGTATTAACTTCACAGCTTAACACCTAGTGGCTTGCTTGGAGGGAATCTAACTTTATCACATATTGCCATGGTTTGGGACTTTGACAGAAGTATCTATGGTGCTCTCACACACGGCACCTGCAGAGATTCAAATATGTGTGTGTGTGTGTGTGTGTGTGTGTGTGTGTGTGTGTGTGTGTGTGTGTATGAGGTTCTTGTGCTTTTATTTTAGCTTTGTCTTGCTTGTTTTGTTGTATTCCTATTTATTTGTTTTTTATTTACTCTATTTCATTGCATTTTATCATTCCTCAGATGCCTGTTTTTATTAAGGAGACGTAGAAAGTGTGTGGATCAAGATGGGGGGGGTGGGATGGGAAAAACCAGGATGAGTGCAGGGGGGAACCATAATCAGAATATATTATATGAAAACATTTATTTTTAATATAATACAAAAATAGAAAATTTAGAAGATTGTTTATCTCCTACCTCACAAATCTTAAACCATGTAATATGATGTATATATAATTAAAATCATCATTTTATGTTTCCTATTGTCAAAATTATTAAATGTTAAATTAAATTTGTATTCATAATCAATTGCTCATACATGTATATAGGCCCAAATTATTACAGATAAATAAGAAGTACTGTATGAAATATTGTATAAACATAATTATTTTAAAATAGGTATTTCAATTAAAACTGGTCAAACATATTCATGTATCAATTCTTAAATTTTGAGTAATGATAAAATACAAACATGGGAAGTTTACAGAATGATAACTAACTTTTAAAATAGGATAAATAAAGACTATTGATTCAAGAATGTGATCCTGAAGCTGTGTATAGTGACTCATGCCTAATCCAAGCAGGTGAGAGGGTGAGACTTCAGTAGCTATGGTGAGATGACTGACATTAGTTCAAAGCCTGTCTGAGCTACAATGGTACTGAGACCCTGTCTCAGAACATCAGAATAAATGTATCATGGCTATTACCTTGGGCGTCACATTAATACTGTTTATTATAATCCACTTTCTTTCCAATATTCTTAAGATATGACTATTATATATAGTGTATTAATGGAGAATACTATTTTACCCAATGAATGAAAATTTTTACTGTGTAAGATATTTTTTGTGTGTATCTTGGCATTTATCAAAGTCTATTTTTTTGTAACCGACTTTGTTTAGAGAAATAGATTTCTTTATTAGTTAAGATTTAAATTGTCTCTATTCTTATATTCAGTTAACATAAAAACATGTTAAAAAAAGAAAACATAAATAAAATTCAGTTTCTAATTCCTATAGACTTCAGTAGATATGTAAAGTACATATAAATGAATAGTCTTGGTATTTTTGTGTTAAACCCATCTAGACACCTGTAAGGACATTTTTATTGCTTCCTATTTATTTATAATATTATCAACCAGAATAGCAAATATAATTGTCATTTTAACTCCTATTACTAAAACAGTTGCTTATTAACTTACTCTGTTTTCAATGCATCTCCTTTTAAAAGTTAAGTTTTTTTTTCTGTTCTAATGTAGCCTCAGGATAAAATATGCACACATTTAAAGTGTGCCTAATTTTTATTAAAAAGGACTAGGAAATATTATACCCTGTGCTCTACTTTGTTCTTTTGATGACATCTCCAGTGCCATTTAATGCTATTTTTTAAAATGCAAAGAAGATCTTTTTATTTGCTTTAGCACTTTAGCCTGTAAAGTCATCTTTTTTAATGGGTCTGGTTTTGACGATTTACTCATTTTATTCCAAATTGCACTACGGTGTTCGTGATTGTATAGAGTTTATAATGACTCCTACCACAGATCACTGAAAATAACACACAGAATCAGAGATAAAGCCACCTTATTAGTATTATTTTTCCCACAGCAAGAATCATGTTGCTATTTGAAATTTAACATAATACTTTCATATCACCAACATCAATGCCTTTTTAAATGACCCTGTCAGATTATTTTGCCACAGAATTAAAATCAATCATAACAAGACTGACATATGTGAGTTTTGGAAGTGCATAGTTCTTCCTTTCCACTCTAGGAAACCATTGGGTAATTTGCTTCTAAATGTGATGGAGTACTCCTTATGTTTGTTAATTTAATTTATGTTGAAATGAAGGTATACCCTATCTGGTAGTCTATTGATAGAACCAAAGTCTGCATAATTGGAGTATATTGTCCTGAAAATTTTACAAATTCAATTTTAAATTTCCAGTCATTGAAACTAAGTGTGCTGTGGCTTGAAATTCACTTGAATATGATTTTGCTCTTAAATTTAAAATAAATGTCGAGGGCCTCTGAGTTTAGTTAACAAAAAGAAATATCAAGTATGGTAATATATATGTGTGTGTGTGTGTGTGTGTGTGTGTGTGTGTGTGTGTGTGTGTGAAACCGTCTTGCTCCTCCATCCTAAATCAGAAGCTGATTCACCCAGGGTTATAGCACAAACATTCAGTCCAGTCTTTCCAAGGGATAGCCTTGTCACAGCCTCCCCAACAATCACATGAATCCAAATATCAGCTCTTATAGATCATTTGGACTTAATAAATTATTCCTCAGGGGAAAGTAATAATGTTCTTGGACAATATTCTAGAAATTAAGTGTCAGGCCTTACATGGGCTGAAATGTTATGTGCTTATAAGTAAAGCATGAGTGGTTCTGTTCTGGGACAGGAAGATAGAAATAATCTGGAATTCAGGAACTGAGGTGCCTTGAAATGTGTTGAGGGAACTTTTGCCTGGTGGAGTGTATTTCCGTTTTCTCTTTTATAATTTTAATCTAAGTGGCCATTCTATAATGATATTACCTCCCATAAGTGAGGCTGGTGTTTTCAGCATTATAATTACTATTGTTGAAATTATGGTGAGAACTTTCTCACTATACTTGTTAATGTGCATGGATTTGAAATTAGCTATTGTTTACAGAAAGGCACTAATTTGAGCTGACATTAATCAATAGAGGTTATGATTCTTATGTCAGAGTGCTAGATATTCTAGGACCTGTGAGTTACAAGTAAATAAATCATTATTTTTGCCAAAGAACTGAACACTGTTGAGTAAAGGTGATTTCACTCAAAGTATATGTTTATTTCTTCTAGATGAATCTTAACTGTTAAAATGATATGAAAAATACTTCAATTATTTTATAATATTGTTATATAAAATTTCCATTTTCTGAGAATTTTCTTTCTTTTATCATTTCCCATTTCTTCAAATGCTTACTAGGTAGAGTTTTTTCCACATGAGCTGAAAAACTCAGTATGTGGTCCCATCACAGTGAGGAATACCTAACAAACTCTCAGGTTCTCTGAATATGATTTGCCAAATTACTCACATTACAATTTTTTTAAGTTTTTCTTTGTTTGGATTTGTGGAAATGTATCTAATATCTCAGTTTTATGGTACCAGCTTCAGAAAAAAGTGTTTTTCTTATTCATGCTCTTAAAAATTAATGTCAATGATTAAGAAGATTGCTAGCTCATCTAGAACAATTAATCAGAGCTTTTATTCCTTTCAATTTGTGAAATTATTCAAGTCTGTACTTTTGAAAGTTGGAATTTTATACTTTGTGAAGTATGAGTTGATGAAAGATATGCTGATGTGCTAAAAGCTAATTTAGCTTCCTATGTTGACAAAATCATATCATGAGAGTTAAGTATAGAGAAAATCTGACTCAACATTCTTATGTTTAAGCTCAACAGAGTAATGTGTACTAGACTATTTATTAGGGGGTAAAAGCAGACAAAATAATGCATAGATTGGCAAAGTTGTGTTGTCTGACCATTAAGTGTTTAAATTGGGAGTTAGTAGCAAAAGTTCACTATGGGTAAAGAATTGCTGATGGAGAGACAATCTTTCATCATTAAAAAGTAAAAGGTTAAATAAAGAGAAAGCTCAGAGCAGCAAGAAGAGCTCTGGAGACTTTGGGAAGGCAAGATGTCCAGATGTTCTTCTGTCATTTATCACCAGTATGTGCACAAAGGTGAAGGAGGTCAAGTGGTAGGCAGCTGATGGCCATGAAGACAATGGCATCATCATCATTTTTCTTGGAGTCTAAGAATAGAACGGCTACTTCTAACTGGTTAATTAATGATTCTTTCTGGATATTAAAGATTTTATTGAATTTTTGTTCTCCATATATACTTGATTCTAATGGTGTTTATAATAATCATGTTAACCATATATAGTCCTATGAATTATATTTCAAACAATACACTATGGTATTCTAGCAAAATTATAGGAAATATCTACTTCATGATTTTAATGTGTACATGTAATTTGTTGATATAGGCTATCCTGAATTTTATGTTTACACTATGCTATAATTATAACATAGTGTCCTGGGTGCTCTATTTAATATTATCTAAAAAGGAATCTCAAGACCATGATAATGAAACTTTTTGTTATAATTTTCCTTTGTCACATGTTCACACAGTGCATAGAAGTGGTGATGATGTTCTTGCATATTATAATGACCCAATGACCCATTCCTTTTGGTGATTTGATATTCGGTATTGACTAGGAAACCAAGTTAGAACATACAATAATGTGATTTTTTTTTACTATAAATACACATAGTATTTTAAATCCATTTCTCATTTTTGGTCCTGTTTTCCTGAAGAACAATAAGAAAATCAAATGATTGATCATCAAATTACTATTAAGTACCACAATATTTTTTTCTTGCCTTTCCAGATTGATAAACATGTTTCCCATTATTTGTCAATTTAGAGTCTAGTAGTAGGTTTGTGCCTAGTGCCTATGGCCTTCTTGGAGACTGACTGGCTCTTGGCCAGGTTTATAGTACCAGTCATGCATTCCCTCATGAATTGATCCTCAAATCCAATCAGCCTATCATAGTCATGCCACTATTGTATCATTTGAAATTTCTTGACAGAGAGGTTGTTATTACAAGTAATAAACAGTGTAAGACTATTGATATCTTTTGTTCCTTGGTAGATTATTTTGCACTGACTGGAATTATTAAAGCTTCAGCATATGTCAATTTGATTTCTACATATCCTGTGAATAAAGCATGTGGTGTTTTCAGGTATAGGACCTTAGAATGAAGTTCTGGTGGAAAGATAAGATAAATGACAATAATTTATATTGTTAAGGAGGCTCCCTGAACAATAATTCAAAGAGAGGCATCACATATTTGGTACTTGTATATTTTTTTAGTATACCAAATTTTCTAGGAGGAGCATTATAAAATCCATGGAAGTTGCTTTTGTCAAAACTTTTTTTAATGATTTTTATCTTAATAAATAATACTTATAAATTAATAGGTTTTTGTTGTTTGTATTACTCTTTTGGGGGCCCACAACCCAGCACCCAAATAAATTCACACACAGTGGCTTATTATTGCATATGAATGCCTGGCCTTAGCTTGGCTTAGTTTCTTGCCAGCTTTCTTAACTTTCAATTATCCTATCTTTTGTCTCTGAGTTTTTCCCATTCTCATACTTCTTTAAATCTTACTCTTACTCCATGGCTAGGTGTGTAGCTGAGTGGCTGGGAGTCCTCCTCTTTCTCTGGCTCCTCCTTTTCAATCCCTCTTCCCAGATTTTTCCTTCTATTAATCCTTTCTGCCTACCAGCCCTGCTGATTTCTCTTTCTGGCCTCACTATTGGTTGTTCAGCTCTTTATTAGGCTATCAGGTGTTTTAGACAGGCACAGTAACACAGCTTCACAGAGTTAAACAAATGCAACATAAACAAAAGTAACACATCTTAAAATAAATTTCTACAAGAGGTTTCCATAATATATATTAGTTCTGATATAATATCAATTTATGTAGTAGTCATGTTTTCCCTGAACCCTAATTTCTCTGGAAATGTTTATATCTTTTATCTGGATGTTTCAATGATCTTCACAAGAATCCCAGAAACAAAATAAAATTTTATCATCTATTAGCCAGTTTCAAAGCCTTTAAATTCCTAAGAAAGGTAAGTAATTAACACCCTTTATGGAGTCCTATAACTAATTACTAAGGAGCTATAACTACTTCATTATCTATTAGTATGAGTAGAAACATGATCTTAGAAATACAAACTTCAAACCAACATATCCACAGAAACAAAAATTTACTTTTAAAAGACTATTTCTACAGTTAAGTGTTTTAAATAAGAAACAATGACTCCTAATTAGTCTGTACAATAATTCAAATGAAAATATGCTTCCATGACTTGGTAGAAACCTACGTTCTCTGAATTAGTCATGTTTTCCACATTAATTCTTACAGTGCATACAAACAATACTTCCTTTATACACAAAATGAATGGATTTTAAATTGCATGTACACACAGATTTCAAGTAGCAATCTCTCATGTATTTTAATATGAATACATTAGACATTCTTTAAAATGTACAATCATAACTACCAAGACCCACTGAGATATGCTTACCCTTGAGTACTTGCTATATGCTACAAAGAAGGCATCTGTTTTTAAGAGTTAATTGGTATGCTTCAGCTTTAGAAAAGACATAATTTCAGCAGAAGAGATGACTCAACAATTAAAAGCTAGGCACATAACCAAAATGTCAAAAAATATAGTATGCAACCATTTTCTAAATCTATCACAGTTTGTTCTATTTTTTCAATTTAATTAAATGTATTTATACCATTCCTCCTCTTTCCTCACCCAAACTCATTCCATGTCTCCCTACTCACCCCTTCTCAAATTGATAGCCTCTTTTTCTTTAATTATTATTGACACACAAAAATATGTGTGAATAATTTAATAAATACCAGGTCTCTTCCAGGGAATCCCCCGAGCCTTGGATATAGAGGTTGTGTTGGAGGTGCATCAATACAGAATGGACACCCCACCATCAGATGTTATCTGCATTTTTTTTTTTTACCACTGTGACTTTCTGTAATGGTCTCCAACTATTGCAAAATGAAAGAATGAGGATTAATTTCTTGACACATGTCTGTGGGAAAATATAGCTTATTAGAATACAGTTAGCAATTATACAGTTTTAGTAAAATGGCAACAGTAGATCTCAGAAGCCATGGGTGATTGGGTAGGATTCCGGGCCAAGTATGATTTTACTCCTGTTTTATGGGTCCTTATAACCAATTATAACAACTATTGGTTATTGCCAGGATATTAAAGCCACTTTCTTTAAGAATATTGTGTATTATTAGTCATGGTTATGGTTTGTAGTAATCACAACTGTGTAGTGTTATTGATTTATTTACATTTGCAGCTTATATATCTCCTTTATATGCTATGAAGTCTAGTTGTCTGGGAAGATAGTTTTGTATCAGATCCTGTTCAAATCTCCAAAGTCCTTTGTAGAAAATTTGTGGTGTCTTAAGCAATAGAGGCTTACCTTAATCTTCGGGGATGCAACCAAGAGAAATAGCCATAAATGGTAGTATTAGGAATATCTCAGACTCTCCTTACCGACAACTTGAAAGATGTCTTTCTTTTGTCCAGGCTTGAGATTTTTGTTAGTCTGTGGAACAAGAGGGAAGAATTATCACAGCAGTCAGCATGATATGATTTAATAAATGTACACATACTCTTATGGGCAGTATGTATAATTTTAGATAAATGTAAAACTATATGACACACTACAATAATTTCAAACAACCTTAATACTATTTCTCCCTCCTCCCTTCCCCAAATTCTGCACTGCACTCTCTTTCTCCATTCAATACTGCCAAACCCATTTTCCATCCCTTCACTTATATCACTAATATCCTGCTATATGCAGACAATATGGTATTATATAAGCAGAGATCCAAAAATTTCCACCAGTAAACTTCTATAAATGATAAACAATTTCAACCAAAGTGCAGGATACAATATCAAACAAAAAGAAAAAGAAAAGAAAAAGAAATTAGCCTTTCTATACACCAATAGAGACTGAGAAAAGCATCATAGACACATTTAAATTCACAACAGTCTCCAAAGAAGGTATTTAGAATAAACTGAACCAAAAAAGACCTCTGCAATGAATACTTTAAATCCCTGTAGAAAAAGGCTGTGGAAGACACTAAGAAAATGGACAGGCTTCCTATGAACATGAATTAGTAGAATTAATATTATGAAAAACACATGTACC
This sequence comes from Peromyscus maniculatus bairdii, assembly GCF_049852395.1. Taxonomy (NCBI): domain Eukaryota; kingdom Metazoa; phylum Chordata; class Mammalia; order Rodentia; family Cricetidae; genus Peromyscus; species Peromyscus maniculatus. The sequence continues at coordinate 8,254,326 of NC_134865.1, read as the reverse complement.
AGGTATGAGAAACCCCATTTTGACATTTTGTCTAGTATTGTCCCAAAATCTCCCAAACATTACCGACAATTGTTGTTGCCTTTGGTAGTCTCCCAGAGACTGAAGTTAAGTCTTTTATTGCTGAAGATACCATGTACAACTGCCACAGGAATCAAGTTTTCTTTCATTAAAACAGCTTCCTTATAGTTCCATTCTAGACTCACTTGTTATTGTTGTGATTGGTGTGAATTGAATTCCATCATGTGTGTTTAAATTCTGGCTGTTCAAAGTCTGTCTCAGGAACCTATGTGAAGATTTGTCTTTTAAACATGAATTAGAACAATTTGAAGGACTTGGAAAAACAATTTCTGAGGCTCTTCTTCAAACCATTTCAAACAGGATCTGACATTAAATCCTAGTCATTGTTCTGTTTGTCGTCTTCACAGATTCCAGTGTCAAAGGGTTCTAGAGAAGCCCTGGCATAAAATGCTGCTAAGCACAGATTAATGTGTGTTGGACATAGTGATGCTAATCCTCTTCAGAATTAAGATTTTCATTTAGTATAGGTCCAAGCCTGTGCTTGTGTTCTGCCCGTTCAGTTCCCAGGTGATGTTTCTCCTGGCGTGTGACCCCTATGTTATATATCAAAGCATAGCATATAGGTGATTTCTGAGAAGAGAGTTTTCTCATAGTCTTTATTAATTTAAAAATACTTTAAAGAAAGAGTCTTAAGGAAAAAAGAGAAAGTAGAATAGCAAAGATAACCAATCAATGGAAATCTGCAAACTTTATTTAATTAATACACATTCTATTTAGACATTAATTGCATTACTCTGTTTATTCTTTGTTGTTACTTCTTAAAAAATGAAATAATGTTTGTGAGGACCCAACTTAGTTCTAAAGTGTGTTCAGGCCACAACATATTACATTACATTCTAAAAGAGTAAAAAGCAAAGGAGGAACTAAGAATATAGAATTCACATAAACAATGAGGTAACATACCCACTGTACTCAGACAGCTTCACAGTGTGGCTTTTCTTCAGTGTCACAACAGAGCTGTCTCCAACAGGGCAGCTGGTGAGGACTGCTTGTATAGCTCTCAGGGGAGGAAGCAGGTGAGGAAACAGAATAGCAAGAGGTTAGTTGGCAAGAAGAGAATATTCTTGGCTCACATTCAGAACTTATTTGAACGCATGCACTTTTTCTACCAACATGCATGGTGGAAATGGTTGCCACCTGACCCTATTCCCAGGGGCTAATTCTCCTGCTGCCTTGGCAACTTATAGTTCATAGTGCTGTTAAGGTTGCAGAATCAGGAATCTGGAGATGTGCCCTTGCTGCCCAGAAAGAAGCTTATGGACATAAGGTACAGTATATTTAGACTGGCAGAGTTCCCTACTTAACATTCAGGGCTCTGTATATTTTTGTTGCTGCTCATTGGCAGCTGCCCCAGATATAATGAGATCAGCATATCCCATAAACACCTGAAAAGATGTGTGCTTAGAAATGTCAGGTTGGATGTACTTTTAAATAGAATTACCCATTATATTTCAAGAAAAAATTTCAAAATTTGCTTGTATATAAATTGACTAAATGTGAGCAGACAAAATATCAAAATTATAATAAAAAGTTTCACAATTTGTTTTTCCTACATCACATTAAATTTATGTGTACTTGTAGAGTTGCCTAAAAGTATAGGTAAAGTAATATGTGTGGATGTAGTTGACAAACATATAACACATATATTTGTCAATTTCTATTTGCACAAATATTTTGAGACAGGTTCTTCTGAAGTAGTATTAGTTGGCTTAGAATTATCTATGTAGCCCAGGTTAGCCTATTATTCATAGGAATCTTCTTACCTCAGCCTCCCATGTGCTCAGAGGATAAGTGTACATTTATTGTGTACTACATACATTATGTTGCATACTTTATAATATCTACTATGATATATTTTCTATTAGGATCTTACATACATTCACTGGAATTGAACTTTTGGATAAATAATCTTCCTTGCCTATACATATGACAGATTTCTTCCCAGTGACTGAAGAATTGATATTTAGGACAAAAAGAATAGTCAGTACGTGCACATTCATATGAGTCTAAATGAGAAATATTAACAAGCCTCCTGGCTTTAAAGTATATAGAAGTGATTGTTTCTGGAGATAGTACTATTGAAATTATTAGTAATAGTAGGGGTCTTTGATAAAGAAGAATTTCCACCATTAGTTTTCCATTTACTCATTAGGTAAATAACAAAGGAGATGAAAGTAATGTCTGACACTAGCCACTCTGAACCCAATATAAAATGCTGGTAGAACAAATAGAAACTGTTCTAAACACTGTTCAAATGTGTGCATCATATTTGGGAACACATTTTCAGTATTGTCCCTAAGTCCTATTGTCAACAGGGAAACACACAACTGAAAGAAAGCCAAACGTTCTTTGTATGATGTGATGTTTAACAGAAGTAACATATGTGAACACTCTGTATACCTCCATTTCTTCACATCTTTTCTCAGTAAGAAAAGCTAAATAAAGCATTAAATATGAGAAAATGGTTATGTACTAATACATTTTTTCAAGTTCTTCAAGGAGGATTTCAAGATTCAGAAAAGAAGTGTATAAAGAGGAAAGGGAAAAATGAAGAAAGAACACAAATTAAATATTTTCTATATCACACTGCAAACAAATATGAAATTTTCTCATTATTAAATCTGAAGACTCAGAATTCTGTCAGCACTTAAAGACTATATTCTACCACAAATATCACAGAACCTAGAAAGGTATATTTTATGGTTGGAAAAGCAACTGAAAAGATTAAACTAAGAAGACAGCAATGGAAATAGTGAAACCAAGAAGGGATTAGGACAGTGTTTCATGACTTCCTTGAAGAGACATGAACAGACTTCTATGTTCCTCAGCTAGGGTATCAATGATAAGCCCAATAGCAATCTTACTCACATCTAGGTCAATGAAGTAGTGACTTCTTAAGAGTCTTTACAGGATCACAGATGATTCAAAGGCAGCTGTATCACAGCCCAACATGACTGTCAACTTAAGAAAACTGCATCCTTTGCAGAATCATACACTGCTTGTAGGTGGCTACCTTGGTTACAGAGTCTATTTGCAGAAATTACTACTGCTTACACAAGCTTCAAAAAGAGCTGTGTTGGTTTCAGGGTCTTCATATGTCTTCTAAGTTTCCTGAGCTTTGTAAATTCTGTTTCCTGCCTAGGTTTAAGGTTAAGCCTATCTTCAAGATGAAACTCTTAAGTCTGGAAGAAATATCTATACAATAGGGGATCAGAGGAGGGTAATGAGGGAGATGGATTTATGAGAACAAACATAATAGCACACATATCAAGTGTCATAATAAAGCCTACTATATAATATCCTAACTTTGAAGTCAGCACAAATGTAAAAAGTGATTTCTGCATGTTGATCTCAAAAGTGTCTGGAGCAGTTTATAATCTCATCAACAGAGAATGAGCATTCCCTTTCCCAGAATCCACACCAGCATTTGTTTTCAGTTATTTTCTTGATCTTAGCCACTATGACATGTATTATTTGAAATCTCAATGTAGTTTTAGTTTTGCATTTCTCTAATTGCTAGGAGTATTGAACACACTTTGACCTATTCATCTCAAAGCTAAAAACAGATTTTCCCTATGATACAGATATTTCAGTCTTACACACATGCCCAGAAGACCGGGGAAACTACTCCGCAGAAAGTTTTTCATCCATGCTCATTGCCACTTTATTCACAATAGGTAGGGAATAGAAACAAACTAAATGTCCTTGATTAATTGAAAATGAAAATGGGGTACATATATGCGACATAATGCTATTTAGTTCTAAAGAAAAATGAAATCATTAAGGAACTAGAAAACAATATCCTGAGTGATGTAACCCAAACATATGACAAATACCCCATAGTGTCTCTTACTTACATTTCCTATCTGTGAATCTCTAGACAAGAGTATATAGCCGGGAATAACCACAAAAACAGGAAAAGCAAATTGGTATGTGGGGCAGAGAAAAAAGAAATTCTAGAGAGGAGACTAACAAGGGTGTAAGGTCTATGAAAAGGAAAATGGGGGAAAAATGGAGGGATTAGAAAGGGTAGGGAAAAGAATGCAGAGGAGAAGGAGGAAAGGATAAATCATACTAAGAATGCTTGAAAAATCCACAGGGAACCACTGTTATATGAGACCCTAAAATTACATATATGTAACTGATAGCAGTGATGATGCTCCTCCAGGATCCATGGACTATCTAACTTAAAACCCAGCACCAGGCATGAGAAACATCCTTTAGAGCTGTTGCTCAGGGGAGTCCAAGAGACCACCAGAACAATATAGGCTATTGCCATTGCCCTTAATTTTCTCCAAGAATTAGAAGGTAAGACTGCTTTGTTGAATACATGACATACTTTAGACACAGGACTTGGAGAAATTGAGCTGGGTCTGACATGAAAGTCTTCTCTCTGAAGACTAACTCCCATTGTCATGTGCTATTCAAGATACCAAGTGAGCAATGCAATCAATAGTTGTACCCTGTGATGCTTAAGAACCATAACAATGATCTGCATGGCAATATAGCTCTTGGCATGTAATTGTGACTTTTATATATGTGAGGTCATCAATAGCTGTCTAATTATATTTAAGACCAGTTAAGTGGAAGGGAATTCATGCATGGTACTTTAAACCTAACCATCTACTAGTGAGGCCATGCAACCTAGAAAACATATGATTGCAACTTGCATATAAAATACTTATTATGCCCAGTGTTTTATTTACTGTTCTATGATTGTGAAGAGACACTATAACCAAGGCAACTTAGGAACAAAAGCATTTAATTGGTGGCATGCTTACAGTTTCAGAGATTTAATCCATAAGCACCGTGGTTGGAACTGGGTGGCAGGCAGACAGGTAGCTAAGGCACTTGAGCAGTACCTAAGATCTTATATCCTAAACCACAGGTTGGAACAGGGGTGGATACTGGTGCTGGTATCGACTTTTGAAACCTCAAAGCCCAGCCTCAGTAATACACATCCTGTACCAACTCTATATCCTAATCCTTCCAAAACAGTTCCACTGACTGGGCACCAAACATTTAGACATATGAGCATTTGGGGGCCATTTTTTTTCAAACAACCATACCCATAGATAAGTGTAGCATTCACCCTTCAATAAGAAACTCCTTTTTGAAGGAGATGGAGGTCATTCCATAAAGCCATAACTACTAAAAAAATAGTAAACAATTGACTTTTGGGTATATATCTCCTTTGGTGCATCTACAATTCACATCATACAATTAAGAATCACAAAATGTCAGAGAAGAGGAAGCATAATGTTTGAAAGAGATCATGAATCCTACTGAGTCACTGTCTTCTCTATAGGACAAAGATGCTATATACATATAATCTAAACAATATGATAGTATAAACAAGACATGAAAATCAAAATTCCATTTGAAATGCCAATGTGGATGGGCAAAATATCAAAGTCTTACTGCTAGATTAAGGTCTATAGACAATTAGTGACAATGAAGAGATGAAGAATCAATCTTCCCTAGGGAATAGCCCCCTTATTGGTTATCTTATTCTAATGGTCAGCCTTGACAACATGTACAATCATGCAACACTAAATATATTCAACAGGATATGTATATATCTAACAATAATGAAGGTAAAATAGAAATAGTGATAATGAAGTTTTCAAAGCACATTAAAAATAAAGATCAAAGAATAAGGAAAGAAACATAGAAGTGTTATGTAATGGCTACTTGAGAATTTTTATCCTTAAAATATACTAAATATTTATCTAATTATTTGCTTTGATTCAACAGGGAAGCTAATTTTTTTTACTGATCTTATTTTATTGCTTTATTATCACATAAGAACTTTTTATTATTTAAAGCCTAGCCTCTATTTCACTTCTCATTCATTAAAACTTCTGATACTACCTCTAGTTTAGCATAAACAGGCTCACAATTAATCCTGAATGTCATTTTGTAAACATGTATGCATATTTGAAAATGCAATTCTGGTTTGCTAAGAATCATCCATTTCCTAATTAAGAAAAATAACACATCTTTCAGCTCTGAAATAATGTTTTGATGTCTATTCTTGGTGTCAACTTGACTACATCTGAAATTAACTAAAACCCAAGTGGCTGGGCACATCTGTGAGGGATTTTTCTTAATTAAAGCATTTGATGTGGGAAGAACAACCTTCAGTCAGGGTCTTTTGAGGTGTGAACATCAACTTTTAATGTGGGCCACACCTGGTGGCATCTATATAAAGGACATAGAAGAAAGAAGCATTTTGCTCCTGTATGCATGCCTACTCTCTGACTGGCAAGCCCATTTCTTTATTGGCATTGGAAGCCACCTCTTTGGGACTCCAGCCAGACAGATGGCTTGAGGACTTAACAATTTCTAGCTTTCTGTTTTCAGACAGCCATTGTTGAGTGAGCAGAACCACAGCCTGTAAGCCTTTCTAATAAATCCCCATTCACATATATTAGTACCTTTTAGGTTGTTTCTTAGACTTTCACTCCATTCGTTTCCCATTATCATGTGGATTCCTCTGAGTCAAGGAACTTTTAGTAGAATCATAACCAAAAATAGGAGCAAAGAGTTAATCTTAAGTGCCACAATTAGAGATAATTTATATTGAGCAATATATTCTACCACCAGCTATCTCTAATTTTAATAAATGACTTAAGTGGCTGTAACTTCTCTTTAGTTCCTTATTAGTGGTTAAGATTGTCATAGGAAATGTACAAGTTATAATTTGATATTCTGTTCCAATATAATTTCACTTTATGTGTGATAAGTGAGTACTCAACTACAAATAAATAATGGCAAGTAAAAATTCTTTGCTGATAGTTTATCTAAATTTCTGTGAAATTAAATCCTGTGGATTATTTTCATATGGTTAAAAACATTGTAAGTCAAAACATATATAATAAAATGTATTCCTTTGGACATTAGATGTTTTCCATAAATGGGATATTTTATTTGATCTAATTTACTTAACATTCATTCATAGAATGGCTTAGGATAAATTTACTTAGAGTACTGAGTGAGTATGTTAAACATAATATGTGTTTTCTCAAAATGTTCCACAATGACCAAAATCCTTTAGACTCAATATCAATCTATCATCCATATTTGTTTTGTTAATCAGGTATATATGCTAGAAATTAGAGAACCGAGGCAAATTTCAATAATTGATCTTTTAGATATATAACAGATAATTTCATGCAATTTAAACTAAAATGATTATATTCAGTAATAAATTTTTAATCTGCATACCTTTACATTTGTTGACCTTTAAGTAATATTTCCATTTAATAAAGTAAGTTTATTAAATAAGTATATTTGATTAATTCAAAATTTATTTATTTGATCTCCATTTTTTTCTAATTTTATTTTTAACTATATCTCTGTATTCCAAATGTATATGTATATATCTATATAGATATATACATATGTGTGTGTGTCAAATACATATAATTTGAGATCAAGAGCTATATGTTTAAATGAATAAAAAAATCTATATTTATCTAGGTTTCAAGTTAGAACTGAAGTCACCGCAAATATGAAGTCAGAAAAGAAATCTGTTTAGATTAAATCCAGGTCAAACTGGTGGAATGCACTTAGAAATAATTGGTTTACAGTTTCTATTGAATTTGTCTCAGAGGCTAGCTTCTTTTGTTGATTTTTCTCCAAATGCTGTAGTTTATTTATGTTACACTAGAGACTATGAAGAGTGCTAATGTGGAATGCCAGGGGAGTATCAACTGTCAAACTAAATCCATACATCCTGCTGTTTTGATGTCCATAAAACATGATGTCAGTTCTCACACACTCAAGAGTCTTGCAACTTGGGAAGCATATTCTTGCTCTTTTCTTTGCCATCTGTTTTTTTTAAACAACTTTAAAAATTTTGTTTTTTTATGCTGAAGTCCATAATTATGGATATGATAAGATAAAAAGGGAGATTATGGAATCTACTTTTAAAAAGCAACTACTTGTTTTAAATAAGATAAGTAATGAAAATTTTTTGGTCTGAGTTTATTAGATGTTACTGGACTGGACATTGTTAATATATATAGTGGAGTTTTTATCTGAATCTGTCAAATGTTAATGGACTAGACATCATTAATGTAATTTTTGGCTGTATATATTGTATATACTTATTGGATAGTTTTTCTTGTATTAGTTATAACCTTTTTTAATTTTAGACAAAAAGAGAGGAAATGTGGTGGTATTGTGTTCCCCAAAATATTGTGTACTCTAATAAATTTATCTGGGGTCAGAGAACAGACAGCCACTAGATACAAAGGCTAGAAAATGGTGGCACTCACACCTTTAATCCTAGTATTCCAGAGATAGAAATCCCTCTGGATCTCTGTGAGTTCAAGGCCACATTGGAAATAGCCAAGCATGGTGACACACGCCTTTAGTCCCAGAAAGCGAGGCTTTAATCCCAGAGAGTGGTGGTAGAAAGCAGAAAGATATATAAGGCGTGAGGACCAGAAACTAGAAGAATTTGGCCTGGTTAAGCTTCAGGCTTTTGAGCAGCAGTTCAGCTGAGACCCATTCTGGATGAGGACTCAGAGGCCTCCAGTCTGAGGAGACAAGACCAGCTGAGGAATTGGCAAGGTGAGATAGCTGTGGCTTGTTCTGTCTCTCTGATCTACCAGCATGGACCCCAATAACTCGCCTTGGGTTTGATTTTATTAATAAGAACTTTTAAGATTCCTGCTACACATAATGCTATATAGCATTTTACTAGGTGTTGGTAGAGGAGTTATTAGTGCCAGTGGTGATTGAGACCATTGGATTTTCAATACCATGTTTTCTTGTATCTGGGTGCAAGTAGTGCTAGACGATTACAAGGAACAAAGATTTTTATATTAGCGGTAAAATTGTTCTGGGAATCATTTTTCTTCCCAATGCACAAAACAGAAAGATGAACTCTAAGTTTCCTTCTAAATGTTTGTCTGCTGTAGTATAGTTTTAAAATATACCTTAAAAAAATACTTGGAGTTCTAGAAGTTTGCCTGTTGAAAACTAAGCAAAAGTTATAGATGCAAAACAAAAAGTACCAGGCCAAGACGCAGGAGTCTAGTCAAAGAGAGAGAAGAGGGTTTCTATGAGCCAGGGGCAGGCAATAGGTTTCTATCTCACTCCAACCATGGCCCCTGCCCTTGATTCCATTTGTGTCTTCCAGTACTCTCTACCTCCACTCTTCCCTACCTGATCTTTCCTGCTCCAATATTTAGACCCCACTCCCTATTTAGACCCATTCCTCCATCCACCTGTAATGTCTATTCTATTTCCACTTTACAGTAAGATTCATTTGTTTCCTACTTAGCTTTCCTTGTTACTTAGCTTCCTTGGATCTGTGGATTATAGCATGTTTAGCCTTTACTTTACAGCTAATATCCGTTTATAAGTGACTACATAACATGTTTGTCGTTCTGGGTCAGGTTCAATGCACTCAGGATGATATTTTCTAGTTCCATCCATTTGCTGGCAAATTTCATGATGTCACTTTTTAACAACTGAGTAATACTCCATTGTGTAAATGTACCACATTTTCTTTATCCATTCTTCAGCTGATGGACATCTAGGTTGTTTCCAGTTTATGGTTATTACAAATAAAGCTACTATAAACATAGTTGAGCAAATGTCCTTGTGGTATGGTAGAGCATCCTTTGGGTATATGGCCAGGAGTGGTAGAGCTGAGTATTCAGGTATGTCAATTCCCAATTTTTTGAGAAACAAGCATATTGATTTGTAAAGTGGTTGTAGATTCCTTGCTCCATATACTCTCCAGCATGAGCTGTCACTTGTGTTTTTTATCTTAACCATTCTGACAGGTGTAAAATGGAATCTCAGTGTCCTTTTGATTTGAATTTTACTGATGGTTAAGAATGATAAATATTTCTTTAAGTACTTCTCTGCAATTTGAGATTCCTCTTTTGATAATTCTGTTTAGAACTGTACCCAATTTTTAATTGGATTTTTTGGTTTTTCAATGTCTAATTTTTGACTATGAATATGATTTATAAATATGAGTTCTTTGTATATTTTAGAGGTCAGCCCTCTGTTAGCTGTGTGATTGGTGAAGATCTTTACCCATTCTGTAACTTTGTCCTTTGTTTTGTCCTTTTAACAGTGTCCTTTGCCTTAAAGAAACTTTTTAGTTTCATGAGGTCAGTTTATTAATTATTTATCATAGTGCCTGCATGACTGGTGATCTGTTCTAGAAGTTGTCTCCTGTGCCAACATTTCCAAGGCTATTTCACACTACATCTTCTATCAGGTTCATTGTATCTGGTTCTATGTTGAGGTCTTTGATCTACATGGACTTGAGTTTTGTGCAGGGTGATAGATTTAGAACTATTTGCGTTCTTCTACAGGCTGACATTCAGTTAGACCAGCACCATTTGTTGAAGATGTTTTCTTTTTCCCATTGTACATCTCTGGCTTCTTTTTAAAAAATCAGGTATGAATTTATGTCTTGGTCTTCAATTCTGTTCTATTGATCAATCTATCTGTTTTTATCTCAATACCATTTGGTTTGTATTGCTATTGCTTTGTAATAGTTTGAAATCAGGGATAGTGATGCCTCTAGAAGATCTTTTATTGTTGTAGTTATGGTTTCTATTCCTGTGTAGAGACACCATGAGCATGGCAACTTTTCTAAGGGAAAACATTGAATTGGGCTAGCTTACCATTTCTGAGGTTTAGTCCATTGTCATCATAGAGAGCTATGGTAGTGTGGAGGCAGGCATGATGGTGAAGGAATTGAGGATTCCACACCTTGATCTGAAAGCTACAGAAATTGAATTGTGTCAACTGGTGCAGCATGAGCATTGGAGACCTCAAAGGCCATCCCCACAGTGACATACTTCCTCCAAGGCCATACCAACAAAGCCCCATATTCCAACAAAGCCACAACTCCTAAGAGTGCCACTCCCTATGGGGGCTATTTTCTTTCAAACTACTACATACAGGATTGTTTTACCTATCCTGAGTTTTTTGTTTATTTGTTTGTTTTTCCATATAACACAGTATTGTTCTTTCAAGTTCTGCAAAGAATGTTGAAATTTTGATGGGAATTGTGTTGAATCTGTAGATTGCTTTTGGTAGATGGTCATTATTTACTATTTTAACCCTTTTTTACCTTAAGTTATTGCTTAAGGACCTTGAACATAAATCTATTATGTCTTAAGCAGGGTTTCTCACTGGAGATACAAACCACACTTAAGGCAGACCCAGCAGTAAATGGTCAACACAAAATGAACACAGTGAAGGGTCTTTGTTTCATAATGTTTCTTCAGGCAATGTTTCTTTAACTCTTACGGGTCCTTTGTGTATTTATATTCTCTCTCTCTCTCTCTCTCTCTCTCTCTCTCTCTCTCTCTCTCTCTCTCTCTCTCTCTCTCTCTCTGCCTCTGTATGTGTTTCTCATATTTTTTATTTATTTCTTTATTTCTGCTTGTTTGTATAGTCCACTTCTGGTTTAGTTTGTTTGTGTTTTTATCTCATTTTTTTTTATTATTTAGATCCTTGATTTTGCTTTGTTTTGTTTTTCCCCTAAGGAAGAAAGAAAGTCCCAAAGTCTTCCATACTCCTTAAAAATAGTATGTTCATTTTATGACAGCAGTAACCAACTCTTTTGACACAAACTTCTATATTAATAACTTTTCTGCTTTGGTAATAAAACATGACCAAAGTAAATTTAAGGAAGAGAGAAATTATTATAGTTTGTTATTGCAGAGGGATAAGAGTCAGTCACGACAGAACAGAAGCATGGTCAAGGGACAGGCAAAGTGGCAGGAACAGAAAGTTGAGAGAACACATATTTATTCATAATCATGAAGCTGAGGAAAATTTGGAAGTAGGGAAATGTTATGAATTCTCAAAGACCAACCACAACAATATAATTCTTCCAGAAAGCATGTACTTCTTCAAAATCTCTTCAAACAGAGCCACTGACTGGGACTCAAGTGTTCAAATTTCCAGGCATATTGGAATAATATCTTTTTAAAATTACCACCATGTAATAATATTAATTCTATGAAAATAATAATAATAATAATAATAAAATGGAATAAAAAATCTTATGCTCTATTTGGTAGATTGGAATTTGAACGTAGAGCCTCATATAGGAAAAGCAAGTCCTCCTCCACAGAGATACAACCCCAGCAATATCTCCTCTCTAATGCTGTGCTAATATGAATGACAGAGGAATTAGCCACCTATAATATGGAAATAATAATAATGAAATTCAAAGTATTAGAAATACAAATACATTTTAAGGATATTTCTTTTACCCGGGCATGGTGGCAGTACACCTTTAATCCCAGCACTTGGCAGGCAGAGACAGGTGGATCTCTGTGAGTTCAAGGCCAGGCTCGTCTGCAGAGTGAGTTCCAGGATAGGCTCCAAAGCTACACAGAGAAACTCTGTCTTGAAAAACTGAAAAAAAAAAGAATATTCCTTTTATGTTTATTTCAAATGTACACTAAATATTTATTTACTTTGTAAGTTTAACCATTACATTATATGATTCTCATAATCTTTCCTATTTAGGGTTTTTCTTGTGCATAGTTCATTAAATGCCTCTTATTGTTTGTCCAACACTAATCCTTTTGTAAGATTTATTCCCAATTTTTATTCACTTTATTCTGCTTCACGTAATTTCAATATAAAGGCTCATGACAGCTGCTTATATCTAGGAATACCATAAGGAAGTATTGCAATTGTTAATGGATTGAAAATAATTACATACAAAGATGCATCCTGTTGCAGCCACTATTTTTAATTAAAATAGATTTTTTTATAGTGTACTATTCTCATTATGGTTTCTCCTCTCTGAACTCCTCCTAGCTCCTCCCCATTTCACCATCCACCCAAGTCCACACTCTTTCTCATTAGAATATAACTGGCATCTGAAAATTAAAATGAAATAGATAAAATAAAAACAAACAAACCAGGATAGGACAAAACAAACACAAGAAAAAGAGCCAGAGAAAAAGCATAAAAAACACATATAGATACAGAGACATACACATACATACATACAGAAATATAATTAAAAACACAAAAACTGGAAACTGCAATATATATGTAAAGACAATAATAAATAAAGAAGTAAAAAGCAAGTCCTGACATAGAATTATGAGAAAAAGAACTTTCAAAAATGCCATTAAGTGTATTTCATGTTTACCTTCAACTGCTGGGCATGAGGGCTTCTAAAGTGATTTTGTAAACCCAGTGAGACGATATTGCTACTCTCTTTACCTAATTGCAAATCATTTTCTCTCCCCTTTCACCTGCCTTTCTGACTCTACTTTTAGAGTCTTTGTGCTATGGGGACATTCTTTTTCCTCTTCATTTGATTTAAAATATTTTTTCATTAAGATTTTAATTCTCTATATCAATTTGAAGAAAATAGTGTATGTTTGTATAGGAATGCCTATTTTCCCTTCTCCATTCAGTAAAATAACCATACATAATTTCAGTGCCTGAATCTTATAACATGTCTCTGAAAGAATGCTATCATGCTTCACTTCATGATCAAAGACCTATTTTACAAGAGACTAAATAAGAAACCAGTTTTGCTTCCAGTGGTAGGCCTCATGTATATGTTTTGAAACTATATAAATAGAATAAATGGGACTTTTATAAAATCTGGTAAAAGAATATTAAGGAATCTTTATTTTCTGTACTTGCAGCCATATTTTCTGTTCAATGGAATATTCATTGCTAATTTAATTCTTAATGTGGCTTGACATTTCATGTTATCTAATAAAGGAGTAACACATTTTCAATAATTAGTAAGTAAGTAGTTTCTGTCTACAAGTTTAGTAATGCAAATACTTGTGGAAGGACCTTATGAAGTTTAGTGGAATTATTTCCTGTCAAATGAACTCTAAATTATATTGACCAAGTAATTTCATATGTGATGCTTACACCCAGAAAATAAAACACTGAAAGTAAAGGGTGCTCTGTGACTATCACAGCAGGACTGTATTTGGGGTAAGAATAAACAACATGAGCTCATTGTCTGAGAGGACCATGGAATCAGGGCATCAGCTGTAATGGAATTTGGAACCCTGACAGCCAGGTTTTAGTAACTGAGTAGATGAGGATGGTAAAAAGGTAGAAGAAGTGAAAGGCAACTTGAGGGAGAGAGGATTTATGAGGAACTTATATAGAAATTGCCACCACCACATGTTAAAAGGACTGTGGGATCCGGATAATCTACTCAGCTCAGAAAAGGTAGGAGGAGGGTGAAGAGCAATGAATGCATATATTGTTCTATTCATTTAGCAATTTTATTTGGCTGAATTTTATTTAGCAATTATTGCCAATGCAATGCCCTTTTCTGGATTTTTTTTTTCTTTTAGAAAACGGCTTGTAACTATGCTACAGTCTCTCAGTGAGGCTGAACATATTAGTGAGAGTTTATGTCTGGGGCTATCGCAATCCTCAAGTGTGGAATGGAAATAAGTATTAGATTTAGTGAAGATCTGGAGTACAATGGCTTTTACATTGTTTTCTAAATTTATTTTTCTCTTTTATTTTCTGTGTATGGTTAGTACATGTATGCCTGTGTAGCATGCACATAAAGGGCCTATTGAGGCCAGGAAAGGGAATGGGCTACCTTAGAACTGAAGTTACAGACTGCTGTGAGGTACCATGTGGGTGCTGGGAAGCAAACCGCAATAAGAGTTGCCAGTGCTCTGAACTGTTGAACAAGCTCTATAGTCTTCTTTACTGTGTTTTCTGCCTGGTGACCTGACACTTGAGAGACTGAGGTAAGAGGATTTCATGGTTTATGGAAATCAGGCCAACATAACAAGACCTTACCTTGGAAATAAATAAATAAATAAATAGATAGATAAATGAATGAATGAATAAAAATCTTTAGATTTAACATGTGATTTAAAGATTTGTGAACACAGATCTATCTATTATCTATCTATGATAGATCTATTTTCTACAATTAGCTTGAGTTTATGATATAGTAAGGATATATTACTAAATAGTCATTTTGAAAGAGATCACATTTGCATGATTGTTAATTCCAAAACTTACAAAAATTTAAAGCAATCAAAATGGATCAATTAGTTACATTTCTATTGCTATAATAAAGCTCCATAACTAAGGCAAATTATAAAACAGAGTTCTTTCAAGATTACAGTTCCAGAAAGTTAGGGTCTTCAATGGAAGCAGCATGGCAGCAGGCCGTAGACATGGTAGCTGAAGCTGGAAGCTGAGGATTTGAATCTTAAGCTACAAACATGAAGCAGAGAGAGCAAACTGAAAATGATGAGTGGCTTTCAAAACCTCAAAGGCCACCTTCAGTAACATGATTCCTCCAGTAAGGCCATAACTCCACCACTTCCTGTGCCAGCTAGTCTTCTATCAGCTTGACACACAAACTAGAGTTATCTAAAAGGAGATAACATCAGTTGAGAAAATGCCTCTATAAGACGCAGCTGTAAGGCATTTTCTTAACTCTTGATTTATGGAGGAGGGGCCAGCCAATTGTGGATTGTACCATCCCTTGGCTAGTGGTTCTGGGTTCTATGAGAAAGCAGACTGAACAAGTCTTGGAACACAATCCAGTAAGAAGCACTCCTCTAGGGTCTCTGCATCAGCTTCTGCTTCCAGGTTTTCTGCCCTGCTTGAGTTCTTGTCCTGATTTTGTTTGGTGATGTGGGAGTGTTAGCCAAATAAACCCTATACTCCCCAATTTGCATTTCTATCATGGTGTTTTATAGCAGCAATAAGAACCATAACTAAGACACCTTCCAAAACATCCTCACCAACTGGAGACCCAATATTCATATGCTGGAAGCTGTGGAGGACTACTCATTCACTGTTCTAATGTATCAATGCACTTTCCTAAGAAGAAAAGTTTTTATAGGCCATTGTCCACCCATGTGGGAGTCCAGAGAAAGACATCTGGTGTTAGTCAATAAATACACACACACACACACACACACACACACACAGAGAGAGAGAGAGAGAGAGAGGGGGGGGGGAGACAGAGAGACAGAGAGACAGAGACAGAGAGACAGAGACAGACTGAGAGAATGAGCACTTAGTCCTGGTATGGGCTTTTGAAACCTCAAAGACCACCAGTGACACATCTTCTCCAACAAGGCCCCACCTACCTTAATAAGACCACATATCAATCCTTCCCACAATCCACCTACTGGCAACCAAGCATTCAAATAGATGAGCCTATCTGGCATCTTCCTCCTTCCAACTAACACAGAGAGTCAGGAATGATTCTACCCTGAGATAGTTGTGAGGGAAAGTACTATAAAACTCATCTGGCATTGTGCAATTCCCATTCTTCAGCTTGAAAAGTGATTCTAGCTATCTGTATATGTATGTATACTTATATTTTACATTCAATTTATGTTTTCTTAAGATCCATAGATTGTATAAAATAATATATTCCATTATATCTTCTTGATATGTATCTCTCCTGTCCTCCTGGTCCACTCCATTGCTTCTTTTTCTCTTTCCAATTGTGTCCCTTCCTATTTTTGTATCTCTCTCTCTTTTTTTAAAGAAATCTAGATTGCATATATGAGAGAAAAACGTACAAGATTTATCCTTCTAAATTTAGTGTGTTTTGCTTCATATAGCCTGGACCAATTCCATCCAGTTTTTCCTTTCTAATGAGACAGGTTGATTATTATTTATGGCTAAATAACAATACTTGTATATATGTAATATTGTATCCATTCATCCATTGATGAGCACTGAACCTGATATATAACTTGGCTGCATTGAATACTGCCACAGTAATCATACATGTTCATGTTTGTGTGTAAATTTTTATTCTTTAGTGTTTACACCCTGATTTTAGTAGAAGAGAGACTGGGAAGTATGATTAGACTGTTTGGCAGAGGAAAGAAATTTCTTAACAGGACACCAATAACACAGGTACTAAAAGCAACAATTAATAAATGGGACTCAAAGAAGCTGAAAAAATTCTATATGGCAATTGACACTAATATTAAGATAACATGTCAGACTAGAGAATGAGAAAAGAGATTTACCAATTACACATCTGAAAAAAGGTTTACTCTCTAGAATATATAAAGAATGGAAAACCCTGAATATCAAGATAACAAATAACCTAAATCAAAGTGGGATACAGAACTAAGCAAAGAGTCCTCACAAGATGAAACAGATGACTGAGAAAACCTTAAAGAAAAGGTTAGAAACCCTTAGCCACTGAGGAATGCAAAATTAAAAAGTTTTGAGATTTCCTTTCGCACAAGCCAGAATGATCAAGATCAATCAGACAAATGCTGACAAAAATGTGGGGAAATAGGAAAACTTATGCATTGTTTATAGGACTTCAAACTTGTACAACCACTTTTGACATCAATGTAGCTGTTCTTCAGGAAGCTAGGAATCAGAGAACCTAAAGATCCAGCTTTACCATTCTTAGGCATATACCTAAAAATTTCTACATCTCACTACAGAGATACTTGCTCATCCGGCTCTCTATCACTCCACTAATAATAGCCAGAAATTGGAAACAACCTAGGTATTCAACAGCAGAATATAATAACAATATGATGATATTTACAGCAGAATATCGCATAGAAATTTTAAAATGTAATTACAATATTTGAAGGTAAAGAATAGAGCTACTGAAAATATTGCATGTGTTCTACATATGGATGTGAATTTTTAAACTTTTGTTATATGTGCTGCAATCAAAATAACACAGAAGTTAGATACCCAGGAAGATATCAGGGGGAGAAGAGGATCTCCCAAAAAAGAAGCAGCATTATGGATCCAAATCATATATCCACATAATCTAGTATTGTGGAATTATAAGGGGGAAAATAGAATGTGAGGATTAAATGGAAAGTGGATAGAATAGAAGGAAAAATGAAGGAATTAGGGTAGGGTCAGCTAATAACACATGGAAACCTACTACTGTAGATGCTTTCTAAAATCTATACATATATGAAGGGAATCTAAATGAAGTCACCACATAATACCAGAGATAATAACACTACTCAGTCTCTGCCAAATGTTATGAAACTTAGAAAGGTTTCCTTAATATTACCTACATTTTCCCTTTGCATACAGGGTGACTATAAAATGTAACTTTTTTGCTAGAATTGAAAGAGAATATGAATACAAAAAGATTTTTAATAATACCATCAGGGGGTTTATCCCTCAATGAATGTCATTCTTCCTTCCTGCTGTTATGAAACACCTAATGTTGTGAGCCATTTATTTTAATTCAATTCATGGCTATGCTTCTGAATGCCAATAAAAGTTATTAACCATTTCAATAGATAGTCCATTCAACAAGTATCACTCAGACTGTAGAGACATAAATCTGCTGCTCCTGGGGTGTATTCACTGATTAGACTGTATATGAAATAGAGCATAAAAGGGAAAACTGAGAACTGATGAATCATATAATCTTCTTTCTCAGAAGTGTCTGCTCAGTTTACAGATTCTTTTTAATTCTCAGACAGAAAACTGCTAATTAACAATGAAGCTCAATAAAATAAAAATCTCTATCTAAAAGGAAAGGATATCTGTCTTGAAGTTTATTTTTTAAATATGAACCTAATTTCAGATATTTTGTACATCTTTAATAGACTGAAAAATTGACATACAAAGTCATGTTTTTATTCATTGCCAACTTAAGAAACAGACACTCTCGCCTCAAGAAGACACTATAGTATGGGAATGGATATTAATTGTCCCCAAATGATCACAAGAAAAAGTACAGGATGACTACTATATTGATGACTGATTTGTAGAAGTTACATATGGCATAAAGAAAAACACGGAATACATGACCAATGTCCTTGACCAGACAAGTGAAGCAAAGGTCAGTGCAGCAGTCTTCAGGACACAGTGTAGTAAAGACATTTCAAAGTCTTATTTAAGTTTCTTACCCTTTTATGATTTGAACTATATATTTCATATATAATCTATATGTTAGATTGTAAATTATAAAAATTAAGTGCTTTCCCAGGTTCTACATAAATTATAAGAAATAAAATAATAAATATATCAAAATCTTATTGAAAGACTTTCTGCAGTGCAACCTGTTGCTAACCATTAACTTTGCATTTGTTGTATATTTGAAACTTTGTTATGCCAAAGATGATATTATTCCTTGGGCTTGTATTTTCATTGTTTACAATGAATCACACCTCGTAAATTCTTCTCATATTAGATTGTAGTATATTTCCCATGCTAATGCATGTGGATGAATTTTATTCATTTTTTACTTTGTAAATCTATCAATATCACATTAG
The DNA here is from genome assembly GCF_049852395.1 of Peromyscus maniculatus bairdii. Classification (NCBI taxonomy): domain Eukaryota; kingdom Metazoa; phylum Chordata; class Mammalia; order Rodentia; family Cricetidae; genus Peromyscus; species Peromyscus maniculatus. The sequence goes on along the minus strand of NC_134865.1, from coordinate 8,234,980 downwards.
TTGCATCCAATCAGTAGATAGAGGATAGAAGATACACTCTAACAGTAGATATTACTGTCTCTAAAGACTAGGTTGAATGTGAGTAAAGAAATCTAAATGCTATTTAATCTGTGGATGAAGGAAGGTAACTAAAGAGAAGCTATGCTGATAACAGGTCCAGGAGTCAAATCTCTTCAGGAAAATGCCACTTGCATTGCCTCCCAGGTTACCAAGGTAGTTTCTGGGTACTGTACACAGAGCTGATTCACAGAAACTGGCTATGCAGAGTGGTAGCAGAGAGACTTACAGATGATAGGAAGGCATGCACATCCAGAGAGATGGACAGGGTAACTTCATCTATGTAACACAGTGTGACTAATTTCCGTGTTACAAAATCTGTGGGCCCCATCCTCAACACACACAGAGGGAGAGTTAGGATTTGTTCAGGAGTTTTGAATGAAGAACACGCTGACTCTTTTGGAAAACATAGGGTAGGCTATCTCCAGAGCAGAAAGAACTCTCAAGGTATATAGGACAAGATTCTTTAGGTACAGTAATGGTTAGGGTTGCCCTGGATATCCTCATATCCTAGAGAAGGATATATCATGCACAATGATCATGAGAAATCTCCTTTTCCTCCATGTTTACTTAAGCCTCCTCTGGAGCCTTAACACATATCCCGCTGGAAAGAAGAGCTACTTGAAGGAATACTAAGCACTGAAAGGAGAATTATTGAAGAGTGAATTGTAGAATAAAAGAAATGAACTGTAAAATCATGTCACTTTAATTGTATTTATACATTGCACTGTTATTAGAAATTATAAAAAATTGTTTTAATGTAAAATGTTACTGTATATCGAATGGCAGTATATGAAAAAATAGTGTATGAAGAAACTTTACCTTATTATATTACTTTTTTAAAAACTGCTTGTATTGTAGTTTGAGAATCTCATACATTTTGATTGAATCCTTTCCCCGTCCCAACTCCTCCTAGACTCCCCATCCAAATTTTATGTTCTTTATCTCTCTTGAAACAAAACAGCACACATGCACAGATACAGACAGACAGACAGAAAGACAGACAGACAGACAGACAGAAAGACAGACACACACACATTAAATCTGTGTGGGCCACCTATTCATAAATGTGAGGCCCACCCTGAAATGTATCCAGTTAACTCAGTGCCATTCCATTGAACGAAATGTATTTTCTTTACCAAAGCAGGTACCAGGTATAAAGACTTCCTTGGCAAGGGGTGGGACTTTGTGTCTAATTGCCCTTCTCCATGCTGGGATTTTGCTTGCCTCAAACTTGTGTGTCTCATGTGCATGCTGCCACAATCTCATTGAGATCATTTGTGCATCAACCTCATTGTGTGTGGGAAAACATGGGTTACTTGAAGTCATTCTTTGTCTCTCATTTACAGTCTGTCTCCCTCCTTTTCTCATAGTTCCCTGAACCTGGAAGGGAGGTGTGTGATAGACACATCTCTTTTAGGACTGATTACCCTTAAGTCTCTCATTCTTTGTACATTGTCCAGTGTAGTTTTCTGTGTTAATTACTACCTAATGAAAGAATCAGCTTCTCTGATGAGAGTAGGGCAATGTACTGATCTATGGGTATAGAAATATATCATTAGGAGTCATTTTATTGCTATGGCCTTTTAGCATGATATTAGTAATTGTTTTCTCCTCCCAAGACACATGACCGATCTGGTCTCATGTTATTGGCCCTGTTAATGATATCACCTGTTGGTTTTATTATATCTCATGGAGCAAGACTTAAGTCCAAATAAAAAGAAAGATTGGTTTACTTCCATAAAACTAATGCCATTGTTGTACCAGTAGGCTTATTTTGCAGGCATATTCCTGCTGTATTTTACAGGGTTCATAGCTGGGTGAGATGGATGATTACCTTTCCCCTCCAGTCACACATATTGTAGCTCCCAGCAATATAAACTCTATTTAACAAGAGTAAAGCTTCCATTGGTGTGGTAGCTCCATTTTTTTCTTTCCTGGTTTGAGGACAGAAATATGTTTTCTTTGTCAGCAATAGAGTCTTATTTTCAGGTTGTGGAGGGCAGTGATTAGCATTGGGAATAGCCTTTAATGCTTGAGGGTATATTTGGACTTCTTTGGTCAATAACTCAAAAATATGGAAGACTTCACATTATCAGTAGTAGTTTTATTTGGTAGTATGCTGTTCAGTTGGGATATTATCTTGGTCATTATGTGGTAATTCCAAATAGGTTCCACTCATAGGTGTATATATTTAGGAAGATTCCACAGTGGTAGATTTTTATATAGCTTTTCAAAAGTCCCTAAGTATTACTTCTGTCCTCTACTCTTCCCTCCAATTGACCATTTAATCCCCCTTTTCTAATTTCCTTTGTCCTTTCATAACACAACATTCTATTTCCCTTCCTTTGAAGACCCTCTCCTTTCACCTGATCCCTTACTAGCCACCCAACCTCTGTGACTATTTTAAATGTATTACACATATCTAAAGCCTTGAAAAAAACATATAAAACAGTGATCTATGCCCTTAGCCATCAGGGAAAAGAAAATTTAAACTTCTTTGAGACTTGATCTTATGCTGTGGAGAATGCTCAAGATTAGTAAAACCAAATGACAGCAGAGGCTGGTGAGGAACTGGGAAAGGGGGGACACTAACTTATCCATTGCTGGTGGGTGTGAAAACTGGCACAGTCATTGTAAAAATTAGTATGGCTCTTCAAAAGTGTTGCAAATACATATATCATAGGATCAAGTTATATCATTCTATAACCAAAGTACTCTATATCTTTTTACATAGAAACTTGCTCATCCATGTCCATTGAATTTCTATTCATTATAGCAAGGAATTGGAAACGGCCTAGATATCCATCAATGGATGAATGGAAAATGAAAATGTAGTAGATTTGATATATGAAATATTGTTCAGTTGTTAAGAAGTGGAATTATTAAATCTGCAGATAAGTGATGGAGCTACCTAGATAAAATCATCCAGAGTGAGGTAACTTACACAGAAAGATAAGCATTGGATATTTTGCCTTATATATGGGTGACCACTTCTTAAAGATAGGCATTTATTATGTATTCTAATCTTCCCTTTAATTCATAGCCTCTTTCAAAGGATTCCCAATTGCTGGAGACATGCTAATATACTTGTATTATATTATCTTTTACCACATAATGACAATGCATTCTGCAAAGTAGTTATACTGACTGTTACATATGTGATAATATGGTACCTTTTAATCTAAAATTTTTCATAGTAATCTCAGTTTTGATAGACTTCTCCATTTTTGATGTATAACTTTCAATTCTATCATTTGTGAAATTGAGCATAGTTTTAAACACTGACTGCTTAATTCCACTTTATCGCACAGTTGAAGTCTTTTGCTTATTAATTTTGTACCTCAATATCATAAGTTTCCTCTTATTTTTTCTATTTTTTTCATATAACTAAAGCAGATTTGTTCTTTTATTCTTTAAGTTACCTTTTGATTTACCTAATATAGAGTTTTTAGGAGAAATTCTTAATTTGGAAGTAGATATACTGTTAAACTTTATTAATTTATATTTTTATGTGATATATAAAACTGTCTAAAAGTAAAAATAGATGTACTATGACAGGTATCAAAGACATCACAAAAAATATAGAAATTGCCATGTACTGTCAAGTGAACAACAGTGCTTCCAGGAAAATTAATATTAAAAGAACAAGCCATACCGTTAAAACTAATTAGAAAGCCTAAAGTTTAAGAGTATCAGTAGCAAATTTGGCCAAGAACAGGAAATAGCAGCCATTTTCATATAATTTAGGAACATAGACTAGTCATCCACATTGGAAAATTATTTAAGACTATCTAGTAACCTTATTAAATGTTTTTTAATCAACAGATTGATTCAGTAATCCTTACCTAGTATTCTTTTATGAGAACTGAAAGAAGCTTGTTGATCTAAAAATTTTCAAATGAGTGTTTATGAATCTGCTATTTTAAGGTAATGCCTTGTATCTGTAAAACATTAGTAAGTTTTCTATAAATATATTGTATGAATATCTTCCCAAATAAATGCATATAGTATTTACAGTTCCATTTTTATGAAACCCAGAAAGAGACTAAGGAGTCAGAGTAACTGAAATAAGAAATCAATTGCTGACCGGGTGACAGTGGCTCACACCTTTAATCCCAGCACTCGGGTGGCAGAGCCTGGCGAATCTCTGTGAGTTTGAGAGCAGCCTGGTCTACAGAGCGAGATCCAGGACAGGCACCAAAACTACACAGTGAAACCCTGTCTCGAAAATCCAAAAGAAAAAAAAATTGCTAAGAACATTAGAACATTGTAGAAAATAGTAAAATAATGATGAAGGTATCAAGGGGATCTTTTGTTAGAAAAAATTTCTGGTTTTTTGTTTGTTTGTTTGTTTGTTTGTTTGTTTGTTTGTTTGTCTGTTTGTTTTTTATGGCAACTGCCAGAGTACATATCATAGTCTATGACTAAAGGCTGTTTTCTCCATGAGTTGGCCTGGAACTAATATCATCTAAGTTATCAGTTGCTGAAGTCCACATTTCATAAGTTGTATCCCAGTTAAACTAAGAACAAGTCTTTTGTATCTAAAGTAAAAAAGAAACAAAACAAAAATAACCTTTCCATTTACTAAAGAATTTCCTTCTCCTTCACATTTAAATATTTAATGTCTCTGAAATTAATTCAACTTCAATTTTGAAGCAATGGATAATGGACAATATCTAAATTATTAAAAGTATGGGTCTTTGATAGGATGCGCACTTCATGGATGACATTTGTGTGTACATAGGGGAGAAGGTCTATTTTCAGTCTCCAGATCATATATGCCTGTTTTCTTGTCCATTATTGCAGTTTTCAAACTGTCTTAATTATTATGGCTGTATAATGGTTCTCAATACCTTATAAAACTCTCAGAGGACAATTAGCGGTCTTCTCATAATCATTTCCCTCTGTCAGCCCACACAATGGCTATTTTTAAACATTGCTATACATTCTTTCAGCATCCTGCCCCGGCAGTTCCCCATTACACTCAGCAGATACCTTGAGTCCTACTTAATAGAGACTATAATGACTTCCCAGCTTTCCACCTCCAAGCATATCAGCACCATCAATCATCCTTATAGCCTTCCTCTCAGGTTAGTGGAAGAGCCTTTACAGCTACAGGATAGCAGTACTTGGAACTGTGGTTTGAATCTCTTCTCTCACTTTGTTCAGGAACTTTATACCATCAATTTCTCTCATTCCACACATTGCTGAAAGATTTTTATCTATTTTTATAACAAAATTATAGACTTTTTATTTTTAATTTCTGTGTATTTCAAGGTTAATATTTATAAATCCAAGTTTGGAGATTTTTAGTATTTATCTTCCATTTTCTTTTGCTGATTATCTCTCTATGTAAATATCTCTTATAAAACTGATACTGCATTTTAAAGAACCTTGGGATATCTACAAGTTTCATAGTGTATATCACATTAACTATTATCTCAACAAACACTGCTCAAATAATAAAACTTATAAAACATGATCAATGATAAGCAATTACATAATAGGCATGCATGTTTTAATAATAGCTTTTGTAATATTGCAATATTAGCTTCTACATTTTTTCATAAATTGTTCATAGTTTTTCTTAAAAACTATTTTGGAAATTGATTTGCTAATTAAGTTTTTTGACAATTCATATACCTGTTCATAAGATGTTCACCCACCTTTCTTTCCCTTATCCCCACTCTGTGTTTTTTCCCTCTTATCATTGCCAACCCCCTCTGCCTGATTAGTTCCTTTCCCATGCTCAAGTTTTTGGTTTGGTTTTGTGATGCATCTACTGTAGGCAACCACAGCTACTGTGTGCTCATAATAACAATGGCTGTGCTGCTGGTTATGCTGCATCACAGGTGAAAGGAGAGTGTTGGAGGGGAGTCACGAGCCATGGTTACCTTTCTAGAGCTTTATTGGTAGAGAGAGGATGAGAGAGAGAGAGAGAGAGAGAGAGAGAGAGAGAGAGAGAGAGAGAGAGAGAGAGAGAAACTGAGAAACAGAGAGAGGGCACGAGGGAAGAGAACAGAAGGAGAGAGTGCAGAAAGAGAGAACGCACAGAGGGCATCCCCACTTTTTAAGGCTGGGATGCCGTCACAGGCTGGTGACATAATTAAGGACATAAACTTTACATGAATTATATGAAGAAGCTGGCATTTCATATCTCTTCTTATCTTCTAGTTTTTGTAGTCTTACTACCCCCTACTTATCTATTGTCCTTAAGCCTTAGAAAGGGAATGGTCGAAATGCCCTCTTGTGTCTGAGTGTTCATCTGTCTTTTTCTCAGCTCTTGAAGTAAGACATATTTATTATTCGTAGTCAACATACATACTCTAAAACTTTCAGTTACACAGACAATGTTAAACCAATGAAAATGCAGGAGCCAGTAATAATGCACTCACAAGAAACCCTATAAATCTGAAGACACCGATACTGTAAGGATGAATGCATCCTTAATTTACAAGTAGTAGACATAATGGAGCTGTTTTCACCACTCTCTGCCTTCCTTCTTATTGAAGATAGATCATTTTCTCACAGAGTATACCCTGATTATGGTTTCCTCTTCCTCTACTCCTGGGATTCATCATCACCTCTCTTCCCATCCAGATACACTCTTTTTCTGTCTCTCATTAGAAAAGAACAGGATTCTAAGGAATAATAATAAAATACAGCAAAACAAAATATAAGATACAACAAAAATTATCACATTGGAGTTGGACAAGAGAAACAAACAAATGCAAAAGAGCCCAAGAGGAGTCACAAGAGTCAGACTGTAGCAGATGGGAACAAATACAGAGACCCAAACGGAGACATTATGTAGAGAGTGGGTAACCTTGGAACACTCAGCTCTAAATGGGATGTTTCCATCAAATCCATCCCCTCAGGGCTCAGGGAACCCAAGGGAAGGGAAAGCTGAAAGGATGTAAGAGGCCAGCCTGTGCGGATAAAGGCACCAATAAAATAAAGCTCTCTGAATCAAAATGATCAAAGCTCATATGAACTCACTATGAATCAGCATGCATGGGTCTGCCCCAGGTCCTCTGCAGGTATGCTATGGCTTCTAGTTTTTATGAGATTCCTGTGTGTGTGTGTGTGTGTGTGTGTGTGTGTGTGTGTGTGTGTGTGTATGTCTTTTCAGCACCTACTCACAAGATGAACATCTTCTACATCACAACGCTCATTGTGAACAGAATCTTCTCAGCTTAAGGCTGAGGGTAGCATTGTTAATGGAAATAAACAGATATTTAGGAAGTGTGATGCCATACTACTTTATTTGAACAAAAGCAGTAAGTTTGATCTTAGAATTATAATTTCGACTTTAAATTTATTTCTGTGTGTGTGCGTGCACAAGTGTGCATTCATTGCACCATTAGTGCAGATTGCTAATGAGGCGAGAAGAAGGTGTCAGAGTCCCTGGGACTGGAGTTATAAGTAGTTATGAACCCTTTGACATAAGTGTTGGAAACTGGAGTCCTTTGTAAGAAGAGTGTACACTTTCAATCTCTGGGCCATCTCTCCAGTGCCAGGTCATAGGTTTTTGACTAGATGTACAGTACTAGACTTGAAATAACCCCTCTAGGGTGCAGTTTGAATGCAACTAGAAAAGAGTTGTGTGACATAAGAGCTATACTACTACTGTATCAGTGGGTCAATCTTGCCTAGTGAGTTGGCATTCAAGTTCATAGGGTTCACAACTGGTTTAGAACTTTTAGTCCCCAGCTGCCAACACAGTATCCTCTAACACTAGGAAAGCTAGCCAGCAGGGATGACAAGTCTAGTTGAGTTCAAACTTTATATCATACACCAAAAGTGAATGATTTTCCAGCAATAAGGTCTTATCAACTAGCTCTGTTTGGCAACAAAGAGGAATATCAAGAGTCTGTATTTTGGGGGATGTGAAGGAATCTCCTTGATTACTTAGGAAGAACATAGATGCTTTTGTATATTTTAGACAACACTTCAAACATTGTTCAGGCTTGCCTTCAATCTGAGACTTTTCTCAGCCTCTCAAATGCTGAGGTCACTGGAAATCATCACTCTGTCTCCCTTTCATACTTCAATCTTATTCTTGTCTGTTATTCTTCTGGTTATTCATTCTTTGGTAAATGACAGAACCTATTGTTCTACTCAGGTAAAGAATAAATGAGGCCAATCCTTGAGTCTTATTTATTATCCTGTACTCAGTAAGAATAAAGTGAGTAGATTCTTCATTCCTTTTGTTTTGTTTTTTCGAGACAGGGTTTCTCTGTGTATCTTTGTGCCTTTCCTGGAACTCACTCTGTTGCCCAGGCTGGCCTTGAACTCCAAGAGATCTGCCTGGTTTGCCTCTCAAGTGCTGGGATTAAAGGTGTGTGCCACCACCACCGGGCAGATTCTTCATTCTTATTCCCACTTCTCGCCTCTGATAACTTCTCACTCCCAGTTATTACTAATTATCTTAAAGTTAAGGACAAATTAAGCATTTTCCATTTTCTCTGAAGTCACTGAACCCCACTACTCTAATATTTAAAACTGTACAGTAATGCTTGTGCAGTTCTTCATGTATGTGCACCAAGTATGTACAGCACTCACAGTGGCCAGAAGAAGCACCAGATCCTCTGAATCTGAAGCTATAAATGTTTATAAGCTGCCATACACATGGGTACTTGACACTGACCCTGAGCCCTTTGCAAGAGCAACAAGTGTTTTTAATTTCTGAGCCATGTCTTCAGTCCGTAATTGTATTATTTTTAACTGAATCAATAGACATTACCCCAATTGTTTTCCAATCCCTGATTTATTTCTTCTGAGTTTGGAGGAGAACATAATAATAGCAGTGAGATGAAATCCAGTGACACTTGACCCTCCCTCTTCTACATGAATGAAGACTCATGTTTCTACAATAGCTTCTCTTATTACTCCATTGCTGTATGATTGACTTCTTCAAACTACCAAAACAAATGTTATTTTATCAACCATATTTTTTTAATGAAAGCCTTGGTACTATATGCTCGTTTTCCAAAGGGTAGGAATAGTTGAAAGCTGTTGCTGGTCCAGCACAATGCAAGGTATCCACATATGACAACCATTTTTCCTCTCCAAGGATCCTGTGTTTCACCGAGTATTGACATGTATCCTCTGTGTAGGTTCTGAAATAGTGTACTACACAGAGCAGAATTCAAAGGAGTTCTTCATACTTGCTCTGGTTGTGTTCTGCTGTGACAAACACGATGACCAGAAGCAACTCAGAAAATCCAATTTTCAGCTTGCAAGTTATAGTCTATCACCTCGGGAAGTCAGGATAAATTCTGAACACAAGAACTGAAACATGAATTTGAAGCCAAAGCCAGAGAGGGCTGCTGGTTACAGGCTTGCGGACAGGCTCAGGATTGCTCTGCTAGCCTCTTTGTACAGCTCAGGACCAACTGCCCAGAGAATGGTGCTGCCAGGAGTGGGTTAGAGATCATAAAAAATCAAGACAATTTGACAAAGTTATACCCATAACCAAATATGATCATAGCAATCCCTTAACTGAAACTCTCTTCTCAGGTGACTCCAGGCTATATCAAGTTGACAGTTTAAGCTAACTAGGACAATGCTCATTCCTGTGAAAATTGAGTGTGGGTATTTGAGACTAATTACTCTGGCTTCATTTTTGTCAGAATGCATCTTTATTGTATCTCATTAATTAGCTAATTTAAAGTTTCCCACCAGACAATAAATCCTTGGGAAACAATTTCAGTGTCACATCTCAGAAATAAGATAAATAAGCTTAAAATATTCTTGTCTTAGTTTACACATATATACATATATGTGCATATATGTATCCTTGTTTCAATCTTTTATATGAATTTGACCCATTATTCAATAGCTAAATAATCTGGACTATCTATGTCATTTATGTATCTACTGAATATGTGTACAAACACATGAATAACTACTGGAGACAGATTCTCTTCAAAGCCAATCCTGCAGCTGGGAGCTGGAAGGACGCTGCACAACTTCTGACTGGCAGGTATCCTGGAGAGCCTGATTGTCTAGTGGGGCCTGACTGACTAGAGCATCACCCATATGGACACTATGCTTAAAGACACAGCACAATGATTCCTGATCCTGCCTTCCACCCTAGACCCAGACCTTTTCTCAAACACATGAATAAGCAATCACATAGCATTTGCTACTTTGAAGTTATGTAGTCCTAACAGGAGAAGCATGCTTATCGTTTTTCTCACTCACTTTAACTGTTCCTTGACTAGGAAACTTATCAGATACATGACTTTATTGGAAATATATTTATATTATTGAATAAACTGGGATAGAATTGGGTACTAACAATGATATTTTCAACTTCATAGTAAACATTCATTGTAATGAATTTCCTGCTTTACGTAGGTTTCAATTTTGTTTTTTGACTCATCAGTCTTTTAAAGCACTCATTTCCCTTTGCAAAATGTTGTTTGCATCAGGGAAAGCAGAGGAGTGAGGTTGGATGCCAGATGTTTAATTAGCACCACTTCATCTCACCCACATCAAGTAGCTTAATGTTCTTACAGAGGAAGAAATTTTGTCAGTATTTCATTTAAAAGATGCAGTAAGTCCTTCTAAGTGATTTAATGCTTTTGTAATCCAAATTACTTAATACATCAAATGAACAGGGGAAGTATATGCTAACTTCATAGTGAATTTTCTCAAGTAGTAGAAGGTCAGGAAATCAAGCTTGAGATATTGTATGTAAATATGTAACTGTATATGTAGGTCAATTTACATATATTTATCCACAGAACTGACAGTTTTCTTCCTAAGCACGAAATTAGAATGTAATCTACTTGAAGAAGCAAGGCAAATTCACAATAATTGTTTAATTAATGTCTTCTTGTCTGCTTTACTAAAAAAAGTTTTATTATCTCATCTCTTTAGACAAGTCATTTTGGACAATTAACTCCTGGTTCTCTATGTCCAGAGGATTTAGCCCCTGTTGATTGGGAAGATTACATGGGATAATACATATCAATATTAAATTGAGAGCTAGGTACACTGAATATATATAATAGATGTCAAATACCTTTATTCTGACTTTTCCCAAAAGGGTAGTTATTATCTATTGTCTCTGTTAAAATTAAAATGTGTAAGAAATACTTAAATGATAGTCCAAACTTTCTTTAAAGTATTTCATTGATGACTGAAATTTTTCAAGACATCACTCATATATAATAAAATACAAATGTTCTCTGAATTTAGATTATTTTAAATCAAACTGTTAAATATTTCTTGAGTATCTTTATTACTGCCGTATTTAAGTAAACCTAAACTCATAAGTATTATGTAATCTTTCTTTACATATTAGCTTAACCTTTTTAGACATTAGTACTTTAAGTTTGAATATCTTTGTGATAAATCTGTCAGTAAGTTTCAGGAATAGCATCAACTTGTAAGACCAAATCCTCAAAAGATTATGATTAGTAAATATTTTAAACATATTCAAACATACAATTTAACTTACATAAAGCATATTTTCAAATAAGTAGCAAGTATCTTGAGTAGAAATTACAGATTCCAGAGCTTGTCTAAATAAAAAGAATACCAAGCTGTTACTGAATTGGAAGTTAAATTCTAATGGCCAGGATAGGATTCAGAGTGCTGGAACATGGTATCGAAGCTCATATGGGAAGAGAAAAACATTAAGCAGTCTTATGCATCTGTGAGCTCTGTGAGCTCTAATCATGACTTGCCTATCAAGATATGCCCACTGGTCCAATAATCACAAGAACATCTTGGGAGTAACCAGCTACTTTCTGGTTTGGGTTAAGACATATTCCACCAAATGAAACTCATACCCAGCACAGTTATCAAGGAAAGAACCTGTTTCTAGACAGGTCATAATCACTAGGGGAGAACCTAATGCTAATAGCCAGACAAATGAACATGGTGTTAAGAGGACTCCTGTAGATGAGTGCATCTCTCAGTCCTCATCAGAGAGGCTTTTTGTAGTAGAAGGTGATGAACATAAAGAGCCATACATAATCAATATGCAAAGAATAACTGACTCCAGAATATTCAGCCTTAAATGGTACATCTAAATCATATTCTTTAAGGGCACAGATCATTGTAGAAGCTGTGACAGAAGAGCTATTAGAGGTAGATGACTATAAGGAAAGAATACTTCTAGAAACAGTGGGCAGAGGTGCATCTGAACTCACACTGGTCTTAACAGCATCGAGAATACCCCTGAAAGTTCAAGGGAGAGCAAATCCAAGTATGAAAAGAACAGGTGGGCACAAAGTCGCACCCTTAGCCAGGGAGCTAATGGCAGTGTAGAGCCACATTGCATTATAAATTTTAATATCTGTATCACCTGTCTAGCATTAGAAATTTGAAAAATGAATAGCAAACTAGTTAGTGCAAAGAGACATTTCTTAATTAGATGTTTTTGGAAACTTGTGAGAATGAAGAAATTGGAAACGGTGCCTCTTTTTTGCACTTAGAGCCCCTCCTCTTACACCAACCCCACTCACTGTCAAACCAATGTTCGTATTGCAATTAGAAAAATGGTAATGAATTCTGTAACTTGAGCAGGGCTCTCATTTCATTCAAAAGCACAAAAGATCAGAAAATGCTTGGGGTTCTAAGGAGCATTTAATCTTTCCAGCACATTGCTAGCCCTGTGATTCCATTATTATCTTACATGCAAGAGGAAAAGGATTAAATTTTTAATTTTCCCGATGCTCTCATTAAGAAAAGTGAAACATTGTTTGCAGTTGTAGTCATTATAAATGTATCATTTCAGCATTCTGGGTATTAAAGCAAAATGACTGCTCCTCAGATATGATCAACTGTAAAATCAGACATATAGTAAAGGAATTTGGATGGGAAGCCACAATTTGAAATGCTTATAGCAAGAATAAATACAGTTGATGGAAAAAGACAGGCCTAGTTTGCTCAGTGTCAGATATGCATAAGTACAATTATATTTCATGTATTCCTAACTGGAAAAGAGTGGTGTGGGTAAGAGAGCATGTGCAAAAGACTTGTACAATGAAAAAAAAAAATCTGAGGAAACATATATTATAACAAAACCAGAGGGGGAGGTTGCCACATTTGAGACATGTGGTCAACAGAAATAGGAGGGTATAATGACAAGAAAGCAAAAGATACCCAACCAAAATATTGGCTTTAGGTTAAATCTTATATATTTTGTTTGTTATATTTAGACATGGGTCTATAACCTTATAGTTAATTTCATAGTGTCATTTGGGATGGAAATGGAATTTCGGAAACATAAACATTGTGCTACGTTGTACTTTTTGTTTTTCATATAATTCACATTTTTCAATTGCAATTACATAGCTAATTAGTGCCAGTCTGATTACAATACAGTTTTAGTTAGTTTGATGCTTTAATGTTCTTTTTTTCCCCGCTGACCACATTTTCTGTCCCAATTGAAGAACTTGCAGCTTGGGGATAATTACTCATATCACATAATATTCTGCATTATTTTAGCACCAGCTCAATAATGTAGTGGTATTTTTTTTATATTTAGTTTATTTTAATATTTTATTGATAAAGGAAACCAAACTCATAATGCAGCAGAAAAATAAGCACTAAAATGTGTCTTGCATAGTGTATTTAGTAAAAATTAAAAATAGAGAATGTATATTGTACTTCATGAACAGGAGATTGATTGCATTGTTTCATGAATATATTATATTATTGCTTGAGATTAAAGTTTTTGAGTCTATTGACTAAAATAACTTACCAACAGATCTGAGATATAATGAATAAGCATAAGTACCATTTTCTAGATCTCTCAGAAATCAAAAGCAAAAGTGTTAAATTATTTTGATTTTTTAATTATATATTTTTTAGTTATATATTTTATAAAGCTTAGATTTTGTGATTCTAAAATATTAGATCTGAATGAATTTTATATTTTACAGAATGTTGTGATAAAATTATCAGAAAATATTTACATATTATTTAATACATACCTACTACATAACTAATAAATATTCTATGTAATTTCTACAGAAAATCCATGAACACAGAAATGAGATGAGTCAGTATCACAGTGCCAACAAGTGTAAGAAACAGGTCTCAAATTTGGTCATGTCTATGATAAGTAAGTCAACAAAATGCTGACCTTAACAAACAGGCCAAGCTTGATTCTCAAAGCTAATTTACAACAGTTGGGAGATGTGGGAGATGGCAGAGACAGGCAATTCCTTGGAGTACTCATGCATGCTGATCTCACTGTTTTGATAAGTTTTAACCGGTTTATCAAGCAGTTCTAGGGGAAAGAAAGAGATGGTGGAGGGTACTCTAGGCACCACATCCATAGCTGTCCTGGGGTTTTCATCATGCATGACTCTATACTGTACCACCTCTGTTCTAACCCCCATCCTTTCCAGGTAGTGAAATAAATGAACAATGATTTTCTCGAGGTATGAAGTTGGTACAATTGTGGGGCATTATGTTAAAAAATATTACAAATTTAGACTATTTTAATAGTAAAAATAGGCATTAGTTCAAATGAAAGATAACATATACTTATATGTGGAAATGTTCAAAACATTCCAAAACAGAGTACAGTTGAACAGTCTGCTCAATGACTGCTTTTTATTTCTCAATATTACGTTAAGCTGTTTTCAGAGAAAAATCATTTCAAGATCAATTTTAACCAGACAGAAGAAAGAAAATTTAACCAATATTGATACGCTTGATCGAAAAGTTTGTTATTATGTTTTGTAGTTGCATAAGTAAATTGCAATATCAATAGAGGCTAATTAATATTGCATAATGTCTCTACATAAATTAACCAAATACAGGGAATATGATTCACTTATATCTAGACTCTTCTTCACTTATTTTCCCCAGTGTACTTAAAACAACTGATCGATCAATTCTTTAGTGGTCCCTACTTTAATGGAAATATATATTCATAATTATTTCTCACCTGAACCTCTTCTTATTTTACAAGTTGTACTAATGTCTCAGGAATAAAACACAAAATTTTATTAACATGTTAGCAAAATGTGACCAAATTGGTTTTGCATTATATAACATTACATACAGAATAAATGGTGGATTTAACATTAACCAAATTTGAGAATGTACTCTAGAAAGACAAAATCAATTAAAAATATTTTCATAATACCCTGTCTTCATAACCACTTGTAGGGCTATATTAGACATGATTCAAGGACTCTATATGAGTGAGATACAGCCATCTCTATATCTATATTTTTTCCGATTAATATGTTTACATAATACATGTGTATCTTCGAACTTTCAACAAGAATTTATGTCTTCCATCTATTCATCTTATAGCTATCAATCTGTTATCTATTAACTGAGCTATCAACCATCTATGTATTATTTATTATCTATCCACATATGAGTATATATGTTTACATAATAATATAAAGCTAGAGAGTGATCAATCCTTTTGGTTTATATGAACAGGAAGACCTGGAAGTATTTAAGTACAGACGAGTTATTGTCTTCAGTCTAGAGATTGTTCTTAGTCTAAATAAATATGAAAGATTACGGAATAACCTATAAACTATCCTCACAATACATACTCTACTGGACAAATAATTTATTGAGAATCCTGCTTTTTAGCACAATTTGGTTTCTGTAAACTTTTTTTGCCTTAATAATTGAGTTAAATTGCTGTTTAGGATTAAATAGATTCTGCCTGCCACAAGACCCAATTTTCCATAATTCAGTTCTATTTTGTCCTAGCCTCAGACGGAGTAGTCCAATTGGTTACTGAATGTGTCCAAGACCAATATTCAAGGTCAGAGAAATCATATGAAAAAAATACTTTGTTAAAAGAACAACTAAAATATGACTACCCATACTGAATGATGAAAATTTACTTTTGGTGTATACCTTGGCAGCAATCCATGATGTCTTTATAACTTGAATAATTAGACCAGACACATGACAAACCCGCAGGTATCTCTGTAGAATACCAATTGATCCTTGAGATTTATACCCAGGAATAACTGCTTCATAACCCAGATATATTGTTCACGTATTGAAAACCAGGGCCCTGAACTTCACACAAATTTGAATAAATGTCTCATACATGACAACAGTGAAGAAGGGGTAATCTGAGCATATGTCCTGGCCCACTGTTACTTTCTTCTTGGTCATGAGAATCTCTCTTTTGATTTGCATTCCAAGGATGTTGAAGATTTTCTCTGTATTTTACTGTTTCTATGCTTTCGCTTGAAAAGTTGCTGTTTACTGCATTTTCCCATTTGTTGATTTGATTATTTGTTGTACTGTCAAATTTTTTAATTTTTATAGATTCTGACTACAAATTCCTAATCAGACAAGGAGCTAGAAGACATTTTCCCTGTTCTGTTGGCTGTCTTCTACATGCTGTTGATTATTCCTATTCTCATGCAGAAGCTTTTTAATTTCACGTAGTCTCATTGATGAAGTGATACTAATAATTTCTGCTAATTTGAGTCTTGTTCAGAAAGGCATTGCCTGGGCTAAGGTTTGAAAGCGTTTTGTCCTAGGAACATCATAGCTACAATACTTCTTTAGCTGCATGCAGTCGCTGTTGAAGGCCAGTGAAGAATCCAGTACAAGCCATGTTCTCTGCAGTGATAATATAACACTACAGAAATGTGTGTACCTGAGCTTTATCTTTTTCCATTTAGCACAGATTATTTCATTTTATTTCCCACTTGTACTTACAGTTAAGGCAATCTTATCAAAAGTCGAAAATAATTTAAATAGCTAACAATAATAAATTCTAACTCATATTTCAAATGAAAGAATTTCTAAGTAATAAAAGGTAAAATGACATTTACTGCTTCCTGCATGAAATTGTAATCTGTCAACAATGCCTCTTTGTTCTTCTGTAATTGTGATTTCAGTGATGAAAACATATTCCAAATCATTACTTTCCAGCACACGATAACTTTTGAGTGGTGCCATAATGGGCAGATATTTTCAAATAATTCAATACAATGATTGTGGACAATAGTGTAGGAAGGAACCTGTCTGATTAATAGAATTTGAGTGGCTTTGTGGTAAAAAAAAAATGCACTGTTGCAGCTACCTGGATCTATCTCATGTTGAAAAATGAGGCTTTAGAAAATTAGGAATAATTTGCATTATGCCATGTGCCTCATTTCTATGGCTTGCCAAGAAATAAAGAGGGAAAAATAAAGAACCTAGTATCCAGTACTAGAGAGTAGTGTGTAGTTTTTGAAAAGGACAGATATATGAATAAAAAGAATAGTTCTAAGTTCATTTTAATGAACCAATGTCTTTGTTTACTGGGCCACTTAAGAACATGGATGACCATATCCTTTGCTCTACAAAAGCTTCTCAGTTGCTTTTGTAGAGCAAAGGATATGGTTAACAAGGCAAAGTGACAGGCTACAGAATGGAAATAGGTCTTCACCAACCCCACATCTGACTGAGGACTGATATCCAGAATATATAAAGAACTCAAGAAATTAGACATCAAAATGCCCAACATTCCAATTAAGAAATGGCTATAGAACTAAGCAGAGAATTCTCAACAGAGGAAACTCAAATAGATGAAAGACATTTAAGGAATTGCTCAACATCCCTGATTATCAGGGAAATGCAAATCAAAACAGCTCTGACATACCACCTTACGCCTGTCTGAATGGCTAAGATCAAAAACACTGAAGACACCATGTGCTGGAGAGGATGTGGAGCTAGGGGAACTCTCCTCCACTGCTGGTGGGAATGCAAGCTTGTACAACCACTTTGGAAATCAATATGGTGCTTTCTTAGAAAATTTGGAATCAATCTCCCCCAAGACCCAGCTGTACCACTCTTGGGCATATACCCAAGGAATGCTCAATCATACCACAAGGGCACTTGCTCAGCTATGTTCATATCAGCATTGTTTGTAATAGCCAGAACCTGGAAATAACCTAGATGCCCTTCAACTGAAGAATGGATAAATAAAATGTAAACACAATGGATACTGCTCAGCAGAGGAAAACAATGACATCATGAGTTTTGCAGGCAAATGGATGGATTTAGAAAAAAAATCATCCTGAGTGAGGTAACCCAGACTCAGAAAGACAAACATGGTATGTACTCACTCATCGGAGGATACTAGATGTAAAACAAAGATGACTAGACAGCTACTCACAACTCCAGGAACCCTACCTAGAAAATAATACCCCAAGAGAGACACAGGGATTGCCCAATGACAGAGAAATGGATGAGATCTACATGAACAACCTGGACATGAGTGGGGGTAATGAAGGGCAAATGTTGAGGGAAAGAGAGCTTAGGGGAGCGGGAGATTCAAGCTGGATCAAGAACAGAGAGGGAGGACAAGGAATAAAAGACCATGATAAATGAAGACCACATGAGACTATGAAGAAACAAAGTGCTAGAGAGGCCCACAAAAATCCACAAAGATACCCCCACAATAGACTACTGGCAATGGTCAAGAGACAGCCCGAACTGACCTACTCTGGTGTTGGGATGACCAAACACCTTAACTGTCGTGCTAGAAACCCCATCCAATGACTGAGGGAACTGGATGCAGAGATTCACGACCAGGCCTTAGGTGGAGCTCCAGGAGTCCAATTGGCAAGAAAGAGGAGGGTTTGTAAGACCTAGGATTGTTGAGATCAAGGTTGGTTAAAGCACAGAGACAAATAGCCAAACGAATGGAAACACACGAGCTATGAACAAATGGCTGAGGAGCCCCCAACTGGATCAGGCCCTCTGGATAAGTGAGACAGTTGATTAGCTTGATCTGTTTGGGAGGCATGCAGGCAGTGGGAACAGGTCCTGTACTCAGTGCATGAGTTGGCTGTTTGAAACCTGGGGCTTATACAGGGACACTTGGCTCAGTCTGGTAGGAGGGGACTGGACCCGCCTGGACTGAATCTACCAGGTTGAACTCAATCCTCAGGGGAGGCTTTGCCCTGGACGAGGTGGGAATGGGGAGTGTGCTTGGGGGGAGGGGAGGGAGCCTGGAGTGGGGAGAACAAGGGAATCCATGGCTGATATGTAAAATTAAATTAAATTATTAAATAAATAAATAGATAGATAGATAGATAGATAGATAGATAGATAGAGAGATAGAGAGATAGATAGATAATAAAAAAACATGGATGAGGGATCAACATGCATGTTGTAAATGATAGTTCAAAAAGCTGCAGTACTGGCATCCTCTGTACCACTTGCTTACAGAAGTTTGATAAGAAGATTTCTTTGTTTTGCAATTTACCTGAGCATTCAAAGTCTTAAAAGTTTCTTGTGAATTTCACAAGAGCCTTATGAGTATCCCTTCATTTATGTTGAGTAAGGAGTACATTCAAATTTGGCTTTCATAGATTTTTTTGCATCTAATCTTAGGGTTTACAAGTTCTAGTTTCTTTAGACAATCATTAATTAGAATTATCTGTGTTCTAATAAAATCTAAATAGTGTGAATGCAGTTTTATCTCATGGAAGTTTTACTTTATTTTTTTCAAATAAATAATGAGATTAAATACTTGTTCAATGTTTAGGATCCAAATACAGTTTAAGAACATATTGAAGATCTTTGGTGATTTATTTATTTGAAGACTTTTTTTTTGTTTAATTGATTGACCATTTTCATTTGTATATAAAAGTCCAAAGCTGCTGAAGAAGACTTTCCAACACCATCATTCCACATCTCTGCCACATTTTCACCAGCAGTCTACTATCAGCACTCTCTTATCATGTTTCTTACCGAAAGGTCCTGTTTTAGTTTCCAGGATTCCACTTATGTTCTGGGTTAAATAGAGGGGAAAAATGTTAAGATTTGTATATGAGAGAGAGCATACAATTAATATTCAATATCCTGGGTGAATTACAAATGGAGACAGTATCATGTCCTGCAGCCTCACTGTTATCAGTTCCTGTGATAGCGAGATTAATGAGAGGAGACTTGGTACTTGTCGTTCAAAATCTTGGAACAATTTCTTTATCCATTCTTCTATTGAGGGACATCTAGGTTATTTCCAGGTTGTGCATAAAACAGCAATCAACATTATGGAGAAAGCATCTCTATGATAGAAAATGTAGTACATTTACACAATGGATTATTTCTCAGCCATTAAAATGACATTATGAAATCTGCAAAAGCAAATAGTTGGAACTAGAAAAGAAAATCATCTTAAGTGAGGTATTCCAGTCTCAGAAAGACAAATATGGAATGTATTTGCTTATATATAAGTATTAGCTGTCAAGTCAATGATAACCAAACTATAATACATAGAATCACAGAGGTTTCATATAGATTTAGGGACTAAGGGAACAGATATACCTCATTAAACAGGAAAAATAGGGTATATAGATATAGGTATAGATATGGATGGAACGGAGTGTGGAATAAAAGGATCAAGTGGAGATGGGGAGAGGAGAAAAGATTGTGGGAGGGAAAACCAGGAGAGACAGCTAAAATAAATGGAATTTGATGGGTAGTATGAAACAGTGCTATAGTGGAAAATTTCTAAAATATATACATATATGAAGACAATTTAAATGAAATCTTCAAATAATTGGGGAGACAGAGTACCAACTTGTCATCTCTTGTCACCAAATGAATCTTCCAGTACTGAGACTGGATTATAGCTAATTAAGTTTTTAGGGCAAAGGGGCCCCACAGGAATCTCCAAACAACCCAGGCTGTTGTCAAGAATATAGGTTTTTCTCCCCATCCAAAAGAAAGGCCCCATTGCTAAAGACAACACCTACATAACTCATTGAACACGGATGTGTTGAGTTGGTGCCTATATAGATCCTTCACCATTATGTTCTAGCATCTTTGGTACAGGAGGGTAATCTGAACATTGTCAAAAAGAAAATGTGAACACCAAGCCAACCACAAAGGCTTTATCTGCAATGGTGTTCTAATGGCAAGTAATGCTAAGGCAATGGCTAAAACAAAGTTTCTTGGAATAAAAACCAATGTCTGATTTGAATTAAGCCCCACTCCATGAGATGGAACCAATTCTTCACACCATTTTGAAGATAAAGAATCTGAAACAAAATAGCCTAAAGTCCTAGAGTAAAACCAAATAATACTGGTCTGAAAAAAGAAACTAAATGTAATAAAATGAATCCTAATGATATTCTGCTCAACTCACAGATTTGTGCCTTTCTCATCCATCATCAGATAGGTTTCTTCCTACAGCATATGGAAACAAATATAAATATCAGCAACCAGACATCATGCAGAGAGTGAGAGACCTTGGAACACAGGGATCTAAATGGATTGTCCATCAAATATCTCCCTTCAGAGCTCAGGAAACCCTTCAGAAGAAAGGCAGAAAGAGCGTGAGAGCCAGAGGGGATTGAGGATGCCAAGAAAACAAGGCCTTCTAAATCAACATGAGCAAAGCTCATATGAAGTCACAGAGGCTGAGGCAGCAATCACAGGATCTGAAATGGTCAGGATCAGGTCCTCTGCCTTCCAGTTTAGTGTTTTTTTTTTTTTTTAATAGGATTCTTGGGTATGTGAATCAATGCATCTCTGACTCCTATACCTTCTCTTAGGCTCTTTTCCTTCTGTTGGTTTGTCTTGTCCAACTTAGATGTGATAGTTTTTGGTTATATATATATATATATATATATATATATATATATATATATATATATATATATATATATATATAAATATATATGATTTTGTTATATTTAAAATGAATAAATAAAAATCTAGTCAATAAGTTAAAGTATAACAACTAAACTCTCACTTATACCTTCCAGGAAATAGGAAAATCAGTTTTCTCCAATGGAGTGACACTGGGTTTGTAAACCTCTCCAGAGCCAGCCTCATGTTCAGGACCAGTTAATACACAGAGTCAACCGTGTTTTTTTTTTTTTAACGTGCTTTTTATTTGTTCACAGTTTGGTGTTTTGTTTTTCTTTATTTCTTTTGGGGTAGTAGTTTGTTTTTTTTTCTTGGTTTGGGATGGGAAATTGTTGTTGTATTGGGCTTTCATCTATTTTGCAAGAAAGAACTTAAAGTAAGGTGCCTGCAGTGGGAAAATTATTTGGAGGAACGAGGGGGGAAGAATATGATCAAAATATATTTCAACTAAAATTGTTTGACATATTAAAAAGACAATATCTAAATTAACAAATAAAGAAACAAAAGGGGGGAACCATAAAAACAAATGCCAAAGAAGTTCAGAGAATCATAAGGACATACTTTAAACATGTTTTCCACCAACTTGGACCTCTAAAAGAAATCAATAATTTTCTCAACAGGTGTTGTTGTGTCCCCCAAAATATTGTGCACCATAATAAAATTATCTGGGTTCAGCGAACAGAACAGCCACTAGATAGACATAGAAGCCAGAAAATGGTGGCACACACACCTTTAATCCTATCACTTGGGAGGCAGAGATCTGTTCGGATCTCTGTGAGTTCAAGGCCACACTGGAAACTGCCAGGCATGGTGACACACACTTTTAATCTCAGGAAGTGATGGCAGGAAGTAGAAAGGTATATAAGGCATGAGGACCAGGAACTACAGGTTTTTTTAAGCTTTTAGGCTATCAGCAGCAGTTCAGCTGAGATCCATTGGGATGAAGACACAGAGGCTTCCACTTTGAAGAAACAAAATCAGCTGAGGAATTGTTGAGGTGAGGTTAGTTGTGGCTTGTTATATTTCAATATCTGGCCCCCATTTTTTTTTTTATTACTAAGACCCTTTAAGATTTGTGTCACACTTAACCAAAATTAAATCAAGATCAGGTCAACAATTTAAATAGACCTATATCCCCTAGTTAAATAGAAGCTGTC
Source organism: Peromyscus maniculatus bairdii (assembly GCF_049852395.1). Taxonomy (NCBI): domain Eukaryota; kingdom Metazoa; phylum Chordata; class Mammalia; order Rodentia; family Cricetidae; genus Peromyscus; species Peromyscus maniculatus. The sequence continues at coordinate 8,212,145 of NC_134865.1, read as the reverse complement.
ATTAAGTCTTCTAACATAAAAAAGAGAGAGAAAAGAAAAAGAAGCAGGACCAGAAGGCTTTATTACAGAATTTTTCCAGAATTGCAAAGATGAGTTAATGCCAATATTCCTCAAATTATTCCACAAAATAGAAACATAATCATTGCCCATTTCATTTGATAAGTCCATAGTTGCCCCAATACCCAAACCACATAAAGATTGATCAAAAAAAGAGAATTCAAATTTTTCTTATGAACATAAATTCAAAATATTCAATAAAACATATGAAATTACATTATAGTTGTTAGCTTGGTACTCTCATGGAACTCCTGACCATGAGAACAAGTGGGTCTCTGACTGTTGGGAATATATTCCTCTTGTTGTGTTGCCATGTCCAACTTTGATATAATAGTTTTGCTTCATCTTATCATATATTATTTTGTCATGTTTGGTTCTTGTCTCTTGGGAGCCTGTTCTTTTCAAATGAGAGACAGAATGGGAATAGATTCAGAGGGGAGAGGAAGTGTAAAGAAACAGGGAGAAGGGTAGAGAGGGGAAACTGTAATCAGGATATATTTTATGAAAAGTGAAAAAATAAAAATTATTAGAAAAAATATTTTATGGTGGATTATATAAGATCCTTTCCTCTAATTCCATTATATGAACTCTTCCTCAGTGAAGCTTCTCCCTTCTCTAGTTCATGGAATTTGTAGGAGAGCTACCTTTATGACATCCATGTCACCTTAGAAATACCATTGGCTGAAGGAGAATTTTATTAACCAATCAAAGCTGAAGGGCGTGCCTTCTCATTGTCCTGAGGGGATATGTAAGAGGTGTCCCACAGTCAACTGCAGTCAGTACAGCTACGACTACGAGACATGGAGGACGCTACTGAGGATCCAGATGAGTCCAGTTCAGGCACAGTTTCTGAAAGCTACTCTGAGGGTGGATCAACCAGAAGCACAAATATGGAAAAAGGAAGCACCAAAAGCCAGAAGCAAAGGCTTCGTGAGTCAGCGAAAGGCACTGTTTCTGACAAATTCCCCAAAATAATAAAGAAAGTACAGTCTGTGCTTGAAGAGAATTCAGAGGGCAAGAAGAAAGGAAGAAAACGCACCATATTGGTCTTTTACTACCGGAACGATGAGAAAAAGAAAAATCCAAAACATGAGGAAGACGGCGTCCCAGGAGAATCTCCTACTTCAAATAATTCTTCATCTCTACCTGGAACATCTCAAGACAAGGAACCCTCCGCAGCCTCTCCTCCCAAACGAGTGCGGAAATGGTTTTTTCTGTAGAGACTAAATACTTCTCCCTTACATGAGAATGTTTGGGCATTGTTGATTAAAATACCTTTGGAAAATGAAAGAAATATCTTGAGATGATGATTATTAACAACTCTACATTTCACAGTGGTTTCCAATGGCCACCAGTAGGAACTTCATGTACAAAATTTTAAAGGGGAAAAGAAGATAACAATATGTAGCTGGCCATCTTTGATGCAACACTGTACAGCTGGCTCAATACCACACAGGTAGATTGGGTCCAAATGCAGTTAAAAGTCAGTTTCTTGTTTGTTTGTTTTGTTTTTGTTTTTGTTTTTTGTTTTTCAAGACAGGGTTTCTCTCTGTAGCTTTGCGCCTTTCCTGGAACTCACTTGGTAGCCCAGGCTGGCCTCAAACTCACGGAGATCTGCCTGCCTCTGCCTCCCGAGTGTTGGGATTAAAGGCGTGTGCCACCACTGCCCAGCTTGAAAGTCAGTTTTTTACAGTGACTCTCATCACCTTGATCTTAGTTTTAGAAACAAATATGATATAACTGAAAATACTATTTTTCGTACAATGTATTTGCCTATAAGCATAAAGTATGCCCTTTGAACTCTGATGAGTTGCAGTTCAGCTTTTCTCTAAATTCTTTCTGCAAGGCCACATTACAGTTTCTACAGAATGATAACAATAGTTTGGTAGGGAACAAATCATCTAGAAGACCCATCAAAGACTTGATTTAGAATTATATAATCGGTGGTGAGCCCAGCCTTTAAGAGCTGAGCCATCTCTCCGGCCTAGTGAAAATGCACAGCCAAGCACTGGGCCGAGCTCCTGGAGTTCAGTTGAAGAGGGAGGAGGGAGTATATGAGCAAGGTGGGGGTGGGGGGAGAGGTCAAGGTCAGGATTGCAAAATTATATTACATATGGAAACTTATTCTATATTAAAATCTCAAACCCTGGTTTTTCAGAATTTCAATGCCCACATTTGAATAACCACTCTCAAAGTCAAGTAAATTATGTCATTGCCAGAATATTACATTTATTTTTCTATAATTTCTAGCCTACAAACACATTTCTTTTATAAAATGTCTAACTTTGTCTAGAAAGAGTCTCAGCTGACATCTTTCAGTCTCATATTCCCAAGTAGATGAGTCTTCAGTTGCCAAACACGCTCTAGGATAACGAATGTTCTGTATATTTTCATCTCTTTGCATTTCAATGCTTTTATTTCCTTGGTTGTTTGGATAATCATGGCATTTCCCTTCTCCCTTTGAGAAACACTGAACTGAAATTATTTAATTCTTAGCTCTCATCTACCTTGTTCTCTAACAGGCATCACTTGTGTTCTCTTTCCAGTATGTCCTGGCATCTAGCTCTGTGCTGTTATTGCTTTCCTCTAACAGCATGTGACTTGGGACTGTTGATTTTACAAGACCAAACTAAGACACCTACCCAAAGCTAGATCCTACCATCTACTGTATGAACTTAACAGTCCTGATTCCCCCTTTGAAACCTATTCCATTCTTCAAGCTTATTCTCACAAATTCCACAGCAGGGAGTATTTACATTTAAGCAGTGACTAGGGATCCTTTGTCTTTATGGATCACAAAGATCCATTACATATTCACCATTGTGCTAAAGGGTTAAAAAAAGAGTAACAAGAAGTAAATAAGACAGTAAGCCATTATAACTAACTTAAGTGTAATATTAGGTATTTTATTAGAGTAAAAATAATAGTACATACTTTGTTAACTGGATCTACAACTTTAGAATATTTGGTTGTTGATATATAAATGCAGGGTTTAGTCTATATAATTATATAAAATGGTGAATTTTGTACTGATATTTTAACATACACATTTGGTCATATTTATTACTCTAATTGTTCATGTATCTACACTTTTTCCTAACCCACTTTCTACTTTTCTCCTAAATATTCCCTATTAGTGCCCCTACTTATTATTTCATGTCCTTTTAATATCCATGTATAAGAGAAATTATGAGACACTTTTATCTTTTTAAGTCTCATTTACTTTGCTTTACATGATGATTTCCAGTACTAGTCATTGTGAGAACTGTTATAAGAAACATGAGTGTTCAGGTATCACTGTTTTATGTTCCTTTGTTGTCCTTGGGTATTTGTCCAGAAGTAATACAGCTAGATCATCTGGTTTTAATATGCCTTCATAATATGCAAATAGAGGAAGCACTAATTTATAGGCCTACCAGGAGTATACACATTCTGATTGAGGGGAAATGGGAATTCAATATAATTTTGATTTGCATTTCCTTGTTGGCTCATTATATTGAAATTGCTTATCTATTCACTGTCTGTTTATATCATTTAACAAATATCGGCTCAATTTTCTTTCTGGTGTATTGATTTGGTTATTTGTGTTTAAGTTTTTGAGTTCCTGGTGTTAATTCAAATATTGATGTTTGATATAGAGAGAGTTGACAGTTCCCTGCAATTTTTTAGACTCACTCTGCACTCTACTAGGGTCTTCCTTTGCTGCATATTAAATAAGCCCAATTTGCCAACTCTTTTTTTTTTTTACTATTATTTCGAACGAATTTGAATCCTATTCAGAGACGGGTTGCCTATGCCTAGATTCTGTATTGATTCTCTATGTTTTATTATAATGGTTTAAAACTTTCAACTCTTACATAAATATATTTGATAACTTGTGAGTGATTTTTTTGTAAGGTGTGAGAGGAAGGGATTGACTTTGTGTGCTTTGCTAGTGGAGATTCCATTTTCCTAGCTATTAAGTGAAACTTCTTTTGTAATCTTGACCTAGACTCCATAAATGACATACTTAGCCTAATTCAATTGTTTTCTAAGAAGATACATTTCCTTAGAAGACTATTTGTCATCTTTATGTATCAATGGATTCTATTTATTTCTCTTAGATAGTCATTCTTTCTCTCCCATATCACTTTTCTGCCATTCTTTCAGACTCAGATCTCACTGAGTTTCCGGTTTTGGTGATTCACAGTGCACAATTCTGACAGCACCCTCAAACAAACCCTGCCCTAAGCATTCTCCTGCACAGAAATGAGGGACCAATACCGCCTTCTGGCAAATATTATTTTCATTGTTATTTTTTATTTATATAGGCCTCATATTCCAATTTTGCATTCAGTTCACATGATTTGCTTTCTGTTTTGTAAATTTAACCTACTTTCACTAAGATGCGTTGCTGAATACACAGACGATACCTAACATATTTCCATGAGCCCTATTGCTCCGACTTTTACATGTTGTTCTCCTAAAGATGCATTGCGGATGGGATATTTTGAAAGATTATGTTTAATGAGAGTATTCTCTTTAAATGGTATTCACTATCCAAAATAAGTCACAGAGTTCATGACATTTTTATCCCAGGCATAACTTTTAGAAAATGAAGTTCATTATAACCTCAATTTAACAACAATAAGACCACAAAAATAAGTTCAGTGGAAGTAAATAATGTTAAAACCTCTGTTTTGAATTTCAAAAAACATATGCAAGCTTTCTAAGTCTGATCTTTCTAGTGCATTAGAGAAAGCTAAAGTAGATTGAAGTATATCTTAAACTTGTTACCTGTTGAAAGACTCAATTAGTGTAATTGATTAGTTTGAAACTAAACTGTCTTTGTTGAACATCCTCCAAATTAGCAGTTGCCAAATTATTCCACAATTAGTTAAAATATTATTGGTATAAGATTTGTGAAGCAGTCATGAATACCTTAAAGTTACTTTTAATTGAATTTTCTTTCTGATGAAACATAAACTTTGAAATAAGTTTTAATAATGTGGGTAGTTATGCCTATTCAAAGTATAGAATAGAATTTCTGATTTCTGTAAAGTGTAATGCCAAATGCTGTGATAATTAACTTTCAGTAAATTCTTTAAAATGATGATACATTCATTATGCTTTTATATTTGAAAATCAGTTCTATAAAAATAATAGGTTTGCTTATATCTGACTATTATATTATTATATCTTATTTCTATCTGTCATTAAATCATGTAATCAATAAAAACTGAAAATATAAGTATTCAGGACTACTAATACCAGTTTCTTCAATTTTCAAAATAGAACTATACAAATTCTGACAACCCTAATTCTTACTGTGTACAATTTTTTATTCACTTATATTGAGTTACTTTAAGATTATTTTTGTAAGTTGAGATAAGGAAAAGTATGTAATTGTGTTAATACATTAGATAAAACAGAATTACTTTGTTTCCAAGATGGCTAGGCTGATAAAGTTCTTGTTGCCCAAACCTGGCCACTCAAGATCAACCCCTAGAACTCACTCACAGAGTAGAGGAAGGAGATAACTGACTCTACAAATTTGTCCTCTGACCTCCCAAATGTTCTGTGTTTCACATGCCCATAACATTCACATACCCATGTACTCACTTGTACACACACACACACACACACACACACACATATACAAATATACACACACATACACACACACACTTGTAAGTACACACCACATATGCAATATAATTATAATAATAATTTTCAAAGACTGTTAAAAATAGGAATGTTTTTTACTTTATTTCAACTATGTAGCTTTAATTTTGTTAGTGATATGAGAGTTTTCTACAGATTAATGTGCATCATTATTTGCCTTCATATATTATGTGCCTCTAAAACGGAGATAAATGGAAGACAATGCATGTAATCTGTGAATAGTATTTTCTAACATTCACTGTTATTAATACACAAAGAGATCCCATTGGTAACCATTTCCTTCAAACCTGCAGTGAGTTTAAATGACACTGTTTTATGTTGCTATTCTTAAAAAAATCACTTCATTACATTTGAAAATGTCTTTTCATTTATTTAATAATAATATGATAAAAATCATTGGGGGAATAGACACAGGAAATTTACTTAAACTATATTTACTCAAATTGCCACTATAGCTACTAGAGCCAGTCTTTCCTACACAGAGCTTGGGCATCCTCAGGTTTTATAACATGTATACCAAAAGAGTTTAGGAAAACAATAAAAATTAGTTCAAAAACCCAAAGGATAACAATGTATATTTACATTTTATTAGGCATTATATTTAACCAGTCATAATTCAGTGTGTTGTAGCATAATATAGAATATATGCAAATGCATCCCTCTATGCAAAGAAACAGAACAGGTGGATTTGGGGTTCAGAGTCCTGGAGACAATATTCACAGATACTGCAGTCTACTTGAATTTCAGTACCAAGAATGACATTTGGTGGAACATGTAAGTATATTTACAATAGGTTTAAGAAAAGTAACAGAGTCTGGGTTATCTCACTCAGGAGATTTTTTTTTATCAAGTTCCATCCATTTGACTGCAAATTTCATGATGTCATTTTTTTTTTTTACAGTTGAGTAGTACCCCATTGTGTAAATGTACCACATTTTCTTTATCCATTTTTCAGTTGAGGACATCTAGGTTTTTTTCCAGGTTCTTGCTATTATGAATAAAGCTGCTATGAACATAGTTGATTGAGCAAGTGTCCTTCTGGTGTGATTGAGCATCTTTGGGATATATGCCCAAGACTTGTACAGCTAAAGTGCATATTAGCTGTAAAGTAAATGATAATCATGCTACCTACAGCCCCACAGAGGCAAGGTAACAAGGAGGACCCGAAGAGGGAAACACGGATTTCCCTTGGAAGAGGAAATAGAAGATATCTTCTGGGTAAACTGAGGATGGGAATAGGGGATGGAAACATGAAGGATCAGTTTGAGCAGGTTGGGGGCAGACAGAATGGGAGAGTAATGAAAGAGATATCTTGATGTAGGGGTGGATTTCAGGTCAGGGAGAAGCCTGGTAACAGGGAAATTTCTAAGAATCCACAAGGATGTGCCCAGTTAAGATTCTCAGCAATAGTGGAGAGGGTGTCTGAACTGGCCCTCTCCAGTAATCAGATTGGTGACTACCCTAGTTGTCATCATAGAGCCTTCATCCAGTAACTGATGGAAGAAGATACAGAGACACAGCCAAGGACTGGGCCGAGTTCCTGGAAGGACTGGGCCAAGTTCCTGAAAGCTTGAAGAGAGGGAGGAAAGATTGAACCAGCCAGGGCTATTAAAGTCATCACAAGGGAACCCACAGAAACAACTAACCTGGGTTCATAGGAACTAACAGACTCTGGACTGACAGCTAGGGAGCCTGCATAGGAATGACCTAGGCCCTCTACTTTTGTGTAACAGTTGTATAGCTTGGTCTATTTGTGGGATTCCGAGCAGTGGAATCAGGGCCTGTCCCTAATGATTGAGCTGGCTTTGGGGAACCTAGTCTTCATTCTAGGTTGCCTTACACAGTCTCAGTAAAAAGGGAGGAGTTTAGTCCTACCTCAACTTGATATTCCATGCTTTGGTGACATCCATGGGAGGGAGGCCTGCCCATTTCTGAACAGAAACAGAGGAGTAGTGAATGGGGGGGAGGGGCAGAGAGGGACAGGGAACAGAAGGTGGAGGGAGGGAAAACTGTACTCAGGATGTAAAGTAAACAAATAGAGTGGCCAACATAACAACAGGAAGATATTCTTGGAAGATGACAAGACCTATACAGTATGTCTCAATAAATATGACCTAAGAAGGTGGCCATAGAGACAGCATCAGTGTTGGGTAGGTTCTATCGGGTTTCCAAGGAACTCTTGGTTTACTTTACTTAGAGATTATGTTGATTAATGTCTGGGTTTGAGAGCAGAAAGTCAATCCAATTATTATACTCCAGAAAGAGTTAATAAGCATCAAATCAAGATATTAATAAAACAAAGTCAGTCATAAAATGCAAGTACTACAATGCTCATTTTTTTAAATCACTTAATAATTAGAAGTGGAACATATTTTCCAGGGCTTCCTGATCATGGTAGTGTTCATGTTCAAGTGAACTTCCTTTCTCATCAATCTCCTACTCCAATAGTCTGTACATAAAAATTTTAAGGAGGAGAAAAGGAAGAAATAATATCAGTTTGTAATGAATAAGGAAGCAGTTTCAGTAATGTATTTTTAACCTCTCCCATCTGTTTAGGAGAAAAGTGGGATTCTTCTTCACCAACCAGAGCAAAAAGGAATTTAGACAAATTCACAGACACTGATTTATGTTAGTGAGACTCTTTCTCAGTGTTCCTGCACAGGCACTGGAAGCCCATGAATGAGACAGCTAGTCTCTTCTGCTTTTGCTGGAAAACCTTATGAGCCTTTGACCCTCAGATTCCCATGTCTACTACTGTAAGGGAAAGATCTCTAGACATCTCATTATGTGTTCCCACAGTCAGTGTTCAGTGATTTTAATAATAATAATTACTACTATTATTATTGTTGTTGTCATTTATTACTTGAAGTGGAACTTAGAGATTAAAGCAGAAGAGAGATCTGTAGTTTTTAAAACTGGAAAGAAAACAGTGGGAAGTGTTCAGTTAGTTGTTCCCTAGCCTATGTGTAGAAGATTAAGATCATGCAGCTGGCTGTTCAAGGATTTGCTGCACGACATCAAGAGTAGTGGCATCCTTCCTAGGTGATTTGCCGTGGGCTATTACTGAAGGCATTTTGGAAGAATCCTGCCTCTTGGTTAAGAGGTCTTTACAGAAGCTTGAAATTAAGGTGCAGTTCATTGGGACATGAACATTTTATTCTTAATTTGTGGAAATCAAACAACTTGGACTGGACATAAAGAGATCTTCATAATATAAGAAGATGAACAACTAAACAATGATAACTATCTTTTCAATTGTTCCTCTCAGTGTTAGACACTGAATTCCAGAGGGGTAAGTTCTTCGATACAGAAAGAAGAATGGGTGTCAGAATCAATCTATCAGTGTCTCCATCTTTTAACTGGAATCTTGTGGTATAAGGAAAGAAATGGGAGAACAGCTCCTTAGCACATGCTGCTCTGATTTCACTAACATAAGAAACCAGCTCTGGCTATGCCTATAGGAGTGGATAGTATGGGAACAATCATGTATACAATTAAACAAAACATTTTGAAACTAATTTAAGAAAAGGTTAGGGAGTAGTTAAATAGAAATATTGTTAAGAAAAGGCAGTGGCCATAACCCATGGAATTTTGCTGTTAAACTTTTGCTAATAGAGAATAAACTGCTCATAGTTAAAAGTAATGACCAAGGAAAACCTTGACCTTTAATATCATCTTTAGGTATAATCTTAATAAATTTCAACAATAATATTTTCCAGTAATTTCCATTTATTTTCTTCTTCTCTGTAATTTAGAGTATAAATGTCAAAATTATATTGCTCGTTATTCAAGCTTATATGTGAGTTATAGTAAGTTATTTCCTAAATTAAAAAATGTATACAATTTATGAAAAAAATGCTTCTTTGTATCCACATACCATATGTTTTTTCTCTTTTCTTTTTTCTCTCTTTCAGATTTCTTTAACTAATGGGGTAACATCTGTTGAAACAACGACTACCAACTTAAAATTTGTTTAACTTTTCTTTAGTTTTTGCCAGTTATTCATAAAAGAGTCATGTTCAGCATAAACCAGACTTTGATATTTTAATTTTTCATGACTAATAATATACAATTCTTTTTTATAAATCTGGGTGATATCACAAGAATGTCATATTCCAAATAATCAGGCAAAAGTGAAGCATAATTAGAGGGTACTCTGTTCCCGAGTATGATCATATATTAGGTATACTAACTGAAATTTTAGTTTCTCACATCTTAGTTCCTGAGTGGTTTTTCATAATATAATCCCAAAGTAGATAAAAAAAACCAACCTCTTATTAAACTACTAAAGTCATGCCTACTCTTTATCTCAGTCTCTGATAATCTCTGTACCAAAATATATCATAATATAAATACTCACCAGAAAGACAAAACCAAAATAAACAATTTCAGTGTCTAGACCCCATGAACTTCAGTTATTCTTTTTGTCATTAACTTTGACTTAGTATGTGATGTCATGTGATTTTCAGTAGTATTATTACACATAATACTTTAACACATTAACAAGATGCAGAAATTTATATTTACTTTTCAGTTTTTTATTTTCTTCATAAATTATATTTCATTTGAGATAAGTAACCTTTAAATATGTGCAAGAAAACTTACAGGACATACTTAGATCACCCTGACTTCATACTAATAAAAACAAAACTTTCAAGAAATATTAAGTGGTAAGAGCAGAGCAATGTATTAATACTGTGGTAAGTTGGGCATGCACACCATTCAATGTGCCTGAGTACAAGAGGTTAAAAAAATGGCCAGTTCTAGATGCCCCAGTAATTGTTCTACTGTAAAATTCAAATACTTGAATGCTTGAAACTTTCTGAAAAAAACTGAAAAAAAAATAGATAAGTTTTTATTCAAACATAATTAGCTGGGTGTAGTTCTATGAGTATTTCTCCTCAGTGCATCAGTCTCAGTGAGTGCTTTGTGAAAGTGGTCCTGTTCCAAGACTAAGGATGGCCTTTCCCAGTCCAAAGCACTCCATGCCAGGTTTGGAACTGGTAGTGATTATGCTCAAAAACTGGCTGAGGTTATTACCAAGTTTTCCAGAAAAAAAAAAAAAAAAAACACCACAGAGAAATGATGGCTTAAATCTTATCCATGTAGCCATTTCCTTTTTTTGTTCAAAGAGAGGTGCTCAGACTGCCAGAGTGTGAATAAACCAGCATTAATTTCATCAAGGGGCGGGGGGCGGGGCGGGGGGCCGGCTCTGCCACACTGCCAGAGTGTGAATAAATCAGCACTAATTAAATCAAGGGGGGAGGGTCATCATTTTTGCCTTTGTTTATACCCATATTTCCCATTTATAGCATTGAAATATAGTGACTTAGCCACATCCATCTATTCATTTACTTAAATGTTATCAGTAGTATTTTTCTAAGGTGTTAAGAAAAGAAAAATAAAGCCCTAGTTATACTTCAGTCAGAAGACACAAACCAAATGGCAATCTGAGCAGAGAAACCTGAATACAAATACTTGTAAGTTGAATAAAGGGCTTAAAAATAAATAATTTACTAGAAAGAAGTAATATGTTATAGTGATATTTTATTTGTGCTCTAACAAATAAAGCTTGCCTGGGGGTCTAAGGACAAAGCCAGCCACTAAATTAAACATAGAACCCAGGCAGTGGTAGCACAAGCCTTTAATCCTAGCATTGGGGAGGCAGAGATTCATCTGGATCTCTGTGAATTCAAGGCCACACTGGGGACAGAGCAAGGCATTGTGGCACATGCCTTCAATTCCCAGCACTAGTTAACCACAGAAGTCTGGAGATCTGTACAGACAGACAGGAAGTGATAGGGCTGGGCTGAAAAAGGAAGAGATATAGCTGGGCAGAGAGGGGAAGTGAGATGGTAGGGCACAGAAAAATATATAGGTGTGAGTATACAGGAAGTAGCTCTGTCTTGGGCTGAGGAGTTCCTAGAGGTAAGACGTGGCTAGCTTGCTCTCTGATCTTTCAGCTCTCACCCCAATACTAGCTAGCTCCGTGTTTTTTTATTAATAAGAACTTTTAGGATTCATGTTACAATATGTATAAAATATATGCATACATTTATATATGTTATGTTAGTGGTTTTGTGTGTGTGAGTGATGGAGCACAAAGAACAAGTACATTTGTAAAAAATGAAGGAATAATTTATGTAAAGACCATCCATTTATCTAGAGTTGTTCAAGTGTCCAAAGAAAATTTCCCTCTCCAACACTGAGATTTGAACATTATTTGAGGTCACAACCATCACTGATAGAATGATGAAATTATCAAGATACCTCAGCACTGGGCACCGAGATATGATTAGCAATCATATTCTGTGTTGCTGCAGAAAACAAAACAAAACAAAAACCCTCTAGTATATAATAGGAGAGAGAGTCTAAAAATGCATCATACTTATTCCTGCATTCAACTGGAGCTTGGAGAAGGTGATTGGATTTTAGGAGCCTTGCAATAGAACAAAAGTTTTCCATATAGTTCTCCTAAACTGTTTCATCATATGCCAAAGTATGTTCCATAATATATTGTTTTGTAGCAGTCTCATGTCCAGATACAGTCATATGAAGGATATTGTTGTACAGGCTATTAAACAATCAAAGGTTCTGGGGGAAAATGTTAATCCTTTCATAGGCTACAATGCCTACAGTGATACAGTATAACTAACTAAGATATTTAAGCATAAGCCATCCGTATGGAAATCTCAGCTATTCATTTTATATGTAATGACTCAATACTATGAGCTTCCCATCACATCATACAGGCACTGCATGTGAAAGGATGTGCAAAATATGCACCTTGACCTATGTTTACTAGTTGTATTTGAATAGAATTACTGAATTACTGAACATACCTGGGCCAGAATATTCTCCAAGGCTCCTGCATTACATTCTAGAATAAAAATTCATTTCTCTTTTTGTAACCTAATACATAAGAGATTGTGTTATTGTAGTTTTTAAGTAGACTCTAAAATGGACATCAAACCACTGATTTTCAGCTAATATTATCTTTCATTTTGTGTAGACACATTATTGTAAAAAAAATGTGCCATCAGTTGTCTGAAGTAAATATTCAAGGGTATATCATTAGATTAAATGATAACTCCATGCTTAAATGGCTTCACTTCTTGCAACTTCATTGAATAAATGCCTACTCACATTTTATACCTGAATTATAAATTAAATCATTTACTATTGTTTATGTAGGAGAATTCAAAGTCCCCTAAGTGTGTAGCTATTTGTAAATGATTGGTATCTAGAGGGAGAAGGAAAGTCTGTTTTCCTTTTTGAATTTTTAAAAATTTATTCTCATTTATTACATCCATACCATGGTTTCCTCCTCCCTCCTTCCCTCCCAGTCCCTCCCCTGATCCCACATTCACTACTCCTCCATTTCTTTTCAAAAAAGAACAGGTCTCCCATGGATATCAACCAAGCATCACATACCAAGTTGCAGTAAGACTAAGCATCACCCCTCATAAGGGTGGACAGGGCAACCCAGTATGAGGAATAGGGTCACAAAAGCAAGCAGAAGACTCGGAACACAATCCTGTTTCCACTATTAGGAGACCAACAAGGAGACCATACTACACAACCATAACATATATGCAGAGAACCTAAGTCAGACTCACTTAGGCTCCCTAATTGATGGTTCATCTCTGTGAGCCCCTATAAGGCCTGGTTAGTTGATTCTGTGGGTTTTCTTGTGGTGTGCTTGACTACTCTGGCATCTACAATCCTGCCTCCTCTTCTGCAGTATTCTCCAAGTTCTGCCTAATGTTTGACTGTGGATCTCTGCCTCTGTTTCCATCAGTTCCTACATGAAGCCTCTGATGATGATTATGTTAGGCTCTTGTCTAAAAGTATAGCAGAATATTATTATGAATCATATCAATGACCTTTTTTCCTGCCCTATTTGGCTCAATCATGAGTCTCTGGGCTATTAGAGCTCTGGTTCCTGGCCCTGCAAGTAGTGACAGAACTGGGTTCCCTGTCATAGCATGGGTCTCAAGGTGGACCAGTCATTTGTTGGTGCCTCCCACAGTTTAGGCACCATCTTTACCCCAGCACATCTTGTAGGTACGACAAATTATAGTTCTAAGATTTTGTTGCTGGTTTGGTGTCCCAGCACTTGCACTGGGAATCTTGCCTGGTTAAGGAGATGGCAGAGTCTTGCTAGATACCTAGCGAAATGGAAACTTTGAGCAATCTATGAGTTTTCTTTAAGATTGTGACAAGCTTCAGTGAATGGGTAAACACCCAAGAGTACATAGCCAGAACTAATTGGGCATGATGGGTTTTAAAATGCTGAGAAAAAAAAGTTGAGTATATATAAAATGGAGGGGGAGGAGTTGGAGGAAGGGATGAATATGATCAAAATATAATATATGAAATTCATAGAGAGTTAATAAATACGTACATACACACATGTATATAGATGAAAATCTACTGGCAGGCCTTATTTCTCTCCTTTATCTTTAATATGTTTTGTTAGGTGTAGGAATACAAGATGTATCCATAAAACCATCACTTTGTTTTCAAGGTTTCAGGAGCATTTCATAAAATTCTTGTAAAAATTAAATTTTCTATAAAGATAATACCAAATAGATAAATTGATTTTAAAATTTTGTTATCTCAGTAATATTAAATTTGACAATAAAGTTGATGTGATCAGGTGATTCATCAACATGCATGTTCTTCCATTTGTTTATATTCTTTGTTTGTTTGTTTGTGTAACAGCCCTGGCTGTCCTGGAACTCTTTGAAGGACATGCTGGTCTCGAAATCACAGAGTTCTCACAGATGCCTATAATCCCAGAATTTGGGGTTAGCATGTGCCACCACCACCAGGCTATTACTATGTTTAAAAATAGTTCAACATTTTTATTAGAACAAAATTTATTGATCTTGTGATATTTCATAAAAGTAATTTCATGTGGACATTTTAGTCTTAGAATGAACCATTTTATTCATTCCTGAATTATTTTGTTTTGTTTGTCATAATTTGTTTTGGTACTAATAATTTACTGATTAAAACATCTGGAGAGATGACTCAGTGTTTAAGAGTGAGTGCTTGCTGTTCTTATAGAGGACCTAGATTAAGTTCCAAGAACCTACATCCAATGACTCACAACCTTCTGATCCAGTTTTAGGGGCATCTGACATCCTTCTATAGTATCTACAGGTACTGTATACACATGATGCTCATAGACATACTCAGGCACACACAAACACACACATTACACACACACACACACACATACACACACACACACACACACACATATAATATCCTCTGTATTATAAAAAAACCTCCAATGTTCAGAAAAAAAATGAACCAATGTATTACGATAAAGACTGTAGGATAATAATTATTATATTAAGAAATAAAAGAAAGTAAAATACACAGAATCTGCTTTGTTCTTTTTATTTTGAAATTTACAAATAGGATATAGATATGGCATGTGGGTTCTTGTCCCACCAGATACTCAGGTCACCTCTGAAGAGGTGGCCTGGAACAGAGGAAAGGTAAGTGCACTGCTCACCAGTTTCCCAGCCTTCCTCTTACCTGGAGACAATTAGTTGCAGCAGGGAGTCAAGTCAAGCAAGAACTCCTTGATTATCAGTCAGTAAGTCTCTTTTATAGCAGAAAACCTCAGAACCCTAGGAGGGGATGGAAGAAACCAACCAATAATATTAAAGATCACCCTATACTCATTTCTTGGTTTAGGAGCTGTTAATGCACTGACATCATCTCCTGATTTTTGTATCTAATCGCATCTTAAACAACTTGGGCTAACTTCCTCTAAGCATCATTTGTATCTAATCTCAGAGTAAACAACTTGGGCTAACTTCCTCTAGGTACCATCTTTGTACCTCATGTCATCCTGTATGCCCCAAAATGTCATACAATGCAATGTTCTGAAACCTATATAACTTGTGAAGTTAATTGACATATGCACCACTTCCCACACTTACTGTCTTTGGTGAGAAAACGGTACATCTACCCCATAGCATTTCTGAAGAATACAATAAATCCTCATAAACTATAGTTATCATGTTACCAATAGATCCATTAAACTCATTCCTTCTACATATGATTATTTTCTTTATATAAACACTTCCTGAATCTACCATCCAAGTCTCAGATTCCAATAACCAACATCCTTCTGACTTATTAGAATAATCCTGCCATATGAGTCTCTCTGCACTTGGCTGATTTTACCTAACATGATATCCCAAACTCATCTATGTCTAAGTGATAAGATTTATTTTTTTGAGTTGGACAAATTATATTCTATTACGCATTGTTACTAGATGATCTATCTAATCATGCATTGATGAAGACTTATAGCCTAGCTAATATGAAAAATATTTGAATATATATATATATATATATATATATATATATATATGTTACAGCAATGACACTAGTTGATTTGGTGATGGATTATTTTCATTTTCATCTCTTTTAAGCATCCTCTTTTCTACTTTTTGCAATAGTAAATACTATGTTCATTCTTAACAACAGTGTGCAAGAAATGTTTTTTTTTTGTCTAGCCTAATTTTATGGTTCTTTTTTGTAACAAGCATTCTGACAAGAGTGAATCTATCTGTAATATTTTGATTTTCCTTTCCTTGATGACTAATATCATAAATAAACTTATTATGCATCTGTTGACCTCTCTCTCTCTCTCTCTCTCTCTCTCTCTCTCTCTCTCTCTCTCTCTCTCTCTCTCTCCCTCTCGCCTTTCTTTGTTAGAAACCCTTTTCCCATTTATTTGACCTGTTTTCAGGTCATCTATTTTTTTGCAATGCACCTGTGTTCCCTGTATAGTTTGTGTGGTCTTCCTTTATAAATTCTATGGTTGTGAATATGTTCTCCCGTCTTATAACTGTCCACTCCCTCTATCTTTTTCTTTGTTATGCATAAATTTTTTAACTTGATGTAATCACATTTGTCCAGGTTGGATTTGTTCCTTTGTGTTCATAGCCAAAGATTATTTCTGAAACTGATAATATGGGTATTTTTTAATAATTAATTTTAGTACTGTTTTAGTGGTTTTACACTACTGTCTAGTGTTTGAATCTATCTTTCAGTTGACCTTCTGATATGGCATGTTATTTTATTTTAATTGTCTTCTTCCTCTTCTGAATATACCACAACTATCCAAATAAAATTTATTTAAAGTGTTCTTTCATTCTACGTATGGTCATAGCAACTTTATCTAAAATCATTTAACTTTCATTGAGTCAGTTGTTTTCTGTACTCACTTTTATGTTACTTTAGCTAATTTTAGCATTTTTCCTTCCTTTTCCTATCTTTTATTTTACATTTTCTTTGTTTAAATATGTATGAATAATTTGCCTGCCTGTATGTCTGTGCACTACATGTGAGCCTGGTGCCCAAAAAAGCCAGACAAGGCCATCCAATCCCCTCAAACTGTAGTTACAGATTTTTTTGTGGGCATGTGGGTGCTAGGAAATGAGCCTGAGGCTCCTGAAAGAGCAGGAAATACCTTTCACCACTGAGACACCTCTCCAGACCCCAGTTAGCCTCATTTTATATTGTCATTATATTATTTTGATTATGATAGCTTTTTAATGTATTTTAAGTTAAATAAGATCTATAAAGTCAGCATTACTCTTTGTTAAAGATTGTTTAAGGCTTTTGAGCCTTTTTGTAATCTTGTGACTTTTTTCCTTTGTTTTTTGAAAATTTACTGTAATCATATCCCTAAACTTCTCTCAGAGAAACTAAAGTTGTTCATAAAAATCATTAAAGACGGGCAATAATACATCTACTGATTTAAACAAGTAACTTCTTCACACTCAGGTAAAAATTCTCCATTCTCTCTTTAAATATGGTGAACATTTAAAATAGGCAGTAAGAGACATTACTAGATGTATACTGCTTATGTAACTTCACAGCCTAGTTAATTTTCTAATAAACCAAAGTAAAGTTTCTTGGGAGTCTAAATCCTATACACATATAGATTAAAGAGAATAAGTTAGTGTTTTATATTTTAAAACTTAAATGTTTACCTACAGTATACTTTTTCTCTAGAATGGTCCAGGGAGGAACTCACAGATTTTATAACATTCTTTAGTAGGCAGAGATATAAATGACTTTATATGCTCTGATCCCTGCCCTGGAGAATTTTTCTATTAGTATCAGCACCACTTAGGAACCCTTATATTCTGCTGGTGAATAAATTGCCAATCTGAGCACCTAGTCCATTTTATAAACAGGCATTGCAATGGGCAAGTTATACATAATACACCAAGCCCTCTACATGAATAATTGGCTTCTTTACAATGCTTCAGGTGATAAATACCGTTAAGTACTTTCAGTGATAAATTATTGTATTTACAAAATTAAACTCTAGTGTATGTAATAAATTATGTGACTTCTAACACACTCAGTTATGTGCATTATTCCTCCTGTTCTTTTTCAAGGACAATGTTATTCTCCAGACAACTAGTGGATGCCTTAAACTACAAAGAGTTCTGATTCCCATATAAAGTAGGGTACTGTTATTATGTGTATATACATATGGTAAAGGGTGATTGAATAATTAGGCACAGAAATATGCTAATAAAATACCTAAACATGAATGAATTTAATATACCATAAAATACATTTGAATTTATGAAAGATTATTTCTGGAATTTTACTTTTTGTATATTCAAGTCATAATTTACTATGAGTAACTTAAATGGGTAGAAAATAAAAATCTCAGTTGAGACCAAAGTTTTCTTTAAATTCTGTTGCCACATATAATTAAATTAGACATTTAAACCAAATACCTGACTTGCATATATTTTTCTTTTTATTAGTGGATATTATTGATTCTTTAACTATAAATCCTTGGAAGGTTTTGCTTTTGTTGACATATAGTTTTGTAATGTTCTACCTGGATATGTTTAAATATATGTGTGGATTTGAATACATACTTATAAACATACATTTGTGTGTTTATATAATTGTGTATATTATGTAATTTTTTCTTCATTTGAACTGATATCACCTAAAGACAATTGTTAGATAAATTTGCTTTTTGTTGTCATTTTGCTCAGTGTTTTTTTTGTTTGTTTGTTTGTTTTTGTTTTTGTTTGTTTTGTTTTGTTTTGAGACATTCTTTTTACTGGGATAGTGCAGTCTTGTCTGGGACTCACAGTGGTCTTGAACTGAAATATTTCTATCTATAACTCCTGTATGTTGGGATTAGAGGCATGTACCATCATGCACAGTTGAGTGGTAAAATTTCTGCAGTATATCATATTCCTAAATAAATATGTCTCAGATGAAGTACTGAGTATTTTTTTATTTTTGTTGTGTTATTTCCAATTTATATGTAGTAAATTATGAAACCATTGCTTCATTACTTAATATAATTCTAAAATTATAATCTAAAATAATATTTAATGTTCATAAATAGTAACACATATGGCATGAAAATCATAACAATTCAAATGGATTGGAAATTCTTAACTGTTCTGGGTAGATGCATGTTTCACAAACATCTTCTATTGTGCGATTGATTAAGTAGATAAATGAATGAAGAATAAATGTGATTGAGTAATTAGGTGAATGAATGAAGAATTGTAACCAATGTTACATGTTGGTCACAGAATCAGGTAAATGAATTATTCCATGAAATCTCACACCCTGAAGAACAAAGATGAAAAGTTAAAGTGTAAGATGCCCACTCTATTAGTAAGCCAAACGTACCTCATTTTATTGATATATAATTTGTTTTTATAGTACTTTTAAAATTCATAATATTTTCCTTATTGACAAACAAGGTTAAAAGTGATTTGTAAATGCTATATTTTCCTGTTGCTACATAAGCAAGAACCTGGGAAATGAGTGGCATCAGTATGTAGGCACATAATTCTGCTTGACTCTACAAGGTTCTGCAGGGAACAGTTATACTCAATTCTAGTCTGTGGAATGCTTTTTAAAATGTTTCTATATCTTACCTCTCCAAGACAAAGCCAAAAGAGCATGCTCCATCTCAAATACATGGTCTCACATCTGTTAACCTGAGCGCAATTCAGAATCAATAAATGTAGGCATAAGAGATACTTCTATTTGGATGTGCTCATGTATCATATCTCTTGTAATTCCTTTGGCCAAGGTGATTTATGTCATCAAATAAAACCCAAGGGGTGATGAAATAACACGTTCATTTAAAATAGACTAAGGTAAAAATTCATTTTCTAAATTAAATATAATACATATAAGTGTGATTCTGCATACAGCTAAAATATCATTGTGAAAGACATCTGCCTTGTTCAAGAATGACTATAGAAAGAATTGTGTTATATACACAAGTAAAGAAAGCACATATTGAAGAAAGATTTGTGCTACTGTTTTACTAAAATAATTTTTTGAATTAGCATTTTAATATTTTAAGCAGCTTTTTAAAATTCCTTGAATTTCTTTCATTATGGCAATGGTACTTAAACAGCTGTTTGTTTGATATTTTAACACATACCCTATGGTTTGTTCTGATTAGTATTAGAACAGAAATACTTAAAACAAAAAAAATGTTATTTATAGAGACTCTAAATTTTTTTAACAGTAAATTTGTTTACAATGAATTAGTCTTTGCATAATAAATATGATGTCATAGCTAGTTTAATGAGATGCATAAATCATTCCTAATATATTATGACAAACATCATCAATTTCTGATGTTACACTGTGAAACAAGGCATCCATCCTTCTGTAACTGGTTCAGTTGAGTTGAAATGTTTATAGATGATGGAATAAGTTTAATTCTTTTAGAGCAATAACCATGGAATATTGCATGTCTCTTTACTCTGTATTTCTAATAAATATTAAAGTAATAAATATCACTTATTAAACTAGAAAAATGAAAGTGCATAAAAACAAAAGGACAATATGCAAATATTAATATAGAAACCGTGGCTAACCAAGACAAAGGCAGAGGATGGACATGGTGTCTCATGCATGTAATTGCATTCACTTTGTTGTCAGAGTAATGATGATTGCAGATATATGGTAAGTCTTGGGAAGAGAGAGAGTTCTAGACCACCCTGGACTACATAGCAAAACACTCTTAACAAAAGAGAGAGAGGAGAGAGAGAGAGAGAGAGAGAGAGAGAGAGAGAGAGAGAGAGAGAGAGAGAGAGAGAGAGAGAGAAAGACAGAAAGAAAGAGAGACAGAGAGAGAAACTGCACTGTCCTCTTTGGTCCCTCTTTGGCCATGGCAGTGGTTTCTGACACTTTCTTTGTTGTTTGAGATTTTCATTTTCACTTATGTAGAGTTGAGACTCAAGCTCTTATGCCTTCATTTTCTCCAAATGATGAAAATTGCAAATATGATTTGCATAGGAAGCCTACTCACACATTTCAATGCTTTACACTCTTCTTCTAGCTTTAAGTTTTTATCATCATAAAACCCAGGAAAATTGCCAGTGACTGATCATTTGCCCAAAGTCTGTGATGTTTAATTATGGGAAGGTTCTACTTCTTCTACTTCTTCCACATATTTTTCAGTACATGGTGGTGAGAATATCTGTGATTCTTGATGCAAACTTCACATTTGCATATAAATTGATCACATTTGCAGATAAATTATTCACATTGAAACTATGATGAAGATAACACAAGTTGTTTCTTAATGTCAGAAAAGAAAAAAGTCCCAAAACTAATTAGCATTTTCAACTACTTTAATATCAAATTTCATATACATCTAATTAATTATGTAAAGCATAAGACTTTATTATTTAAACTTCTGTGTTGCTGGAGAGCTTCTCTCCAGGCTCCACCAAGCCCCGCAGTCCCACAATCCACTTATAAAATAATCACTCAGACGCTTATATCACTTATAAACTGTATGGCCGTGGCAGGCTTTTTGTTAACTGTTCTTTTGTCTTAAATTAACCCATTTTTATAAATCTATACCTTGCCACATGGCTGGTGGCTTACCTGCGTCTTCACATGCTGCTGGTCATGGCGGCAGCTGGCAGTGTCTCCTTGCCTCAGCCTTCTGCTTCCCAGAATTCTCCTCTCTCCTTGTCCCACCTACTTTCTGCCTGGCCACTGGCCAATCAGTGTTTTATTTATTGACCAATCAGAGCAATTTGACATACAGACCATCCCACAGCACTTCAGTCTATCTAATTTTCATATATTTATTTAACAAAAAAATTACATAGTCATTTATATCAAATAAATAAATCAGGACTTCCTGTTTGAGGAGTTCAAACATCTTCAATTATACTATTAATATAATACAAATAAAAATGATTTCCCTAAAGAATATGTAAAACATTGGTTTTGTTTAATTTGTATATTCATAAATAATCATTAAGTACTCAATAAACATGACCAATACTGTGCTATGTATAAGAGTAGGAAAATTAATTATCCTCCATCATGTCTGCACTTCTAATTATGATTATGACAGATCAACCTTTTAATTATGTATCTGAAAATTGTTAAGATAGGCTTTGATAGTTCACATTTTCTCTAATATTTCCTAAGAATGCTATAAGATTTCTAAATTGACATGTAAAACTTCATTTAAATGTATCAAAATATTACAACTTTATACATATTAATTGCATATGATTCACACATTAGTTTTTTCTGATTTGCACAATTTTTTGTATTCTGATATGTAAATATTTAATAATATTTTCTGAATACAATCCTATAATTTCTATTCCTTTTCCATTTATTTTGTTTTCTGTTTTGCTCTTCCTTAATGGAACTAATTACATCTTAAAGCAATATAAAATTGAAGTTATAGGCTTCCTGTGGAAACACCACTTAAATAATTGTATCATTGTCTTGAATACCAGTTTCCATTTTCAGTGCATGTGTAAAATCTTGAAATATGTTGTTGCATCTCATTCATCACTCAGAATGCTCATCAGTAATAACAATACCGCAAATTTCCAGCTGCTTTTGTGTTTTGAAACATAAATGTGTTCCATACATAGGATTTTTGTTTCAAATAATAAAGATGTTTGACAAAAATCCTGGCAAAAATGTCTCAGAATTCATTTTTTTACTCATCTTGGTATCTGAACTTTTCGTTTCTGCCATTTTATCTCATCGTTTTCCATGTCATATTTTGCTATATATTTTAAATAGCTTTTATTCATAAATAATGTTATTATATCTTATTTATTAATTTAAATTAATTTATGAATTCAACCCAAAAAATGTTGAAATGATTCTGTGACTCAACAAAGATCTAGTATGTTTTGACTTTTGTCTTCTGTACAGAAGATCATTTAAATATTGGTAAAAATCAGGTAAAATCTTTTTGTATCCACTATGAATTGAAATCACTCTTATTACAAAATGAACCCTGGGGGGAGGATCACTTAGTTGAAAAATAAAACATTATTCAGCCTTCTCATTGATGAATTTACAGTGTCTGAATTGTTTAGCTAGGATATTCTGATCTAAAATGTTCCTTTTGCACTTCTGTGGTCAGTCTCCAGGTTAGCTGGAATTGGTCAAGGTGCTCAGGAATGCTAAACAGTAACAACCCATATCTTTTCCAAAATTTTTCTTCTTATTCTCATGGACTATGTGAACATATACACTGGTCACACTGTTAGGAAAAAGCTGAAGTCCAATTCCCAAGGCATAACAATTTGATCAGAGTAATTGCATGTGAAAGCATACAGTTGCAAGTGAGACTTGAAGCAATACTTCTTTCACTCATTATTTTTTTTAATTTCACACTGATTTGTTTCTTTAGTTTCTCAAATACATTTCAGTTTATTTAAGTCAACTGTAGTGAACTGTTTCCCTTTAAAATAATTAAATACATGTTTAACGATAAGGAAGTTTTAATTTAGACACAACTGCTTATTTAATACATAAACATTAATTTGTATTTTCCATGTGTCTGAAAAATATTGTTGTATCATTAGTTGTTGGGAAGTTCAACACTTGGATGCCTGTATAACATTAACATGATTAATGAGTCAGAAACCAAATTCCTGGCCATCCTCCAAACATACTGAAGATTACAGACAGCTGGCCCAAAGACAAGGAAACAGTTAAGATTCATGATTGGCTAGTAAACACATTGCAAATTATTGACAAACTGCTATTTTCTTCAAATATGAAACAAGCATGTTTTCATAATAGTTCATAAGAGGTAGGAATCACACAAAGACACACACACACACACACACACACACACACACACACACACACACCACCTTTAATTTTCACCTTTTTCTTACTTGAAACACCATTGGAATGGCAAAATAAAAACAATGGCTATTCAGAATATTGTCTAAATTTAATTTGAGTGGACACTAAATAATTCAATTGGTAGTTGGAAAGTTTCCTTGCACCTTGTTTTCAATAGCATTGAAGACAATATCGCTGTCAGTGGACAGATTGAAAAAATGACTGCACATGATAAATTGCTTGGTGCCATTTGAAATTTAAATGATAAGATT
This sequence comes from Peromyscus maniculatus bairdii, assembly GCF_049852395.1. NCBI lineage: Eukaryota > Metazoa > Chordata > Mammalia > Rodentia > Cricetidae > Peromyscus > Peromyscus maniculatus. Next base: position 8,187,966 of record NC_134865.1, on the reverse strand, counting down.
TTCAATGGAAGCATTACACTTTGTTTAGTGATGACACATTGCAGGCTTCAGAATTATTTAAGTATATATAAGTATAAGAAATATATAGCAAAATATATTTTAAGTAAGTTAAATATGAACTTTATAAATCTACATGAATAAATGTGTGGTTATAATGCTAATGCTATCATCAATTATTTAGCCCTAAAAATATTATATAAATCATTTAACTCACCGCTTTATTTGACTATCTGACTCTGCATTAGATAAAAAGTATAAAAATAGTAAATGTATATACATTAATTATATTGCAAAAAAGTACGAGGTGATGTCTTCAGGAATGAACATCACATTAAGACAGACCTTGTATATGAGGTTGAATATAAATACCAGTCTAAAGGAAGAAGTAATGTCTCCTTCATTTACCTAAATAAATGATTACCAAACCAGTTTTGTCATAATTCTCTTCTTAGTTATATATAGAAAGTATAGACCAAAAAATTAACAAGGGTGGTTCTAACTAAAATGGAAAAGGTCAAATACATTTTGTTACATCTTTCTCTAGTCTCCATCATAGTGTTTGATTTGAACATATTCCATATGATGAAGTAACACCTGGTCTCTGAAGTCACTAGACACACATGTGGAACACATATGTGCATGTTGACAAGCAATCACACACATAAAATAAACACAAATATTTGAAATAACTATGTAATATCCAACTTTAGACACAAATAACAGTGTGTCTCCATAATTCATACTGGAAAATGGACAAAAACATATGATCTGATCTGGATATAGAGAAACAATAAACTTACTTTATTAAATGAAAAAGAGTAAAGAGACAGAAAGCATAATTAATAAAATAGCAAAGGAATTAGATACCTTTAGATCCAAGGTAACTTCAAACAGCAACAGAACCCAGGTAGTCACTGAAATACGTTGCTCAAGGAAAGATAGCAAAATATACATTACAGGTTTTCATAAAACTCATCAGGAGTCAATTTTTCTATCAGTTTTAAACACAAAAAAAGTAGTAAGAAAAATGTCCATGGCCAATTAGTTCAATTGATTTATTTCAAATAATTTTTCTTAATATAAGAATTTAAATATAACATTATGGGAACAATCACAGATTTCTAGGTATGAAAAAACATTGAGGATAATCTTCTCTGGCTGTTGTGTGATCCGAAATGGGTTAAGATAATTTCAATTCTATTTCTCAAGACTACAGCCTCTGATGAAAAAGTTGGAAGTGAGAACAATCTCCCAGGGACTTAGTCTCTTCTTTAAGTGGTATTTCTGAAAACTGTTTGGAAGATGAGAAGTATCACTACCCTGTAACTTTCCCACAGTGCTCAGCTAAATTGAAGGTAGAGTTATGTGAGACTAGCTATGAAGAAAAAGGATGGATTCAAGCAGTGACTCCCTTCTTCCCAGTGGGAATTTACAGAGAACTATATTCCCCTAGAGTTTATACAATGAAAGCAAGAGAAAGGATCAAAATTCACAGAGAGGCCTGAAAAGATTAAAAAAATATTGACGTGGAATTGTGAGAAATACCAAAGGTACATTTGGACTTGACTATGAAAAACAGTATTCTTTAGTAAACCTCAATAACTAATATACTGACATGGCTTACCATAAACTGGATAAAATAGAGTAATTTGCTTAAAATAATGATTATAAATTGACTATGTTTAGGGGAACAAGGGAAGGTAAAATACAGTCACAGAATGCATACCCATGACTACTTCACGCAGCTGTGACACAAAATGAATCTTTGAGTCTGTATCAGTTGTCTGAGATGCTTCTGGTATATTCATTCCTCTCTGGACATTCCATTGTAAATTATTGATTTATGCAACCTAGTCTCCATTAGGGCATTTTCATACTGCTGTTCTTGCTTTTGTTCATTTTTTTACCCAGTCAAATTTGTCTACAGACATTCATCCTAACTATACCTAACAATACCTTTTTACCACTGCATTTCACTCATTATTTTGTGAATATTGAGCTATGCAAAATGTATCATACTTTAAATACAATGATTGCATATATTACTTTCTTTAAAATATATGCCATAAACTAATTATAGCACTATTAATATATGTACTATATGAAATTGATACAATAATTTTTAACATGAGTTTGATTCTAAGGATATCAGCCAGGTAAATTGATATTTAACTTAGTTTCTGATAGATAATTTTAAAAGAAATATTTGTTTTGAAATTACTACAGAAATCAATTCCTAGTTAACCATATTGTAGTCTGATACAGTTTTAGCTAAATATTGGACCAAGTTATGTAAATTATAATCTGTTTACTATAATGTGACTCTTTGAGTTTGAACATGAAGAAAACATACATTCTAACCCAATGTGTTCTATGATAGAGACATCTATCTGCATTCATACTATGTTCACAAGAGATACCCAAATTTGTATTTTGGGTATCATGTTTGTGACAATAGAATTTAAAGAGTATTGCTTCCCAAAAGGTGTGACAACACCAGGTCATGATTGTCCTAATCATATTACTTGAAATGGTGTTCTAATGGGGGTATCCTCCAACTTGACTGTAAACATCATGGAAGTGGAGACTATTTTTTTTTTACTTCCAAAAAAGTAAGATGATTTCTGTCATCTCAAGTAATTTTTCTCAGTTTTCTTTTGTAATCAAGATGTCCTATTTATTTGTTCTACCTGTATGATATCTTCAAAATACTCAGTTGAGTGCAGCTTTCCCTGGTCAGAGCTAATATTCAAGTCTTCATCACCCTTTGCACTCAGTGAATTCTTGATAACCAAAGGATTAACTTCAAAACATTTCTTATTATATGAAAAAGTCCTTTTTTAATATAAGAAAAAAATCATGTACACTATCTGTCTTAGCATGAAGAGAAATACTAACAATCTCCTTTTCCAAAATTTCCTGGTAAAAAAAAATCTAAAAGAGCTTTCACATATTTATTTGGCAAAATAAAATGAATGAAATAAAGTTTACAATAACATTTTTGTGTATTTCATGGAAAGCACAGAGGCTATCAACTGTAAACACCTTATTGGTTAGGGGTGGGAACCCATGTCCACATCCCCCTCTCAGTGTTGTGGCCCCATCTGGCTTGAGCCTATGAAGGTCTTTCAAATGTTGTGACAGCCTCTGTAACGTCTATGAGCATCAGACCTGCTAAGTCTGGGACACACTGTTTCCCTAGAGATTTTTATCTTCTCTGGATATTATGATCTTTCTACTTACTCTTCAATGTATGTCCCTGAGCCCTGAGGGGAAGGGTTTGATGAAGGCATCCAATCTATGACTATTTCATGGTATCTTATTCTCTGCACATGTCCAGTTGTGGGTCTTTATGTTAATTTCCATCTACTGCAAAAAGAAGCTTCTCTTATGTGGGTTGACAAAGACATTGTTCTGTGGGGACAGCAATATGTCGTCAGGGGTTGTTTCATTGCTACATTCCTTTAGCAGAATAATAGTATTATGTTTTCCCCTAGGCTCAAGCAGTAGGTCTCAACATGTGGGTAGTGACCTTAAGGACCCTTTCATTGAGGTCTCCTAAAACATCAGGAGTCACTGATGTTTATCTTAATATTCATATCAGTAGCAAAATTACAGTTATGAAGTAGCATGGAAAACATTATTATGGCTGAGAGTTACCACTACACGAGGAACTGTACTAAGGGGTTGCAGCATTAGGGTGGTTGAGAATCACTAGATTCTACTCTCAAGATTGATACCCATTGAAAAGCAAAATCAGTTTTCTCTAGTGGATTGTCATGCTCAGGAGTAGATAGTCAACACAAAATGAATCCTGTGGCTTTTTTTTTTGTATATTTGTTGTTGTTGCATTTTGTTTTCTTTTGATGTTTTTTCTCTTATTGATCTTTTGCTTGATTATTGTCATTTCTTGTGTTTTATTTTGTAAAAGTTCAGGAGGAAAGAACATAAAGTTGGATGGATAGGGAGATGGGAAGATTCTGGGAAGTTCTAGGGGAGAGGAAGTATGATTTGACTATAAAGAAGAGACCAGTGAAGGTAACCATGACATGAAGTGCTGAAGAAAGTCACTAATACACACATTATTATTGAAAAGTGTGCAAGTGTCTTACTTGGATGAAGTCAGCCTGTGTCTTTATGATGTAAAACCACAGCACTCACGCTGTCACTCTCTCTCCAGATGTTTCTCACAATTTAAAACTGAAAGTGCGCTGTAATATGAATTCCTTTGTACTTTGTGATTGGAAGAAGGCATAAGATAAGGAAATGGGATTATTTTCTGTTGTCTTATTTCCTCAAATCTGTGCAATATCTGAGAGAGAATAAACCAAACTTATTTCAATGTTCCAGGCAATACAATACTACTGAAACTCATGATATTACCTTTTGTAGAACATGGATCTTGTCATAACAATTGAAAAAGTGTTGACAATTAAAAAGCACATGCCATTTGTATCCAATTTCATCTGCATGCTTTTGTCTATTCTAAAAACTCTATTTAGAGTCATTATGATGTTGTCACTGTTGGTGCTTTCTAGCTCACAACACATTAAGGCCTATCATGACACATATTGATTCTTTCCTAATTGAAACTGGCAAACACTTACAGATTCTGTTGTGCATAGTGATGTGCCTTGAAAAAAATGAGGAAAATCATGAGCACTGAACTATAGACAACAGAAACATATGGAATCATAATGACAGAAGCATTACAGGCAAAATCAAGGGTTCCATCATTCCCTATGAGTGACGAAGATATTGAGAGCATTCTATATCACCAAGCTTTATTTTTCTCTTCATATGTTGAGGCAAGTATTTACCGGCCTCCTCTGTTTATCACAGAGATGTTTGAGGTTAAATTAGACAACACATGTAGAGTAGACTAATCAATTAAAATTTTATAAGCAAGCTGGTCAGTGGTGGCGCATGCCTTTAACCCCAGCTCTCGGGAGGCAGAGCCAGGCAGATCTCTGTGAATTTGAGGCCAACCTGGTCTGTAGAGCGAGATCCAGGACAGGCACCAAAACTACACAGAGAAATCTTGTCTCAAAAAACCAAAAAATAAAAAAATGCTTTAAAATAGTAAAGATGATTCTAGAGGTCTTGGCTATCAATTCTTTCTAATCTGTGCTGAAGTAATTACCAATACAGCAGCTGAAAGCCAAAGCTGACCCAAAGAAAATTGAACTGAAAGAAACAGCAAGAGATATTAATAAGGGAGGACTTGAAAGGCATTTGAAAGTACTTGGAGAGTACTCCATAAACTTTAAACTCCTGGATCCTCAAATGAGTTTAATTATTATGTGTCAAATTATACTCAGAAATATCAATTGACATCATGTTCATCATCATGCCTGGTGATGAACTCATTTTCCTCTTAACGCAAGCTTTTCTAAAAATTACACCCCATCACACTGATTATAATTATTGTCATAGGTCGGGCAGTGGTGGCACACACCTTTAATCCCAGCACTCGGGAGGCAGAGCCAGGCAGATCTCTGTGAGTTCAAGGCCAGCGTGGGCTACAGAGAGAGTTCCAGGAAAGGTGCAAAGCTACACAGAGAAACCCTCTCTCGCAAAAAACAAACAAACAAAAAATTATTGTCATGGGTATTTGGAAAAAATTATATTAAAATATATCCCTAGATTGTAAGAAAACTTCAGATTTCATGTAAGCATATAATTAGCAAACCTTAAATAGTAAGTTTACATCCTTATTTCAATTATTATCATATATGTGTTTTGGGAATTTGCCAGTCATTCTCATTAATTTAATTGTTTCTTTGTTTACACAGAAAGAACCCTTTTTCTCTTTAATATATTTCAAATATGTTTAAAACTTGACATATATAGATATATATGTATACATATATATTTTACACCATTATTAAATACTGTACATACAGGAAATGTGTGTATGTACACATACACACAGAGACACATAAACACACACACACCTATTCACACATACACAGACCCACCTACACCTGCACACACACACACACACACACACACACACACACACATATGGTGTATAGTATGTAATATGTGTGTTTATGTGTGTGTGTGTCAGATAAATCATCGTAAATAATTTAATATAATTCTGTAACAAGTCTTAAAGTGAGTCTATAAACTTCTCAGTTTTCCAGAGCATAATTCTTCACAAGAAAGATTGCTTGGTAGAAATCATATAGCAAAGTTTAAAACACAATGAAAGAGATTATTATTCAATAAACTGTTTGGGCTAGAGAATGGAAAAGGTAACTACAGTATGTCTTGCTCTTACCCAAGGTCCTTCCCTGTTGCAGCCTTGACCAATCCAATGTAGGCAACATTTTTCTCTTATATCAACTTAAAATTCTAGTGACAAAATGACCCTATTTGGAACATTGTGGATTGAATAGCCAAATGAAGAAATTTACTAGTTTTCACAAAAATGACAAGGATAAACCTCAGTTTTAAAGTGAGCTAGCTGCCCCCATCAGTAATTATAGGACAGCAAGCAATGAGACAGTTCAATGAGAGGCACAATTTTATCCAGATAGTAACTATGGTCTTGTAGTGTTTGGAATGAGATTTATCCTCCACAGGCTCACATACAGAAATACTTAATTCCCAGCTAAAACCTGTGCATCACTGGGATGGGCTTTGAGATTATGTAGCCACATCCCACTTCTAATATTCTCTCTCCCTCTCTCTGCTTCTTGATTGCATTTGAAAATGTGAGGTCTTAACTCTTATTCTTGCCTCCCTGCCTGCCATTTGTTACAAGACTCTCCACCATGATGGGTTCTTATCCCTCTTGAACTATGAGCCATAATAAATTCTTCTGTCCATAAGTTTCTTTTACTCACGGTGCTTTATCACAACAGAGAAGTAATTAATACTGGTCTTTTTTCCTATTCCTCCTCAATTAAGAGTACTTCAATTAGACTACAGAGGTTTCAGATTGTCTTCAAGGAAAAAACATCAGAAAAATCATCAATGTTTAGGTACTTCTGACATTCAACTTTAACTTAAAAATTTCTGGGTTTGTTCCATGTAATTTCTAGTGTGGTCATGCCATTCCAACTACAGGATTATTATTTTGTAGTAAACAAAATTCATAGTGATCACTTTTTCCCCCACATCATTGGTATTCCAAAACTCTCTTTGCGCTCTATTTTTTTCATTATTCCTAGGCTAGGTGACAAAATTAAAATTTCTGAACCTTGTTTTGTTATAATGTGATTCTTTTGAGATCTGCGATGCATTTTAAACATTAAAATTGTAAGCCAATTCAAGTTCTTATGATGACAAAATGCTTGGCTTCAATGTCAACCTCATGTTCTGATGAGAATTTAATGGAGATGGTGTAGTATATGTATTTTCAACTAGCACTTGAGGAAAAAAATTGCATAAAACCTACAGTTGATTGAAAGTGTTTGGCAGATAAGTTCACTTCTACAGTCCAAAGCCATAATGTTTCATATTATTCTGGCTAGATCTTGGGAACAAATGCAGTTAACTAGCAATTATATAGAAATTTTCAGATATTACTGCAATGAGCCCTTTATGAATGATAATCTGTTTAGAATAAGGCACAGGCAAATATCTTGTCTAGCAGTTCCCTGTTGTTCATTTCTGTAAGTTATGCCAACTTTAAGAAACATTGTTATTGGCAGGCAAAGCAATTGTAGAGAATAGAAGCACTTATAAAAAAGTACCTGGAAGGAAATATTTTATTGCATTTTAAAAACTGGGTATTAATTGGGCACATTGTGAATAAGAACATAATGATGATTTTAATCGATTTTACTACTGTTTTATGTGCTTAGAACCTGACACAGTACAATTTACTTGACAATTAATAAAATGAATAAATGGATAACAAAATATTTCTGCTAAAATAAAGAATTTCTTTCTATTGGTAGTTTTAGGTTCACTTTATAAAGTGATGTGGTGTTTACATGGACTCAATTTCATGGTGTATTTTTCCTTGTAGTTTTAAAATATGAAGACAAAATATTTGTCTGAGAGTACATTTAAATGTTATGTGGGTTATGTTAGAGTCTCAGTGTTTATTCTATTTGCGCTTGCTATATAACAGAATACTTAAGACTAATTTGTAACAATTTTAAATTAAATTGTAATTGCTAATTCATAAAGAGCAGAAATCCATTCCTTATCATTGCAGAGACTAGAGTCTGTAAATGCAAAGGATAGGGTACCTACATCTAGCAAGATTATTTTTTTCTTTTTTTTTTCTTTTCTTTTCTTTTACAATACCATTCAGTTCTACATAACAGCCATAGATTCCCTTGTTCTCCCCCTTACTGCCCCCCTCCCCTTCCCCCCAGCACACCCCCCATTCCCACATCCTCCAGGGCAAAGCCTCCCCTGAGGACTGAGATCAACCTGGTAGACTCAGTCCAGGCAGGTCCAGTCCCCTCCTCCCAGATTGAGCCAAGCGTCCCTGCATAAGTCCCAGGTTTCAAACAGCCAACTCATGCAATGAGCACAGGACCTGGTACCACTGCCTGGATGCCTCCCAAGTAGATCAAGCCAATCAACTGTCTCACCTATTCAGAGGGCCTGATCCAGTTGGGGGCCCCTCAGCCTTTGGTTCATAGTTCATGTGTTTCCATTTGTTTGGCTATTTGTCCCTGTGCTTTATCCAACCTTGGTTTCAACAATTCTTGCTCATATAAACCCTCCTCTTTCTTGCTAATTAGACTCCCAGCACTCCACCCGGGGCCTAGCCGTGGATCTCTGCATCTAGATTCCTGAGTCCTTGGATGGGCTTCTGGCACAACTATTAGGGTGTTTGGTCATCTACACAATGGAATACTACTCAGCAGAGAAAAGCAATGATATCATGAGGTTTGCAGGCAAATGGATGGATCTAGAAAAAATCATCCTGAGTGAGGTAACCCAGACTCAGAAAGACAAATATGGTATGTACTCACTCATAGGAGGATACTAGATGTGGAACAAGGATGACTGGACTGCTACTCACATCACCAGTGAGGCTACCTGGAAAACAAGACCCCAAGAAAGACACGTGGATCTCCCAATGACGGAGAAATGCCTGAGATCTACATGAACAACCTGGACATGAGTGGGAGCAATGAAGGGCAAGGGTCGAGGGAAAGAGAGTGGGAGATCCCAGCTGGATCAAGAACAGAGAGGGAGAACAAGGAATAGGAGACCATGATAAATGAAGGCCACATGAGAAAAGGAAGAAACAAAGTGCTAGAGAGGCCCACAGAAATCCACAAAGATACCCCCACACAAACGACTGCTGGCAATGGTTGAGAGACAGCCGGGACTGACCTACTCTGGTGATGGGATGGTAAGATTTTTTTTGATGTGTCAATGCATCATGAAATGCAGAAGCATGAGTGACAAGATTAGGAACAGGGAAGGTACATGCTCAATAAGCTCTTTCTGTAGTGATGCCACTAATCCATCCCAGAAGGTGATGCCATCTTGAATGGATTGCTGCTTAAGTCCTCACTCCTTGAGAGTACAGCTTTGCAGATTAAGTTTCTAACACATGAACATTGCTGATCATGGTTGACAATATACCTGGAAATCAATCAGGAATTGCTTTCATTAGGTTGACTTTGATTACTATTTAGTGTGGGGGAACCAAGCACACTGTGTGTGATGCCATCTCTTAGCAAGTGGAACTGGTCTGTATAAGAAAAGCAGCTGAGTAAAACATGAAGAGCAAGCCTATAAGCAACATTCCTTCATGTTTTTCCTTTCATTTCCTGCCTCAATGTTTTTGCTTGGCTTTTTTTGATGTCAGCCAAGTGATCAAGTTTCTCCATTTAAGTTTGTTTTGGTCTCTGGTTTTTTTTTTTTTTGTTTTTTGTTTTTTGTTTTTTTTTTTACCATAGCAACAAAATATAAAACTAAAACAAAAATTGTTACCAAGATCCTATAATGTTGCTTCAACAAACCTGAACTATTTTTCTTTCATTCATCCTTCCTTCCTCTCTCTCTCTCTCTCTCTCTCTCTCTCTCTCTCTCTCTCTCTCTCTCTCTCTCTCTCTCTCTCCCCATGTCTCTCTTTGAGGAAAAGAACACATTGGGACTTTGGGATGTAAAAGTCAAGTAGTGCTCTGAGCTTAATGTGTTGCTGTGGAAACTTGGATGATAATACTGAAAGAGGCACAGGGTGTCAGGGACTGTCTTGTGATGTTCAGGAGGAAGAAAAGACTCTCTGAGGATTTTTCATGTGATATAATTGAGTTAAGAATAGGTAGAAGTAAATTCTTTTTCACAGTATTGAACAATGGATGACAGTTACCTAGGGCTGGAACATCAGCTGTGATTAATTAAAAATCAACATTGTTGGATAAAACCTTATAGAAAATATTACTTCAATGCCATGAGAGGAGTGGAGAAAAGGCAAGGCTGCATTTCAAATCAACTGGCAGTCATACTGGGTAATGCCTCAGCTGCACTACAGGTCTCAGGATCTTGGAGATACCAGGCCTTGGCCTTCAGGATAGCTTCCAAGAAAATTGGTAGGTAAAAACTGCAGCTGGTTTGAGCGTGCAAGACAAGTTTTATGATCTGCAAATAGAAGAGTTAGAAAGTTGGACCTGCCTAAGCTCTTTAGAGACTAGAAGAACAGGAAGGAATCCTGTGTTAGACAGAGATACAGGAATTGAACTTCACTGCTGGACTTAGGTTTTGCTTTAAATTGATTATAGTTGTATGTGCAGTTCTTCAATCAGGGTGTAAGACATGTATATATACATATATACATGTATACATATATATATACATATATACATGTATACATATATATACATATCTATTTATAGGAGTTAATAGTTGAGACTTTGGATTATTTTAAATAATATTGAGATTGAATCTGCAGAGCATTGGAAATTTTAAGGACTGTGGGATTATCAAATTTTGACTATGTTTTATATTGTGATATTTGCATGAATTCTTAAAGGGAAAGAATGCGTATTGTTTAACATAAATCTGTCTGTGAGTTAAGTCGAAAATGAGTGGACTTGTGGTAACTGATCTTGGTTGTCAGCTTGACACAAAGCTAAAAAAGGACCCTCAAATGAAGAATTGCTTCTGTTAAACTTGCCTCTGGAAATGTGTGTAGTTCATTTTTTTTCCTGGTTGATTCCAGAGTGTCCATTCCATTTTGAACATTCTAATCCCAAGGCAATAGGAACAGGATTATTTAAGAAAGGTAGTTGAGAAATCAAGTAGAAGAAAGAATTTAAACAGCATTCTTTCATGATATCTTCCTTAGTTCCTGCTTCTGAATCTTTCCTTTTTTTGAACTGTAATTCCCAGTTCCCAGTAATGAACTGTAACCAATAAGTAAAATAAAACTTTCTTTTCACAACTTTGCTTTGATGCTTTGGTTAGTATTTCATCACAGCAACAAAATATAAACTAGACCACAGTACATAATGTAATGGTAGTACCTAGATTTGTACATATTAATGTTAGTTTTTTTTATTTTGCAGAGAAGGTCTACTATTAAATTAAAGTTATTGATTGTTTTCCTGAACTATATTTTGAAAGATATTTATATAATTAAGAGCTTTCACAGACAGAGATAGAAAAAAAGACACTTTCTTATATCCATAAAAGACAGATTGGAAAAAATTCAAGGACAAACAGCCAAACTAGAGGAAACACTGTAGATGTAACCAACCGTCTTATTAAATAAGAAAAATAGAACCAATGCAAAGAAGAAAGCCAAGAGATCAGAGCTAAGAGCCTTACCCATCTGCTGCAGCTAGCCTCTTCAGCCAAGAGACCTACTTCCTGTGTTTTTGTCTTTATATAGACTTTCTGTTCTGCCTTCTCATTGGTTGTAAACCCAACTCCATGACTGCCTTGTCATTGCCTCTCTGTACAGACCTCCAGGTCTTCTATAGTTGGTATTGAGATTAAAGGCATGTGTCTCCAATGTTGGCTGTATCTTTGAACACACAGAGATCTACCTAGCTCTGCCTGCCAAGTTCTGGGATTAAAGGCGTGCACCACCACCGCCCAGCTTTTGCTATGGCTCTAATAGCTCTGACCCCCAGGCAACTTTATTTATTAATAAACAAATCACATTTTAGTACAAATAAAATATCACTATAAAACACATAAACTGTGAACCAATAGCTAAGGATCCCCCATGGAACTGGATCAGGCCCCCTGGATAAGTGATACAGTTCATTAGTTTGAACTGCTTAGGAGGCCCCCAGGCAGTGGGACTGGGACCTGTCCTTGGAGCATTAGCTGGCTTTTTGGAGCTCAGGGCCAATGCTGAGACACTTTGCTCAGCCTTGGTGCAGGGAGGAGGGGCTTGGACCTGCCTCAACTGAATGTACCAGGCTCTGCTGACTCCCCAGGGGAGACCTTGCCTTGGAGGAGGTGGGAATGGGGGGAGGGTTGGGGGAAAGGTTGGGTGGTTGGAGGAGGGAGGACAGGGGAATCCGTGGCATATATGTATAACCACTAGAAAATTTCTTATATAAAAAGAGAGGAAGAAGCAGTAAAGTAACTGTTCTGTTACTGCTGCATCCCAGGATTAAGCATTTTGCCTTTCAATTCATATGGAGCTGGCAATGCAAGCCTGTATCCTTGTTGTCAGAAGAGAATCTCGACTCTCTTAGAATTCACTGCATGAGTTATGTCTGAGACAGACAAATGCCATTCTTTAGTTCTGTGGTTCTGTGCAGTATAAATATGCTCCCAAGGGTTCTATGACATCCATAATGCTGAGAAAAAGAACATGATGCAGAAATATGAATACACCCCATACATCATAAGTGGATTTAGTGGACCAATGAACAGACACTACACTGATAAACCAAAACTAAAGATAACTTGTTTAATAGAACTGAGTCAATTTCTCCAGTATTCCGGATTTCTCATTTTTCTCAAGACGTTAGCTGCTAAAAGAAGAGAGAAGATGGGGTAGGAGACATGGGAATAAGAAGAGGGAGACAAAACGGTGGTAGAGGGAGAGAAGAAGTAATGGGAGATGGAGAAAGATAGGGGAGAGGATGGAGAGAAGGACAGATTACCAGTATTAAACCCCCTTGACAAAAGCCAAAGATGATGTAAACCAACACATTGGGAGACCGCTGAAAGTGAAAGAACTCTGTTATCAGGAATCATTACAATGAAGGTGCTCATGACACCAAATTATGCCATCTGATGGAGAGAGGAAAGTCTCAAAAGTGGGAGTGGGGATAAGTTAACAGTTAAAGGCAACAAATTGTGAGTGAGGTTAAAGTGAACAGTTGGAAATGGGTACACACATTTCTCTGTGGTGCTTGTGAGCCTAATCAGAATGTGTCTTTATGACTTCTCCTATTGAGTACACAATAGCTGTTGCTGATTTTTTACTTATGTTAGCTTATTGTTTACTAAGTCTGAAGCTCCTATGCCAATAATTGTGACTCACTATATCATCATATCTTCACCAGCAGGAATATCTGAAACATATTATAAAATATATTCATAGATATACCTAAGAGGAAATGTTTAGTAGAAACAAATGGCTTTTTAAACATTGTCGATCATTTCATAAGCTAGAGGAGAAAAATTGCTGGCCTCTAAATCAACCACTTAAAATTATCTATTGATATACAAAACAGCAGGTACATATTACCAGGTCGCTATGCCAGTGAAATTTCTAATTAGTGTCTTTCAAGTGGGCTCCAGAGAAACAGGTTGTGCTATAATCTATCCAGCAAGGTGTAAGGGTTTGTTCAATAAATAATGCTAGCTACACACACACACACACACACACACACACACACACACACACAATTGAAGACTTCTACAGTGGAAACTAAAGAAAGAGATTGAATAAGACACCAGAAAGACATCATACCTACGGATTGGTAAAATTAGTAATGTGAAAATATCCAGCCTATAAAAGCAATTTAAAGATTCATTGCAATGGCACTAGAAAGGACTTTCTAGAACTGATAGTTCAGGCATTAACACCTATTTTTGTGAGGTGTAACATTAAGACACTAAAAAGCTTCTAAATAGCAAAGGACACCATCATTTTAATGCAGAGGGAGCATCTAGATTAGGGAAAGTATCTCTAACATCTATTCATATAACAGATGGTAGGTGTCTAGATTGTACAAAAATATAAGAAAAAATCTGAACACAAAGAAAACAATACAAAACAAAACAAACAAGCAAAAAACCCTCAAATTAGAAATTAGAGCATGGAACTAAACATACAGTTTAGTGAAATGTGGTGATGTATTGTGTCCCCCAGTATATTGTGTCTCCCAATAAAATAAAACTTGTCTGGAGATCAGAGGAAAAAGCCAGCCACTATATAGAAGTCAGGCAATGGTAGCATACACATTTAATCCTATCATTTGGCAGGCAGGGATTTGTCTGGATCTCTGTGAGTTCAAGGCCATACCGGGAACAGAGTCAGGCATGGTGGCATATGTCTTAAATTCCAACACTAGTTAACCATGGAGGTCTGGAGGTCTGTACAAACAGACAGGAAGTGACAGAGCTAGGCAGGAATAGGAAGTGATGTAGCTGGACAGAGAGCAAGTCAGATGGCAGAACAGCAAAGCATATAAGTGTGGGTAGACAGGAAGTAGCTCACTTTTAGAAGTTGTGGAGTTGGTGGGGTGAGGTTAGCTGTGGCCTTTCCTATTTCCCTGATCTCTCAGGTTTTCACACCTATATCTGGCTCTGTAATTTTTTATTTAATAAGACTGTTTAGCAATTCATCTACAGTGAAATGCAAATTAAAATTACTTTAAGATTTCACCTGACCATAGTCTGATATCATAAAACAAATGACAGCAAATGCTCATTTGTATATGGGGAACACTTACTGGATATTGGTAGTAGTGTATACTGGAGTAACCAATATGAATATCAGTGTGAATCTTCCTCAAGATGTTCTAATTAAATAATCCAGGTCTGAGAATACTCCAAGGTGACATGTGTCCTACTAACAACAGTTCATTTTCTATGTCATGCCTGTCCTATTCATAATTGCAAGGATATGGAAACCACCTAGCTGTCTAAAAATGGGTGAATGGATGATGAAAACATCCGTGTACATAATGGAATATTGTAAGGAACTCATGGAATTCATAGGCTATCAGATGAGCTGAAAACACTCATTCTGTGTTCAGTAACTCAGACCCACAAATACAAATGCTACTTGTTTTCTTTCATATATAAGTGCTAATTTTGCAAGTGTGTTTTGAATTGGAGTACTCACAAAAGGCAATAATCTAGTAAATGTCCATGAGGAAATTCAATGGAAGGAAAGTAGAATAAAGGTGAAAAGAAATAATTGAACATTGAGGGCTAAATTGGCAAAGGATGAAAGGAAGGGCAGATCAGAGGAAGGAGAATGGGGAAGAAAAACTAACATTAAATACTCTTGAAAATGTCATATGGAAATCTACTCTACATAAGCTTCTTAAAATACATATGTAAAAGAGATTTCATTGTTGTTACCCAATAAAAGGGTGAACAATTCCTCTGCTAGTCAACGTATGCTACTAAAAATATTACTCACTGACAGATAAGAGTTATCTCGTTTTGAGTTTCTACTAAATAGACTCTCACAAAAATTACTTTCTTACTTATAAGTTCTTGGGGGTTTTGGTGTTGTTTTGTTTTAGAAACCATACACACAAGTCACAGCACATGGAGAAATCAAGCTGGTCTTAATCTGGAAGCTTCATAACTTTTTTTCTAGCATTCATAGTATGGAAGTTTCCATGTGTAGATGGAGGTTTCTGTTCTGCCAACAGCTCCCAAATACCCAGCAGTCACTTCCTAAATTACCACACAGAAGCTTATATTAATTATAACTGTATGGCCATTAGCTCAGGCTTATTACTGACTAGCTCTTACACTTAAATTAATCCATAATTCTTATCTATGTTTAGCCCTGTGGCTTAGTAACTTTTCTCAGTTCAGCATTCTTATCTTGCTTCTTCAGTGTCTGTCTGGTGACTCCTGACTCCACCCTTCCTCTTTCCAGCATTCTCCTAGTCTGCTTATCCCTCCTATACTTCCTGCCTGGCTACTGGCCAATCAGTATTTTATTAAACAAATTCAGGTGACAAATCTTTACAGTGTACAAGAGCATTGCACCACAGCATCCATGTATGCTTCTGGGGGGTGGATTAAGAGTCTTACCCAGGTATGCATTCTGTGACCTATGCTAGCAAGTAGCTTGGAAAAGCTGTGACCACTGGTGCAGTAATGGAACAAATGTCATGTGTTGCAGGGGGCAACCCAACAACTTTTGGTCCCATTTAAAGCCCACTTCTCATAATTGAACCCATGCCTGGTCCTGTTCACTGGACCAAAACCCATGGCTGGCTAAGACATAGGTACTTGAAATAAACATGTAGAGTTTATTATTTTTTTTTTCTGATTGGCTATAGTAATAAAATTCCCTCTTCCCAGGTATACCTTTATATTCATAGATTATTTCATATCTCAGCCCTCAGAAAACAAGTTTCTTCCTTAGATGGTTGCTGTGGAATGTCCTGTATGCTGTAAATATATGTTGCTATGATTGATTGATAAATAAAATGCTGATTGGCCAGTAGCCAGGCAGGAAGTGTAGGTGGGACAAAGAGGAGGAGAAAGCAGGGAGGTGGAAGGCTGAGGCAGGGAGACGCTGCCAGCCACCATGAGGAGAAGAAGCATGATGAAGATACCGGTAAGCCACGAGTCATGTGGCAAGGTATAGATTTATAGAAATGGGTTAATTTAAGATATAAGAACAGATAGCAAGCAGCCTGCCACAGCCAGTTTATAAGTAATATAAGTATCTGTATGTTTACTTGGGGGACATGAGTGGGAGAGATTTGTCCTGACCGTAGGCCAGGCCAGACCAGGAAAACTTCAGCTACAGTTGGTGATTAATATATGGAACCAAACTAATCAATATGCAGGTATAGTGGACTTAAGAGTACCCAGTTCTAAATGAGAAGTTTATATAAACACCTTCTACCTCCAAGATTCAGGGATCAGCACACAAGATAGGACTAAAAGCTTGAAAGAGCAGGAGGGAGTAGACATCAACAATGAAATAGCATTTACAGAACATGACAGCCCAGTTGCACACCTAAACTCACAGGTACTGTGATTACATACATAAGAACTGAACAAAATTGAATGGGCCAAAATACAAACATGGATGGGAAAAAGTTCTTGAAATTCCACCCCTAACTGAGGAACTATTGGCACTTGATGGCTACTTGGGGCAGGAGTGTCAATTTTTTTTTCAAGTATGTTGGTGCTGAGAGGCCATTCAAGCTCCAAAAATGACCTCACGTTAATTTATATATAGACATCACTAAATGGAATCAATAGCTATTAAGCTAAAAAAAATTAGAAAAGAAAGAGCACATGACCTTGAGAGGGAAATTTAGTAGAATGGGGAAGATTTGGCAGCAAGGAGTGAGGTTGAATTTAATCAAAATACATTATATGCACGCATGAATGTTAAATAAATGTTTTCAAAGAGTCATAATGTGGTTTTTAAGATCAACCATGGTCAGATTTCTTCCTTTCTTAATATGTCCTTTGATTGTATGATACTTTTTGACAATCATTCTAACTACATGCTCTGGACCACTTATGAACAAACATAGTTTCAATATGGCTAATTTGTTGCTGACACCAATTTCCTGTGTTCCAAGCACGTCTGCAATATGGATTCCCTGCCTACTGTGGAAATAACATTGCTGAGCACAGTGGACCTATTAACTTTTGAAGGAAATCATATATGCATTAAGTCCAATACTTAGGTTTGATATTCATAACTGTATACTTGGTCACAGATCCCCAAATGAGTACTTTAAATGTGCTGGCTGGCAGGAAGGAAAAAGTCATGATGTTTTCTGACCTACTTCCAAAGAGAGGTAAAGAGCTCTGAATCAGCAAGGGAGATAGATACCTGCTGTGTGATTCACCTAAGGGGAGGAATGGGGAAGCAACTTATAACCTGAAGAAACAACATTTGTTTTAAGTTTGTAATTGGAATAGTATCTATGCTTTGTAAGTTTATTTCAGACATCCTTGAAAAGACTTTGTTCATTATATATACTATTATATTTTACAATACTAAATAGAGAAAATAGAGTTGCTGCAAATATCAGCCGAATGGAAGAAGCTACTACAGTCCATTACAGAAAGCTGGAGACACCAGAAGAAATGGATTAAAGCATAGATTAAATAACTTTTCTATCCCTTAGGTTATTTATTTATACATAAGTGTTTTTCTTTATGTGAATGGAACTAAAAAGAAAGATGAAACATGCTAAGAATTCACATCAAAACAATAAATAATGTGAAATAAATTCAACTTCTGCAATAAAGAAAGCCCACAACACATATTAAGAACCTATTAAAATACTAAAGAAATTAAATTTCTCTGGTACTGTCAGTTTCTCAAAAAATATTTTATCCTAAAAATGTGTCATATTAATACAGTGCATAAACAAGCCTTTTTTAATAGAAGGAACATAAGGGTAGTTTATTACAATGATTATTTATTATGGTCATCTTTGCTCACCACTATGAGGATTTAACAGTCCTTTCTCATTCTAGGCTCTGTATAATATAAAACCTCTGGTCTTAATGAATTAGGGAAAACTATGGGATTGGTAGACATTATGTAAGCATGTAGTTCAGGGCTTTTCAAATATTCCCTAGTGACTTGTCTTAAGTCATTAAAAAATGAAGATTTTTGATTTAAGAAGTTGGTTGTGGGGAGTGAGGAAGCCCTGAGCAAGTGAAGTACTGAGTAAATGTGTACTGTTGACCAGGGCATGGCCATGACAAAGGCCCCAAGGATTTATGGAAATGCCTTGCACAGAGTAGGCTCAAATGTCAAAGTATGGTGATACTTTATTTGTTCTGTAATGTTATATTTTATTTGTAAATTAATAAATAAAGCTTGCCGGAGATCAAGGGGAAAGGCTAGCCATTTTAAGTAAACAAGGAATTCAGGCAGTACATTCCCTTAATCCCTTAGCAGGCAGGATCTCTGTGAGTTCAAGGCCACACTAAGGAACAGAGCCAAGCATGGTGACAAACACCTTTAATCCCAGTACCAACCACAGAGACCTAGAGGTCTGTACAAACAGACAGTGACAGAGTGGATAGGAAGAGGAAGTGAGGTAGCTGGGCTAAGAGCCAGTGAGAGGGCAGAAAAGCAAGGCATATAAGCCTGGGTAGACAGGAAGTCATGCTCCTTGGAAGCTGTGGAGTTGGTGAGGTAAGGTTAACTGGTGGCTTTCCATATTTCCCTGATCTTGTGAAGGCTTTAACCCAAATTTCTGGCTCAGTGTATTTTATTTAATAAGACCATTTAGAAATTCATCTACATCAAAGCCTTCCCTCCCAGTCTGATTGCACATGTTAATAGTATGTTCAGATGTCCATAGCTTTGTCTATTCAGTGTTTATGGTTTGAAGACTTGGAGATTGCCTCTGCCAAAATCAGCTATAGCTGCCACCTTGCCTCAGTTTTATATCATAAACATTGCCTCCTTGTTTACCTATATGTAATAATACCACCCTCTTGCTCTACAATAACCCATTCTTTTCTTCAACTGTATATAATAAACATAAGCTTCTAGGGCACCGTGTTTTCTCCATCCGAGTGCCCATGTCACTCAACCCCAAGATTCCTGTGTGTCTGTAAGTTTCTCTGTCATTTTCATCACTCTTTCTATTCCAGTCAGGTCCATTCGTACAGCCAGGCTCCATGTGGCATTTGGGTGTGAGGCTTTGAGATTCACATTTCCAAAATGGTGCTAAAATGTAGCAAAACTAGAAGTCTACAAATGGCACACTTCACTACTCTTTCCATGAAAAGAAATACAGAAAAGCAAACAAGTGCCCTAACTATCTTAAAAGGAATGCACACAGGAAGGACAGCATCTCAGGGCCACTGGACCCCACTACATATCTCTTTATATAAGAACCTCACTTCAGAAGCCACCTGGAAGGCCTCCATACACATGACTTAAGGGTCTCCAAAGGTCACTTTTTCAAATTTCATAGCAGTGTGTTTTTAAGCTATGCTGTCATAGTTACATTAATTACATAGCTGCAGGAGAGCACAGTAGGTAAAAGCACTTGCTACCAAACTTGATTTCCACATTGTCCTCTAACCTTCTCCCATCCATGCCTTGGCTTGTACTTCACATGCCACACAACAATTAAATCAGTATATATATATTTATATAATCTCCTTGGTTTGAAAGATAAGAATGAATGGTCAAGCAATGGAGATTTTAAAATGGACAGAGGTTGGGTTAGCAACTGCATTTGTGTTAGACTTTTCATGATTGTTACAAAATACCAGAAACAATAACATTGTAGAAGAAGGAAATCTTGGCTCATTGTTTTAAAAGTTTTGGTAAGTGGTAAGATCCTTTCCAGATCTCTAACACAGAGAATCATACCAGAAAGACGTTGTAGAAGTTATTCAACTAATAGTTGACAGAACCACAAAGAGAGACAAGGCCATGAGCAAAATAGTCATAAAACTCATGTACCCAGTAATGGACACTGTGAGTCAAACTCAACTTCCCAGATGGAATTGGTAAGAAAAAAATAAACAAATAGAAAACCATTCGTTATTTAATCTTTGGTGGAAAGTCTACATCCAAACTGCTACATCAATTTGCTTTGTGTTATTTTATTTTCCACATGAAATACTGCCAAAATTTTCAGTTAACATCAACTTACAACATCCTATATACTTACTCATAGGCTGGTTGTCTATCTAATATCAGAGGATTTCATTTTGTTTATCTAGGATTTGCTTTCCCAAGACCCTGTTTTATCAAGTTCTATGTGAAAAATAGTGTCTTAAAGAACTTGAATACCGGTCAAGCAAAACTATTTAAAAGATCCCCCCTACACATCTTTTATGAATTTTTTCTTATTTTGCTAATTCAAAGTTCAGAGTCATGTACTCATAATTTTTTTTTTTACTGGAGTGTTTTATATAAGCTGTCTTGAATTTAAAAATGTATTTTTCCTATTTCCAATTATGGGAATTGCAATTTATATTATTTAGGTTAATTTTTTGATAACATACTGTAGGTGGCTAAAGACTTTGTGAATAATTATTAAGTAGCTTTGGACATATTGAGAAGTAAGTCCATGCTTTATGACCAATCCACAATGAATGCGAAATTTCCATGCTTGTGTTTTGCATGGTTCTAGTGCTTAGGGGAGTATGGAGGTGCCATCTCTATTATTTTATACTCAATGGCTTGAGAATATTGCACAGGTGGTTGATGGGTCCACTGGCAATTCTGGAACAGGCATTAGGCTTAGATTATATTACATCACTTTTCTTAGCCTGATGTTGTCATTTGATACAAACATCTGAGAATGTTGTTATGCCATAAAGCCCATCACATACTGAAGCCTTTTGACAAGCACAGTTGAGAGTGAATATATTTGAATGAAGCACAGAACTTAAATGCCACGTTTATTTTTTTAAGTTTCCTGTTCTTTACTTCTTGATTTTTTTCTGCTCTGAGTACAAAGTTTCCCATGAGATTTTATACATACATACAAATATCTATGTATTTATTAAATAATATACTGTAAAAATATAAAAAAAATTTCTTTTCAGAGTTAGTTTATGCCTACTTTATGGTTAATATTTGTTTCTAGACATCAATGGAATATACAGGATATACAGTTATATTAAATGGAAAGAAAGTGACTGATACACAAAACTGTTTCTTAATGATTTATTTAATTAAAAAAGATATCATGTGTCTGTGTATAAATATGTGCATGGGGCTGCATTGCCCACAGAGGAGTCAGAGCTGGAGTTAAGGGTGATTGTGAGCCGCCTTACAGGGATACTGATTAACTAACTCAGGTCTTAACGAAAAACAGGAATCATTCCTAACTGATGAACCAGCCACCATCTCTCCAACCCAGACAAAACCATATTAAAGCTTTATATTATTGTACTAAAATATTATTTTTTTCTGTTTTTAATTTATTTATTTTAAAAAATTTGTTTTCATTTTACATACCTAGCCCAGTTCTTCCTCCTTACCCTTCTTCCACTCCCCACCTCCCCCAGCCCCACTTTCCATCCCCTCCTCAGAGAGGGTAAGGCCTCCTTTGGAAGTCAACTAAGTCTGACATACTAAGTTGAGGTAGGACCAAACACCTGCCTCTTGTGTCAAAGCTGAGCAAGGTATCCTACCCTAGGGAATGTGTCCCAAAAAGTCATTTCATGCACCCAGGATAAGTCTTATTCCCACTGCTAGGTCACTAGCTCAACCATGTTCATAGTCGTGTTACTTGTAATAGTCAGAATCTGAAAACAACTTACATGCCCCTCAACTGAAGAATAGATAAAGAAAATGTAGTACATTTACACAATGGAGTATTTCACAGTGAGGAAAAAAATGACATCATGAAATTTGCAAGCAAATGGATGGAACTAGAAAGAATCATCTTAAGTGAGGTTACCCAGACCCAGAAAGACAAATATGGTATGCACTCACTCTTAAATGGATATTAGATGCAAAGCATAGGATAACCAGGCTACAATTCACATCCCCAGAGAAGCTAGCAAAAAGGATGACCCTAAAAATGTTATTTTTTATATGTAAATATACACATTTGCAATGAAGATATTCACATTTGGGGTCCCACAGAGATCCCAGCTTGTGGCTTGTTTTCATCTTGACTCAAGGTCAGAGAATCCCAGCTTGTTTTCCCCTGCAAGACTGCAAAATAGGATGTTTTGGCCAAAGGTGTGGTTGCCAGGTGTCTTATATTTCAAGGCCTAATTACAGGATGGTTTGCCAGATGTCTTGAGTACTATGGAGGTGTTTACACTTGACTGTACTTCATAACTTGAACCATGGTATCTTTGAAATGGGGAGGTCTTTTGCCCCTCATTGCTTTGGGTGTATAAAAATAGTGAGTAATAAACTCAGGCATCAGTGATATTGATCCAGAGCCCTCGCAAAGCTATCCTGTGTCTCTGTCTTTTTCTTCATCTATGTCTCATCCATATTTCATAGTTATCATTTCTAAATTCCACACTCCCTGCTTCAGAACCGTTCAACAGGTTAAGCAGTACTTGACCTTAAATGTGAGTAAAAGCTTTCAGTTCAAATATTCACTAGTCGGCTCTTTTGGAAACCATCTACAAATGGACCTATTCCTGAATCTTTTGAGATTTTACATATAATTACTGCCTGGTCTGTAATCAGATAGTCTAGATTTTTATGTGTTGTCAATTTAAAGTGCTATTCCAGTGCTTAAACAGTGGTGAGTTTTAGTCCAGGAAAATCATTTAATTTCTTGTTTTAACTAGCATATGGTTACTATGATTCTTTTAAATCAATGTTTACGACATTGGATATTAAATACCTTTTTAAAGGGTTTGTTTGATAGCTACATATTAATATTGTAGATGTTTACTTAAGTAACAGATTTAGCAAGTTTATACCTTAATACCTCCTAATAATTTTTGTCAGTATTATCAGCACTGAGTTATATGTTTCCCAGATGTTAAATTGTTTTAATTAATTTGCAATATACTTTTTGTGTTTATAAATATTTAAATTTGATGTATAACTGTTTTGAGAGATTTGTTCAAATCTAGTGAGGATTTTATTTTAAATATACTTTGGTTTTGTCTCCAGAAACCTGTTATCAAATAATATTCACATTGATCTTTGTTGTCTTTTATTATGTTCATTTCATTGGCATGGTAATAAAATTTACTTTCAGAAAATTTACAATGCTTTCTTTACAGTTTAATTGAGTCCCTTATTTTAATTTTAATAGCATATACTGATTATGTAAAAAAGTATTTCTAATTTTATTTTAACTGATTTATTTTAACCAAGAATGGAGATAAATGGATATTTATTGTTTAAAATGTATAATTATCTCCTTTACTGAATTACCTGCCTATTAATCAGAATTTAACTGTGTTTTCTATCTTTAGCAATGTATAGATGGACCTTTCCATTCATGGTGGAACAGGTAAATACAGTAAACAAGTTTAAAAGGTAAGAAATTAGCTGGAAAGTCTCTTTTAAGATATTCCATAGGGGTTGCAACCATATTAAAAATCTATAGAGTGGACCGGGCCCCGTGTCGCACACCTTTAATCTCAGCACTTGGGAGGCAGAGACAGATTGATCTCTGAATTTGAGGCCAGTCTGGAACACAGAATGAGTTCCAGAACGGACGGGGCTATACAGGAAAACCCTGCCTTAAAAAATTAATAATAATAATATAATATAATATTTTAAAAATCTTAATAGTGAAAGGAAACTTTGAGGTAAATACCACATTTAACTCATCCAAACCGTAAAGAATATAATGGAGGCCCAGCAGAGAAGGATTTGACTGTAAGAGTAGAGTAGAGTAGAAGCAGAAATCAAGAGTGATGTTGATCAGGGCGTTTGAGTGCGTAAGTAACAGAAGACAGGTGCAGAAAAGGAATTCCAAAGATATGTATGAGTTTGCCTTCCTCACAGACAAGCCTTAATCTTTTCTCATATTTGACTGAAGAATTTTCTAACAAAACATGCCCCTGAAGGGTACAATTGCCTGCCATTTTTTCCCTCAACTTTTATTGATTCTGTGTGGATTTCACAGCATGCATCGAGACCCCATTTATCTCTCCATTCCCTGGCATCCACCCTGTGCTCATGCAAGCTGCTCCCTAAATGAATAAATGAAAAATAAAAAATAAAAATAAATAAATAAATAAATAAATTTTAAAGGAAAATAAAAAAAAATCAAAGAAACAGAAAACAAATAAAAATGAGAAGAATTTCATCCTAGAAGCGATAGTGTGACCCACTTAGTACCCTTTAGTCCATTCATCTTTAATTGTAAGTGTTCATTGCTATGAGTCACTGGTTTGGTTCTAGGTCTCTGGCTTCTGCTACACTCGTCAGTCATGGTCTTTCTCTGGGGCTCCTCTTGGATATCCTGTTGTCCTCTGATGTGGAGATCCTGCTTTTTTGGATCTGTGGGTTCTTCCCCTTCACATTCTTCAAGTACATAGAGAGGGTGGATGTTGGGGTGGGCCAACTCAGAACCCTTAATACATGCATAAATCATATTCAGTGGAAGCACTTAAATAGACATACATTAGCGTATCTGAATGACTACAAATGTGGTTCAATAAATTCAATGAAGAGTACTTTCAATAGATGTTGAAGAGATTGTATATTTATATTAAAAATATTGAGTCAAAAGTACTATGTGGTGATATTTTATTTGTGATGAAATGTGATATTTTATTTGTATGTTAATAAATAAAGATGCCTGGATATCGGAGGTCAAATATCCATTAAGCAGAAATCCAGTGGTGATAGCACATGCCCTTAATCTGATCACATGGCAGGCAGAGTTTCTGTGGGGTCAAGGACACAGGCAAGCATGGTGACATGAACCTTGAATCCCAGTACCAACCATAGAGACCTGGAGATCTGTATAAACAGACAGTGACGAGTAAGACATGTGGCTGGGCTTACAGCCAATGAGAAGGCAGAACAGAAAGGCAATAAAAACACAAGTCAGGCAGGAAAAAACTGTCTCTGGGGAAAATACTACTGGTGGTAAGCTAAAGCTAGTCTTGGCTAGTGCTCTGATCTCTTTGGATATTACCTCTGTATTTGGCTCTGTGTTTCTTATTTACTAAGACCGTTTAGAATTACATCTACAATGCTATGAAGAAATTCTATTTCTAAAGCTTAAATATTAAACATAATCATGTAAATGAACCATTAAAACAGATTTCAGAAAAAAATATCATGAAGTAAAACCTTTTAGAAAAAAATCTATAAAAAAATTCTGAAATTCTGGGAAATAGTTTTTACAGTTAAATAGCAAGAGTATAACCATACAAGGAAAGAATAATGAACTGAATATACTTTATGTAACTTTTTCTGCTAACACTTTGAAGACAACATTGAGTTGCATATTTTCATTTTACAACCTACAGATGCTCAGTAGTTATTAAAGCCTTAAAAGGGTGGGGGAAATAAGAAGAATACCATGCCAACCTTGCATAGTAATCTAAATTCTGAGTTTAAGACCTGCTTGGACTCCATTGGAAAGCCCTGTTTCAAATATTAAAAATAAGCTAAAATGAAAGTTAATTTCTTAATGCAACAGTGAAATGAGACAAAAGTACTAAACAAAACTAAGAAAGCTACAAGAGACCATGCATGATGGCTCCCATGTGTAAACACACAGCCCTGGGAAGGCCAAGGCAAGAAAGTGCCTTGAGTTTGAGGCCAGTCTGTATAACAGAGTGAAACCTTCATTACCCCCACTCATGTCCAGGCTGTTCATTTATATCTCATCCATTTCTTAGTCATTGGGCGATCCCTGTGTCTTTCTTGGGGTTCTGTTTTCCAGGTAGCCTCGCTGGTGATGTGAGTAGCAGTCCAGTCATCCTTGTTCCACATCTAGTATCCTCCTATGAGTGAGTACATACCATGATTGTCTTTCTGAGTCTGGGTTACCTCACTCAGGATTATATTTTATCTAGATCCATCCATTTGCCTGCAAGCCTCAGGATGTCATTGTTTTCCTCTGCTGAGTAGTATTCCATTGTGTATATGTACCACATTTTATTTATCCATTCTTCAGTTGAAGGGCATCTAGGTTGTTTCCAGGTCCTGGCTATTACAAACAATGCTGATATAAACATAGCTGAGCAAGTGCCCTTGTGGTATGGTTGATCATTCCTTGGGTATATGCCCAAGAGTGGTATAGCTGGATCTTGGGGGAGATTACTTCCCAATTTTCTTAGAAAGCACCATATTGATTTCCAAAGTGGTTGTATAAGCTTGCGTTTCCACCAGCAGTGGAGGAGAGTTACGCTAGCTCCACATCCTCTCCAGCATAAAGTGTCTTCAGTGTTTTTGATCTTAGCCATTCTGACAGGCATAAGGTGGTATCTCAGAGTTGTTTTGATTTGCATTCCCCTGATATTAGGGATGTTGGGCAATTCCTTAAATGTCTTTCAGCCATTTGAGTTTCCTCTGTTGAGAATTCTCTGTTTAGTTCTATAGCCCATTTCTTAATTGGACTGTTGGGCATTTTGATGTCTAGTTTCTTGAGTTCCTTATATATTCTGGATATCAGTCCTCTGTCAGATATAGGGTTGGTTAAGACCTTTTCCCATTCTGTAGGCTGTCACTTTGCCTTGTGGACCATATCCTTTGCTCTACAAAAGCTTCTCATTTTCAGGAGGTCCCATTGATTGTTTCTCTCAGTGTCTGAGCTACTGGTGTTATATTTAGGAAGGGATCTCCTCTGCCAATGCATTCAAGACTACTTCCTCCTTTCTCTTCTAGCAGGTTCAGAGTAGCTGGATTTATGTTGAGGTCTTTGATCCACTTGGACTTAAGTTTTGTGCATGGTGATAGATATGGATCTATTTGCAGCCTTCTACATGTTGATGTCCAGTTATGCCAGCACCATTTGTTGAAAATGCTTTCTTTTTTTCCATTGTACTCTTTTGGCTTCTTTGTCAAAAACTATATGTTCATAGGTGTGCGGATTAACACCAGGGTCTTCAATTCGATTCCATTGGTCCACGTGTCGGTTTTTATGCCAATACCAAGCTGTCTTAATACCACAAAATGACAGAGAATTATACCCATGTTTAATCAATATTAGCTTCTTAGTTTAAATATTGTATCCCTCACTGGCATCACAGGTACAATCTTGGAGACATTAGCAAAAGGACCTATGATAATATAGCACAATACATTTGCAACTTTATATGAATAAGTAAGTATAAAGTTTACAAATATTTTAAGAGCACTTCCCAACCCTGACAAACATAATACTACTATAACACTAAAATAATGTAAAGACAAAACAAAACAAACAAAAAGAAAACAGTAAACTAATATCTCTAATGAGCGTATTTTCAAAAGTCTTCCACAAAATACTTGCCTTTTTTTAATGTAAAGTTTATTTTTTTACCAAAGACAGAAAACTGAGTTCAATCAGTAATTCTGGAATATTTAATAACACATTCTATATACATTTGAGTGTGCTATACTGAACAAATACAATTTTGGAAAAAAATCTTTAACAATTTTATTATTTTCAGAATATTGCCATTCCAACAATACTTGCTTCTTCTACTTTACACATTATAGAAGTTTCTTCATACACTTATGTAAGAAGTTCTATGAATCACATCTAATATATGATGGATAACAATCTTTCAATACTGAAATATGATTGTTATAAGTAAAATATAAGATAGATTTTAGAGAAGTATTTGATATCAGTAATCTTTACATTTCAATATGAGTAAAATATTCACTGAAAAGAACAACATTGTTATTAAGAAATATTTTTTCTAAAGTATCTGTTTGGTATGTCTGTAGAATATGTCCTATGACAACTCACTACCCGCTCTCCCACTTCAGTGGGATCAGTGTACATGTCTGATGTTTAAATGTTAAATCTGATTTCAGGATAGCAGTCCTTAAGATGTTCACAATTTCCTTATTTTTTCAAATCAGGTTAAATGTAGACTCAACCAGCTATTGTCTCTGTATGACTGCTGACATCTATGTAGATACAGCTCTATGAATGTGGTGCAAGGGGGCCTATCTATTGTCTAGCACACATGTCTGTCGTGAAAATGTCAGGGAGAGGCAAGGAGGTATAGGAGAAATTTATCCTGAGCTGAGTCACACATACATATAATTCAGCAGCATTTTTATCCCTGTATAAGAGGATCTGTAACATATCCTTTGTAAACTGATATATAGATGTCATAGATACAAATAGAGATAGGGAGAGAGAGAGACAGGCAGACACATACATATGCACACAAGAGAGAGGTTGTTAAAAAGTTGATAATCCATATTCTTATCTGCCATAGCAACTCCTCCAATTGTTTCAGATTGTTTAATATTTGTCAATAGAAATATTGTTGGTTGTCAGTTCCATTCCTAGGCATTCTTCCAGCCCCTGGTTGATCGTGGAGAGTTTGAAGAAGATGCTGTCAGGTTTTCTCTCCGGAGCAGACTTATTCTGGGTCCTGGGATGCTATCAAAATTGCCAGCAGAAGAGCTCTCAGTGAGCAGCCTCAAGCTTGGTGCATTTCCTGTAGATCTGCTGTGCTGCATTTCCACGTGAAGCTTTGTCCTGCTCTTCTCTAAATTCTCATTACTCCTTCTACTGTTCCTTTTGCTTCCTTTTTGTCTCTTTGATCTCCAGCCCCACCTAAGTTACTAGGACATTTAGCAGGAGCATGCTTAGAAGAACTCGGCTTGCCATCAAAATCACCATCATCCTCACTTGACTTAGGCAAGGTGGATCCAGAATTAAGGTCATTGTAGTGCCTATTCAGAGGGCCTGATCCAGTTGGGGGCCCCTCAGCCTTTGGTTCATAGTTCATGTGTTTTCATTCGTTTGGCTATTTGTCCCTGTGCTTTATCCAACCTTGGTTTCAACAATTCTCGCTCATGTAAACCCTCCTCTTCCTCGCTAATTAGACTCCCAGTGCTCCACCCGGAGGCCTAGCCGTGGATATCTGCATCCAGATTCCTCAGTCCTTGGATGGGGTTTCTATTAGGGTGTTTGGCCATCCCATCACCAGAATATTTGCGTATTTTAATTCTCTCAATTGTCTTTCTTCTAATTTTTTGTACTTTTCTCATTTTAATTTGTTAATCTTTAGCTGACATATAAAACATAAAATATATTACTAGTAATAGTATGCTAATTAATGTTTTGATGCATTTATTTATTATATAATAATTAGATCAGGATAAACATCTATATTATTTCATTTTAGTAGGATAATTAAATACATATTTAAATTATGAAATGTACTTTATGTCATGTTTAGATATCACCACTCTTTAACAACGGAATTTTTTTTTTATTTCATTGTGCCTCAGTACACAATAATAAATCTTTCCACAGGTTACTGCAGCCCTCTTCCAAAATTCCCCAAGCTCTTTTGAGTATGATTCTATTCTTAGTTTATATTATATTACTTTGTAAGTTTCCACATGGTTATGATCACTGGAAATGTGTTCTTTTCTTTGACTGGCAGATTTCACTTAGTGTAATGACTTTCAGTCCTATCTCTGGTGTCACAAATGGTTTATTTTCTATGAGTAAAACACCTCCATGTATGGATGTGTACTCTTTGTCCTTTATCTCTTCACTAGTTGATTGGTATTTAGGTTATTTCTACTTCTCTGTTATTATGAATTTCGCCGGTACATTTCTATTGCTGTGAAAAATATCATGACTAAGGAAATGTATAGAAAAAAAATGAATATTTTTTGGCCTTCTGGTTCCAGAGGATTGAAGTCCAGGATGCCAGAACAAGCAACAGGCAGCAGGCCGCAGGCAGCTGGAACAGCAGCTGAGAGCTCACACACCGAATGACAAGCAGGACTCAGAGAGAGTCAAATGGCTTTTGAGAACTGCAAGGTCACCCCCAGTCATCTGCTTCCTTCAGCAAAGTCACACTTCCTAAGCTTCCTCAAAGAGTTATCTCCTGGGGATTAGATATTAAAATGCACAAGACTACCTGGGAATATCTCCTTCAAACCACAACATACATTTTTGACTTTATTAACATTCCTGCTTCATAGAATAGTTCATACAAGTGACATTATATGAACAGAAAGGGCTATATTTAGTGATGTATGTATATACATATATGCATGCAATAACAATTAATGAAAAATGAGGCCATGGATTTGAAGGAGAGTGGGTAGGACTGTATGGAATGGTTTGGGGGTAGGAAAGGGAAAAGAAGAATATTTCACTTATATTTCCCTAACAAAATTCTTAGAAGTTCTAATTAGTTTCTTAGTGTTTTCAACAATGGCCTCAGTAGTTTGCATTCCCACCAACATTGGTAAAGGTTTACCATTAAATCTAATCACCACAGATTATACCTAGTCTATCAGATAACATATAATTTTTGTTAAAGTGAGGCAATCCTCTATGTTTTAATTTTCAATTTCCATGATGATTAATGATGTATTTTTTTCATGTACCTGTTGACCATATACTTATATGTCTTTTATTGAGAAATATTTATATTATTCTATTGGCCATTTTTAAGACAAGGGGTTTATTTACTTAATATTTTGCTATTGAGTTATTAAGTGCAGTATCTTATAGAAAATCAGATTAACTCTTTTTTTTTTTTTTTTTTCGGTTTTTCGAGACAGGGTTTCTCTGCGTAGCTTTGCGCCTTTCCTGGAGCTCACTCGGTAGCCCAGGCTGGCCTCGAACTCACAGAGATCCGTCTGGCTCTGCCTCCCGAGTGCTGGGATTAAAGGCGTGCGCCACCACCGCCTGGCCTCAGAGAATCTATATTTATATGGAATCTCATATATCTGTTTTTGCTATTGAATCTGTACTTTAGGGACATTCTCCAAAACATGTCTTCTCATTATAGTGGCATGAACATTTCTCTTCTGTTTTCTGATAATTATGTACTATTATATATTAAGAATTCAGGCCGGGCAGTGGTGGCACACGCCTTTAATCCCAGCACTCAGGAGGCAGAGCCAGGTGGATCTCTGTGAGTTTGAGGCCAGCCTGGACTACCAAGTGAGTTCCAGGAAAGGCACAAAGCTACACAGAGAAACCCTGTTGCTGGAGGGCTTCTCTCCAGGTTCCCCAAGCCCCACGGTCCCACAATCCACTTATAAAATAATCACTCAGACGCTTATATCACTTATAAACTGTATGGCCGTGGCAGGCTTCTTGCTAACTGTTCTTTTATCTTAAATTAACCCATTTTTATAAATCTATACCTTGCCACGTGGCTGGTGGTTTACCAGAGTCTTCACATGCTGCTTCTCATGGCGGTGGCTGCAGTGTCTCCTCCTCAGCCTTCTGCTTCCCAGAATTCTCCTCTCTCCTTGTCCCACCTACTTCCTGCCTGGCCACCTACTTCCTGCTTGGTCACTGGCCATCAGTGTTTTATTTATATAGAATGATATCCACAGCAAAACCCTGTCTCAAAAAAAAGAAAAAAAAAGAATTCAGTAAGAAGTAAAAAGAGGCCATTGATGGGGTAAAGGAATGGGGAGCTGTAGAGAAAAGCAAAGCAGGGTACAAGTGACTGAAAGAGGAAATGGGAAAAAGAGGGTGAGCTCTAGTTAGGGAGAGGGAAAAATTTAGAAAGAAGCAGAGAGGAGGGTAAAATAACAATAACGAGAAATAAAAAAAATCATAAGGAATCACATTATAAACTATATATCTTTAAATTACCCCAATAATATGTGTAAGTCTGTATATAAATATACATATATAGTTCAACTGAAGTTTTTTCATCTGAGCTGAAAGTGCTTCCTCCAAGAGCCAAAGACCATCTAACAAAACCCCAATACCAGTCATGAGAATTCCTTGTTTGAGTTGTTAGTGTTATCTAAGAGATTCCCAAAACTACAGGCTGTTGCAATTGTCCTTTTTTGACCACACCCCATACAGAGGCAAAAGATAAGTTTCTTGCTGAAGACACTATACACTTCAGTCAGGGATCATAAGCCACTGAGCTGAAACTGACCCAAAGCCTCCTCTATGAGGACCAGATTTTGGGGTACTAGAAGGCTCCATGAAAGCTTCCAAAGGATAGCAGCAACCAAGGGTCATATTTAGTAATATACCTGTGAACTACAACAATGGCCATCATGGCCTAATAAGCCTAAGCATTTATAAGTGGTACATATACCTTTCCTAACCAACAACTCTCTCATGGGACTTAAGATCTGCTCACCAAGAGCAAACTGGAAATGGATGATTCTGGAAAGGTAGTTCACTACCCAGGGCTAATATGCACCTGGATCTTGAGGAGAAATTACAATCAACTCTTTACAAAACCAGAATAATCCCTAACTACTTTCTAAATATTTTCCCCACAAGATAAATGTCGCCCTTGCTTCTCATCAAGGAAACTTCTCTTTCCATTATAGAAAACCTCAACAAATCAAATTGTTGATTTGTAGAGCCCAGTCACAATGGACTCTCCACCTACAATAAAACTCCTGCACCTAAGGCTGAGTGGATATTTCCAAAGGTAAGGTAGAAATATTATAGGAGCAAGAGGATCAGGAAGTTTGCTGTGGGTTTGTGTCTCCAAGGAATAACAAAAACTATACTCATCAAATTTCATCAACATAACAGGCAAAACATGAGCAGAAAAAGAATAACAATAATAAACATGCTCACATGGACTGAGCAGGGGGATGGGATACTATGCCCCAGCCTTACACAGAAAACTACGGCAACTAAGAAATGTTGAGAACAGAAGAAATGGTATTTCCCAGGAAAGAGTAAAGCAACTGGCTCTCCAACACCAAACAGCACAGGATATACATAAAAGCCACATCATACAGACTGAGGGGTTATTTCTCCTGTTCTACCTTGTCTAGGACTTTTATCATGAAGGTATGTTGGATTCTGTCAAGTGCTTTTTCTGCATCTAATGAAATTATTAAGTGATTTTATCTTTAAGTTCATTTATATGATTTATTATACATACTGACTTATATATGTTGAATCATCCCTATATCTTCAGAATAACATCAATGTGATCATATACAGGAAGTCTTAGATACCACAAAACACTATACAAAAATAGCAAATAAGTTTCAAAGTTCCAAACACAAAGCTGGCACATAGAACATTTGTAAAGCAGTTGAGATTTTTTTTAATTTATTTTATTACATACCAACTATTGTTCCCTCTCCCGCCCTTATTTCATCCCCCCATGTCCTCCTATTCCATTCCCAACTCACGCCATTAATCCTATAACATGGCAGGCAGAATCTCTGTGTGGTCAAGGACACAGCCAAACATGGTGAACTGAGCCTTTAATCCCAATACCAGCTATAGAGACCTGGATGTCTGTATAGACAGGCAGTGACAAGGAAGTCATGTGGTTGAATTTAGAGCCAATGAGAAGGCAAAATAAATAGGCAATAAACACACAAGTCAGGCAGGAAGGAACTCTCCTCTGGGGAAGTGATAGCAGTGAGGTGGTAAGATAAGGTAGTCATAACTCTCTGATCTCTTTGGCTATTTACCTCAGTATTTGGCTCTGTGTTTCTTATTTACTAAGACATTTAAATTTTTGTCTACACTGAGAAAATAATTATAATTATAGAATTCATTTTAAAAGATTAATAGAGCTAGAAAGTATAATATTAAGAGAGGCAACTTGATTCAGTGTGACAAAAATTACATTTTCCCTTTTGTATATGGATCCAATTTTTAATATTTATTTGTTTGTACAAAAGTAGGTGTCAATGAGGGTATAGGCTATAAAACTGGAGAGAAGACCATTGGAGGGGAAAAAGAAATATTGTAGAAGATGAGAATAGGGAAAAGACCTATGTGACATGAAAGTCATTAGGATTCTAGAAGTACAAGAAAACAAGGAAAGAGGAGGAAGGGAGAAGGGAAGGAGAGTAATCAACAGAAACAAATTTTGCTTGAAAATTTCATAACTAAACTTAACACTTTTAAGTCAATTAAAAAATAAAAAGCAATTGAACAGAACAATAATAGTAGCCTTGCCAACTAGGATGTGTTTTCTGGAGCCATCTGCATTTTATAAAGTTCATGATGTCAGGTACCTGTTCTCTTCTATGGAATAGTCCTCAAATACAATCACAAAGAGGTGATAATTGACTCTTAAACCATTGGATGCCATGCCACTAATTAAATTGGTGGACAGATCTTGCCTGATGGGTTGATTTGTTTCATGCAAAGGTAAGGCCATTGATGCAACCTGCATAACATCCAAAATTGTAAATGCTGGCCAGAAAAAAGGGACCTTCCACCTCATTCCAGGCTTATTTGTCTATGTCCTGTATTCAGTACCTAACATCTATCTATCTATCTATCTATCTATCTATCTATCTATCTATCTATCTATCTATCTATCTATCTACCTATCTATCATCTATCTATCTATTTACCTATCTATACTAGAAAGATATATCTGGAGAGAAAGGAGAGCCAAATCTATAAAAAAGCAACTGAACATAACAATAGTAGCAGATTTCTCAACATACCTATATATGTTTGATATGGAGTTTCACTATGTAACTCAATCTGGCTTTGAACTTACTGTGTAAGCAACATTGGTCTTGAACTCATAGAGATCTACCTGTCCCTGCTTCCTAAGCTGAATGCTATGGAAAGGCCTCAGCCAATGCATTTGGCTATCAAAAGTTTTTTAATCATTGTTTTCTGATTGGTGACCAAGAGCAATAGCAATAAAATGTGTTGTTTTGGGTATTTCTGGGGCTTCCCTGAACAATCATTCACAGGGAGATATCTTGTCCATGGCACTAGCATTTTCACTTAAAAGTTCTAGAAATAGTATC
The DNA here is from genome assembly GCF_049852395.1 of Peromyscus maniculatus bairdii. Taxonomy (NCBI): domain Eukaryota; kingdom Metazoa; phylum Chordata; class Mammalia; order Rodentia; family Cricetidae; genus Peromyscus; species Peromyscus maniculatus. The sequence goes on along the minus strand of NC_134865.1, from coordinate 8,152,526 downwards.
ATGCTGGGTGCCTCCTAATTAAACCCTTGGGGTTTGCTTGCTTTTTTTTTTTTAAATTACACCTGCTAGTAGGCCTTAAATATTAAGCTTTTATAAGCATTTTTCCTATACCTTTAGTTTTGGTTAACCCTTTCACATAAATTACTATAAGTTAAGCAACCTATTCATGTTGAAATTCATTGACTAAAGCTACTTTAGACTGTGGGAATAGAAGCTTTTCTCTTCAGTGGTTAGCAATTAGTACCAAAACTTGCAGTTGGCCACAGTGCTGAGATTAAGTAATCAACAAGTATTTATCCCTAAATGACACATCCATATCGCCTCTTCTAAAGAACAAGGAACAGTGTGGTAAAATGGAAAAAAGAACATAAGACTCAGAACATGAAGAAGGGTGCCTTGAAACATTGATTTTAGAGCATGGCATGGCCAGAATATTGATAGCAGCTATTGATATTTACACAAGAATTGCACAAGACAAGAGCATTCTACATTGTATTATGGATAGTGGAGGGCTCATAAAACCCTATCACTGAAAAATTATTGTCAATGAATGGTCACCAGGGCAGGGTGTTACTTTCTTCAAGGTCATAACAACTAGCAAGTTGTCCATGCCCACGCAAATTGTCATCTACCCAAGGTCATATGGACTAATTCAATTGAACTCAGTAGAACGGGTCTATTTGGGAAAATGAATAAGCACTACAGGTGTAAGAAAGTGTAGCTTGAGTTTACTCCAGTCCTTCCAAGGCCAGCAGCCTCTCAGACACAAATAAACACACAGATGTTTATATTAATTAAAACTGTTTGGCATAATGGCTCAGGCTTCTTGCTAGCTAGATCTTACATCTTAAATTAACACATTTCTATAAATCTGTACCTTGCAACATGGTTCGTGGCTTACCAGTATCTGTACTTCTTACTGCTCATGGCAGCGGCTGGCAGCATTTCCTGACTCAGCCTTCTACTCCCAAAATTCTCCTCTCTGCTTATGCCACTTATTCTATAATTCTTGCCTGGCTACTGGCCAATCAGCATTTTATTTATCAATCAATCAGAGCAGCACATTCACAGCATACAGAAAGACATCCCCAGCACTTCCCCATTTCTTTTCTTCCAAAAAGAAGGTTTAACTTTAACATAGTAAAAATTTACTATGTATATAACATATAACAACACAAATACCAAGCAAGAATTATATTTATAATAGCTAGTCTAATTGTATTTGGCACAATTAAAGAAGATATCCTGTCTATCCTGTATTTGAGATTCTAAGGTTTCATATTTAACTTATCTTTTATCATAACTAAGGAAATTATAACTATCTAGTCTTCAAATACATCAAAGAACTCAGAAGAATATTATATTACCTGAGAAATGGGAGAAGGAGGCAAGCAACTTTCAAGAGTCGTGTGAGATTAGACAGAGGCTGCTGGCAGACTGGACATTCATCCAAAGTTCCTCTGTAAAGTTGGGGCATCTGTTTTCAGTGCACAGGCCTAGATCTCTCAGTCACTTCTGTCTGTGTCCTGTAGAATGTCTGGCAGTTTCCTTTGTGAAGCAGGAACATGAAGGACAATTTTGCCAAGCAAAGTGCAGTGGTCACTTTCCGATGGGTCCTGCATGTCCAATCAATCAAGCAGTCAAGGCAAGAACAGTTTCTTTCTCAAATGGCTATTTTTACTAAGAAGAAAATAAACTCCATGTAGAGTGTCTCCATACCCATCCTCCTCTCTGATGTAAATTGGTGCTGCCAGGAGCAGACATGTCTTACTATCAAGAAAGTCTAAATTTTTAAACCATTTCAAATACCATATTGTGTAGGTCTTTTAAGTGTTTGACGATTACCTAACTAATTTAATTATACCTATGTATACCTAGAAAACTTAACCTGACTATAAGTTTGGCTATCATAGAAGACTAATTATTAATCTGTATTTTTAAATTATCCATTACAATCTAAATAAGTTACATAAACATAATACCTCAGAGGAGAGTGGAAATATATATACAATATAACAAAATTAAGTTTAAACTTGTATCAATAAACTAAAATCCATAGCAATGTAAAACAAGTTGTTGTTCTTTAAAAGTAAGTTCATTAATCTACCCTTTCATCCTATTATATCTATACTATCCCCCTTTCTTCTTTAGAAAGAGATTGCATTTATAATCAATCCCCTTTAAATAAAAATAAACATTCATAAACATTATTTTGGGAATTTGGGTATAGCTCCTCATACTACTTCCTGATCATTGAGAGCACTGGAAATCTAATGGGGATCCTGAGACAATTAAGATTTATGGTCAAGTCCTGACTGGAATGGTCTGTGAGGCTGATTGTCTGAGCTAGTTGCCTTGAAGCAGTTCTGGATGTTAGATCATCTGGGCCATGGAGTCATCAGAAACATTTCAGGGGGTCTTGGCTGATCAAGCCGTATTAGCCTAAAAGCAATCCATAGATTCTCATTCTCTGTGGAAACAAAAGCAGAACTTCTTTCCAAAACAACATATCCTTAGACATAAATTTTGAAGTCAAGATACCTTGAAAATAAATATATTGGTTTAGCTCAGCAGCCTTTGCAATCAAATATCTTTCTGCAGTTAAAAATTCCAAAGACAATATAATCCAGACTCTGTCTGATTTCCATCTTTGCGTTGCTTATTTTTTATATTACCTTTACTGTCTCTTTAAAGACTTTATTTATTTTATTTTATAATTAATTTAATTTTACATATCAGTCACGGATTCCCCGTCCTCCCTCCTCCCACCCCCCATCCTTACTCCTAATCCTCTCCCCATTCCCACCTCCTCCAAGGCAAGGTCTCCCCTGGGGATTCAGCTCAGCCTGGTAGATTCAGTTGAGGTAGGTCCAGTCCCCTCCTCCCTACACCAAGGCTAAGCAAAATGTCTCAGCATAGGCCCTAGTTTCCAGAAAGCCAGCTCATGCACTAAGGACATGTCCCAGTCCCACTGCATGGGGGCCTCCTAAATAGTTCAAGCTAATCAACGGTCTCACTTATCCAGAGGGCCTGATCAAGTTCCATTGGGGCTCTTCAGCTATAGTTCATGTGTTTCCACTAGTTTGGCTATTTGTCCCTGTGCTTTTTCCAATCATGGTCTCAATATCTCTTGCTCATATAATCCCTCCTCTCTCCTGCCAATTGGACTCCTGGAGCTCCACCTGGAGCTTGGCTGTGGATCTCTGCATCTGCTTCCATCAGTCACTGGATGAGAGTTCTATCATGACAGTTAAGGTGTTCCGCCATCAGATCACCAGAGTAGGTCAGCTTGTGCATTCTGTTGACCATTGCCAGTAGTCTATTGTGGAGGTATCTTTGTGGATTTCTGGGGAACTCTCTAGCACTCTGCTTCATTCTGTTCCCATGGGGTCTTCATTTATCATGGCATTTATTTCTTTGTTCTCCCACTCTGTTTCTGATCCAGCTGGGACCTCCCACTCCCCTAAGGTCTCTTTCCCCAGACCCTTGCTTACTTTATGTTTTTAAACTATCTATCTCTTTATATAACTGTCTATATTATTCATTTTCCTCTCTCTTCTAAGCCTACAGAAATTTTTACACGCATTGTAACCTGTTTAGAGGTTTACTCCATCTGAATCTGTCTTATTGTGAATCTGTTACTTTAAACTGCAGTGTGGCTAGAACTGAAGGCACATGTTGGCTGCTGACTCCCACCCCCTCAGCTTTTTAACACGGTGGAGGTAATTAACCTCCAGCTCTGGGAGCCATGCTCTCAGCTGACTCTGGGAAGCAAGAAAGGGCCTGTAGAGAATAGTGGAGTATGGTAATAATACATTGTTGGAAAATATGATATTGTCGAAGAGTATGTTCAATTCAACCACATTTTTTTTCTGGAAAATGATGACTGAAGAAAATAACTGAATTTGTTAATAAAAACAGTAAAAAATAAAAGTAAGGAAAGTGAAAGAAAGGGAACCTGTGGAGAATGCTTAGAGGTTAAGAGCAACTGCTGCTCTTGCAGAGGACCTAAGTCCCATTCCAAGCACCTGAAGAAGCGCTCACATGTATCAGGAACTACAGTTCCAGGGCATCTAATACTTCATACAAATTCTGCGTGCACTAGGAGCACATGTTTATACATACATTTACACAGGCAAAGGAGTCATACACAAAAATAAAATAAATACAAAAAAATAAAATTAAAAAGGAATGGATGTTGACATAATTATATGTATCTACAAATGGCTTAGTTTGTGTACATGTTTTCCAGGGCTATTCACTACAGATATCATGAAATATAAAATAGGACAGTCCAGTTGCTGTCAGTATTGCAGTACCAAACGTGAAGTTACCTTCAATTAATGTACCAGTGAAGCATCTAGAATAAGATATCAGGGTGAGAACCTAAATGATAAGAGAAGCAGTGGAAAAGTGATCAGTGATCAGTGACACCTCTCTCTCTCTCTCTCTCTCTCTCTCTCTCTCTCTCTCTCTCTCTCTCTCTCTCTCTCTCTCCTCTCTCTCCTTACTTTATCCAAAAAGTTGTGACCCTCTCTAAGCCCTGACCTACTACTTTTTGTCTCTGTCTGTCTTCAGTCTTCCAAATCATCTGGGGTTAATTTTGTTCAACTAGTAGCTAGCTCTACCCTCTGACTGAAAGCAAACTTTATTGTCAGTCTTGGAAGTGTAAGAATGTGATCAAAATATCACATAACACACCAGGGTTATATTAAATGTTGACCTAAGAGATAGCCTTATTAAAAATATGTACTTTTAATTTTTATGTGTGTGAATATTTTTTGCATTATATATGCACACATTGTGTGTGGCTGGTACCCTTATTGTTCAGAATAGGGCATCAGAATCCATGAAATTGGAGTTGAGGTGGTTGTGAGCTACATATAGATGTTGTGAACCTAACCCAGACCTTCTGCAAAAGTAGCAAGTACACTTAACCACTAAAACAATTCTCCACCACCACAATGGAAATTTGAACCACAATACTAATATAACTACTGGATGTTGGCTCTGTGATAAAAAAAGTTTTATGTAATCAGCAATTACAATTTTTCAGCATGTACTGGAACATTATATTAGGATAAATCCCTACTCTTGAATGTGCTGGTCTGCTCATGTGATGGATTTCACAATTGTGAACAAACTACTTTACCTAACAAAAGATGAAAAGATTTTTCAGATGTAATAGACTCCACATCATTTAATTTAGAAGTAACCGGAAATGGAACTATACGAACTGTTGTGGACTAATTACATGGAGACTAAAGTGGAACAAATATTGGATATAAGAGAAATACAACGTTAGTATTAATTAGGATGACCTCAGGAGTCATTGAAACTTAAGAATAGTCCCTGGCCAACAGCACAATGGCTGAATTCTATGAACAACCACATAAAAATTTGAAAGGCCCGACCCTCGAAAAAGAAAGGTGGCTCAACCCACATCTTGGCTTCAACTCTGATGATCCTTTCAAATTTTTATTTTATGATTTGAGTTTTGTTTACTTTCAAACGGTCTTTTAAAATTCAGCTAGAAATAGTGTATAGCTTATGTTCTGCTTTACCATGCTTATTTTCTCGCTAAAGTTTGGCCATTTCAATAAATATCTTTGAAATGACTCGTTTGACTCATTTTGGTCTTTCAAACAGGTATATTTTTTCTGTATACATTAAATTTCAGACTAGGTAAAGTCAGTGTGGATTGCTTGGCTTTTTGTCCATTGGGTCTATCAATTAGAGAAGTGCCAATCATAACAATTTTTGAGAATTCATCCTACACCAATATGAATGGCAAGACCAACAAAATAACCTAGAGTAGTAAGAATGGCAAGATCAATGAAATAACCTACAGCAAATGCTAGAGAGGATGTGGGGGAAAGGGAATCCTTATTCACTGTTGGTGTGATTACAAACTAGTCTAGCCACTGTTCAAGTCAGTGGGAAGAACCCTCACGAAATATAAAATGTATCTATTTAATACCCAGCTATACAACTTCTTGCCATATGCACAAAGGGCTAGACATCCTATAATAGAGCAGAAGCATTTTAACATATATGCAACTTCTGAACTAGCTTTGCAAGCCTATTGTTATATACAAACTCATTTCAAAGTAACCTATTTAAAGAAAAATATTATGTTAATATAGTATTTGTTTTCCACTTAAACATCACCAGCAGCATATTTATTTTTCCGCACTCAGACGGAGGTGCCAGGTCTTGGTTCTCTAAATTTTATGGACATTTCTCTTTATGTTTTGTTGTTACTTGAAAAATGGTCTCAGGCTACCTCAAAATCCTGGAAAGCCTTCTGCTCCAACATCCAGAGCACTGCAGTGACAGGCATGACCCATCACACCTGGCTTCCTGCGAGCAATAATATTCTCAGCAAGGTGTCAGTATATTTCATCTGACTTGGGCTTTGAGGCCAAGGGCACTTGTTTTCAGGGACCTTCTAATGGTTTCCCTTGGTTCACAACATTTCCAACAATATTTCCTGGTGTTTAAATTCATAAGACATTGGTGTCTCTTACTCAGAATGCCTCCATTCTGTAGAAGTGACCTCCTTTAATCTCTGCTGGAAAACTTACTAATTCCTCACTCTACTAATCTTTTCTTATATCTTGCTAACACAAGTGAGCAGCAATCGCTATTCAGTAACATATCACCTTTTCTCAGTCTTTCTTTTTTAGAGTTACATGCCGAGTAAACAGTGGATTTGATTTGACTTGAAGCAGTTGTAGGAAGAGAATGTACTAGATATCTTGTGATTGATTAACTTGATATATTTTCCCACCTCCATAGACACTTTTCTGCAATACACTAAATATATAAAATAATATACATTATGGATAATTGTTTAGTATCATGGCATTGCATATTTATTCAGAGCCAATTTATATAATTCAAATGATAGTATTATATTATCTAATACATGATGTAAAGAAATAAATTTGGTTTTATTTCTTCTATGAGATCAAGGAGAGACTTGCCAGTTGGTAGGAGCTACAAGGGTACAGTTTGGCTCTTCTTTTATTAATATGTAACACAAAGATTGTCATGAATATCACATATCATATCAATATTTTTATCTTTGGAAAAATAAATGTTTATTAATATGTTGATATTTCATTGTTTAATATATGATATTAATTTTACAAAAGTGATAAGATATACTTATGCTACATACTAAAATATAATTTATATGGTTATTATTCCATTATATATTTATATATGTTAAATATATTAAATATAAACTTCAAAAGTGTATAATGATACATAAATACACATTTGTCATATAGATGTCTTAGGGTTTTTATTGCTGTGATGAAACACCATGACCAAAGAAACTTGGGAAGAAAGGGGTTTATTTGGCTAGCACTTCCATATCACTGTTCATCATAAAAAGAGTTTGTGATAAGTACTCAAACAAAGCAGGAACCTGGAAGCAGAAGCTCATGATAAGGCCATGGAAGGATGCTATATACTGACTTTCTCCTCTTGGCTTTCTCAGCCTGCATTTTTATGGAAGCCAGGACCCCCATCGCAGGGATAGCACCACCCAAAGTAGGCTGGGGCCTCTCCCATTAACGACTAATTAAAGAAAATTCCATACATTCTGATATTATGAAGTCATTTTCTCAATTGAGTTTCCCTCCTTTCAGATAACTCTAGCTTGTTATCTGAACTATCCAGTAAAATATACGAAAAATTGTACATGCATGTATATGGCATTTATTTATTTAAAGTGTTTCTGGAAGATGACCGATTAAAGCCACTGAGCACTTGCCCATTTGTGAAATGATATCCAAACACTGGCGAGCAGTTGTTAGAGAGGCTCTAGAGTGCATAAGGACTTGGAACCTCCTGGAGCAGGTACAGTAGAGATAGGGAAAGAGAACTCAATAGAGAACAATTCAGTGCAGCAGAAGTTGGGGGAGGTTGGTTAAATGGACCCAGTGATCACCATTATCACTTAAATCACCACAGTGCAGCCAGTTAGGCTGCCATCATGCTATCATACTAAAAAGACAACATTAGGAGGTAATATCAGAGCATGCTGCTTTGGACAACAATGACCCCTGAGTTGTCCAATTCCCAGGATGAAGGTAATAACTACTTTGAGAAACAGTTCTACCCCAGAGAAGCACCACTGATGCCACCTCACTGAAATGTCTGTGCACTGGACGGCAGGAGCAACAGTGGCTGCAGTGCGGTCAGTGAAGCTGAGGACACTGGCGCTAGCTGCTTTTCCCGTAGGGCTGGTGGCTCATACGGAGGGTACAAAGAGACTGATCAGACACAACTCATTAGTGCACATCCTGCACGATGAACTTAATGGTTACATCATGGTAGATTGGTTTTGGCCTGTTGTATACCCAGTAGTGAACATGGTTGTCACATCTCCCCAGGGAAGGAACAAAGATACAAAGACCCAGAAAGGCTGCAGGACTTGTTAGCCACAAAGACCTGAGAGTCGAGTGAGACAATTCAAAATTGGAATTTTGAATTTCATCATAGTTCCTACCAGCAAGCAACTAATATGCTGGGATGTATCCCAACTGTCTTTAGTCCCAAACCACTCCATCCATCACTTGGGAAGCAAAGAAAGGTGAATTATCTTAACTTTCACTCCAGAAAGGTCATTCATACAGACAAAAATAAGATTGCAGAGAATTGCTGAATGAGAGAAGAGTCCATCTTTCATTCTTGCTCGGCATAAGTAAACATCTCAGAGAAGACAATACCATGAACATCTTTATTAACTGAACACACAAAATATATCATTATAGGGGTTATTGTACTTTGTTCTTTTCACCTTCTTTTCTCTGTCTTCCCTTGTCCTTCCCCTTTCTCCTGCTGAATGCCTCCTCTTGATGAATAGTTAGTTCCTTTTTACCACTCAACTCCATTGCCCTACCTTCCAGCCCTCTGTCACTTCCTTAGGGTATGTCATCCACTCCTAGTCTTTATCTTTTGTTGCTGTTGTTGAGTTTGTTTGTTTGTTTGTTTTGTTTTTTGAGACAGGGTTTCTCTCTGTAGTTTTGGTACCTGTCCTGGATCTTGCTCTGTAGACCAGGATGGCCTCGAACTCACAGAGATCCTCCGGTCACCTGCCCCTGCCTCCCAAGTGCTGGGATTAAAGGCGTGCACCACAGCCGACTGGCCACTCCTACATCTACAAAGTTTCAGCATAATTTGAATGGTATTTTAAAGAACTAAAGCCGATGTTCCTCAAAATATCACATAGAATTGAAAGTGAAGTCATCCACAGAACTTGATGCCATTCAGCAAGTTTTCTTTGATTCCAAACTCTGAATATTATTCAAGAAAAATTTAAACTATACACATTTTTCTCAATAAAAAAAGAAATAAAATCTTCAGAAAACACTTGCAAATCAATTTCAGCAACATATTAACAAGCTATATCATATACAGAAAACTTTAATCTGATAGCTGATTATGACAGTAGTCATTATGTAATTTTTTCTAGTGTTGCTATAGGTATTCTTCCTTTCTATTTTCCTCTCATTCTCCCTCTCCCTTTTGAAGCACCTAGTCACATCCACAATCAGAAAACAGAGAGGATGAATGAATGTATGTATGTTAGTGTTCAGCTTATTTTCTCCATTTTATATAATCCAGGTGGTCCATTTTTTTAAAATCGAGGATTTATATAAAATTAAGTAATGGCCAACCCACAATAAATGATGTCTCTTTCCATATCCATTAACATAATCACAATAAGCCCCCACAGACATGGCTGTAATCCCATCAATCTGGAGAGAGAGGCAGAAGGATCTCTGTGAGTTCCAAGACAGCCTAGCCTATATGAGAGCTCCAGGACAGCCAGAGCTACACAGTAAGACCCTGTCTCAAAACAAACAAACAAACAACAAAACATAAAAACAAAAGGAACCCCACTAAACTGGGTATGGTGGTTCAGGCTTTTTATCTCAGCACCCAAGTGAGAGCCAGAGGGAGAAGCAGGTGGATCTGAAGACTGGCTTGGTCTATACAGAGGGTTTCAGGTGAGGCATGACAGAAACGACATACTAACTCAAAAACAAATAAATATAAACACAAAATATAAAATTAAAAGATCAGAGTGGAAAAGATATTATGGAGGCATAGTGATTTTTCTTCTGCACTCTCACAATCTCCAAACTATCTATCTATCTAGATAGATAGATGATAGATAGATAGATAGATAGATAGATAGATAGATAGATGATAGATAGATAGATAGATAGATGATCGATAGATAGATAGATAGATAGATAGATAGATAGATAGATAGATAGATGATAGTTTCACTTTTTATTCCTTCTATACTCTGATAGAGTATTGAAAATTTCCCAGTATTTAACTCATGCTACTTCAGTGTTCAGAGCTGTGCTGGATAGTTTTATGTTAACTTGACACAAGCTAGAGTCATCTGAGAGGAAGTAACTCCTTTTAAGAGAATGTCTCCCTCCCTAAGATCAGGGTGTGGGAAAACCTGTAGGGCATTTTCTTAAATAGTGACTGATGGAGAGTCAAAACATTGTGGATGATGCCATCCCGAGGCTGATGGTCATGGATTCTATTAGAAAGAAGACTGAGAAAACCATAGGAATCAAGCAAATAAGTAGCAACCCTCCCTAAACGCCCCCCGCCACCACCTCTGATGCCCCTGCATCAGTTCCAGCCTCCAGGTTCCTGCCCTACTGGAGTTTCTGTCCTAAAGTCTTTTGATGACCAACAGTGATGTGGAAGTATATGTAAAATAAACCCTTTCTTCTCCAGGTTTCTATGGTCATGGTGTTTCATCAGAGCAGCAGTAACCCAACTAGGACACAGCTCTGCTGCTTTTCATGCCACTAATTTTTCATTTTGATTACTACCTTATCAGCTTCTGTGACTTTAACTCATATTTTTCTCTTTATTTTCACTGCACTGACAAATTCCAAACAGAAATGACTTTAGGTAGGAAGCATTACTTTCATTTATTATTTCAGTTCACCTTTGTGGGGAATGTAAGAAGGAGGGCTAACTCATGGCTCTGAATGCTGCAATAGAATCAAGAATCAGAATGGGACCAAAATCGTGCTGGGCTATGATTTTCAAAGTCTGCTACAGGTGACCCACATGTACCAGCTGGGCCCAAAGCCTCTGAAATAAGCACCATGTACTTTTCAACTTTAAACAAAAATATTGTTTCCATGACCACCAAAGGCTCATGCCCATCTTATACCACAAAATCGAATGTCTATCTTCAAGAATATCCAAAATTTTAACCTATCTAACACATTTTCAAAGGCCAAAGTTTTTATAAACGTTACTCTATAAAACAAAATTTTAAAAACTACGTAATTCTAATGATAGCACATTGTGATTGTTGCTATTCCAAAAGGTTGGAGGAGAACATACCAAGTCCTTTCAAAAGACAAAATCAGGAAGAAGTGCTCTGAAATGTGAAAAAAAAAAAACCTGAATTTTGAGGATATTTCCCTGGATCCAGCTTAGTCTTTGGTATTCATCATCCACAGGCCCCGTTATTAAACACTGCAGGATCTTTTCTACTTCTAGTCAGCATCATAGTGGATCAACATTCAAGAGTCCCATGCTATCCCATTGGAACATCAGTCTTTTCATGTCTTGACACCTCATGCTTTCTGGAGCAATACAGCTGTGCTACAGGATCAAGACCCACATTGCTATCTTTTTGGAAGCACTGCTGATGTGGACTCATGGTAGAGTACTAAAATAATGGTTGGTAGCATGAATGAAACTTTTTTAGACTAATGCTACACATATTTTCTTTGAACTTTAGTGGTTTTAGAGTCCCTGTCTTGAAGCATATTTAGAGATATGGGCTTATAAGTTCTATGTGTCATGACCCTATCCCTCTTTCCTATGGGAAAATTTTCTACAATCTACTCAGTCCTGCTTCCAGTGAGTAAAGAGTCCTTGATCTCCTGTGGCCTGAAGTTAGGGTACTATAGGGAAGGTAGTACCCTGGCCATCCAGGCTAATTCTAAGTAAAATGTACTTAAGGGTTGGAGTTGAAATAACCTTCAGGCGTGGGTTCAGTTGAGATCATACAACAGATGGTAGTGATATACATTCTAACATAAATCTTCCCACTAACGTCATCTTTTTGCCTCGTGTCAGTTTACTCTAGAGCCCTCTGTGATTATTAATTTATTAATAGCTGTGTGCCTATGTTTGGTGAATGGGTACTGGACATAGTTAATTAGTTATCAAGTTTGATATTAAGCAAGTCTCACAATTATAGAGGGATGCTGCACAGTCACTGGAAGAGGTCAGGTTAACCCTCTGTTACCACATTGATACTAATGTGATTGAAACTCAGACTTGTTCTACAAATGTGTAGCTCTATAAATGATACAAGATTAACTTTAGAAGCTTTGTCTCTCATCTTTGAGTATGGGATTTCTAAGTTTTTATCAGACTATAGGTCTTGGATAAGCTTGCTTCTGGGGTTTAAGACAAAGCCCTATAGTGAGATTTGTGCTTTGTTCCCTGTTCTGTCACTCAGGGTTAGAGAAAGATGATCATCGGTCATATGACCTAATGTGTTTCCAGCAGCCTAATCTATGGGTTTGACCCATCAGTAAGCACTTTCTCTGGTATTCCATGCCATGAGGCACATCTAGTAATGAATTTCAAATCCAACATATGGACTTGCCTCTTTCTTCCTCAGGGACATCATATCTGTGTCTGTGCTTGGTTCTTTGGGGGTAGGGGTTATATGGGCAGCTTTTATTTAACCTGCCTGTTTCAACACTTTATTTTTCTCATTTTACTATACTAATAGTCACATACTACATTTCTGACCTGACTGACCTATTTAACTGTTGTGAAGAAACTGTTGCACGATTAGCTATTCAACTGTGTCTATAGGGAAACCATAATCAGAGGACCCTGCTCAGACATAATATTGTTCTTCTCAGCTGGGAATTGTAGCTGAAAGTTGGTGATAATGAGAACTACAGAGATCTGAGATGTACTCGACAGAACTTGCTGATGGGTGCGTTGTAAACATAAAAGAAATAGAGAAAAATAAGGAAATCTTGTATGGTTTTGTTCCTGATTTGCTACGTGTGTAATGTTCTGAGTTACACTCAAAGAAAGAGGCTTTGGTTTGGAAAATGGATCAACCAAACATCAGTATATTAGAAAGGGAATTGGGATCTATGAAAAATTTTAAAAATGTTTGAGAACCCATGAATTAGCCATGGTATTTAACCAAGCAGTAAACAATCAGCTGCTAAGGGCTTTAAAATGAGTAATGATGTAGTAATATATATATATCTATATATATATATATATATATATCTATATATATATATATGAAATTCAACATTTGTCAAAATATTTATAATATAATAAACTGCATGAGAATAATTAGGTCAAATTAAGACATGTTTCTATATGTGATTGCTATATTGACTCTATTAAAATAGATTTCCTAATCCAAACACACACACACACACACACACACACACACACACACACACACACACACACATATAAACAATAAGTAACATTGAAAACAACTAATAAAATTTGAATATTGATATTGAATCTGAAAAGCTAAGACCTCATTTTTAAGTCTTTTAATCAAAGAAAATATCTATAATTTATTGAACGGGGCAAAATAATCGATTTTGGCAACCTGAAATGGTCAATTACATGCTTTTCAGTAGTCAAACTTATTACTGTTGTTTCAGTTGTCGGTCACGTTATTAACAAGAAACAAGAAATAGCTCAATCAGTAGTTTACTTATTTGTCAGCATCATTTGTTCATTTAATCAGTTGAGAGATTAGGTGAATAAGTTAAATATGTCATATGCTACAGTATTTTATTTTATTTCATAAGATGTTAAAGTTGTCTTCAAATCTATATATTGGCACAAAATATAAAAATTACATAGGCACTGCAAAATTCAAGTACCCTTAGGCATTTTGACAATGTATAATCTTATATATTCCCTTAGGTAGGAAATAAAATAAAAAGTGTATTGCAACATCCAACAAAGTATTGGATTATTACAATATGTGCTATCTGTATAATTTTCCTGTCATTGGATTCTTACTAGATTTCAGATTATGGAACTCACTAGATGCATTGAATGGCTTTGCATTATAGCTTTCCCTAGCATGCTTGATGACCTGGGTTCATACCCTAGACCTTCTCAAATATATTATAAATCTATAGAATTACAAATATGTTTGTATTATAAGGGTAGCATTTTTGATAAGTTTGATAACTTTTCATTCATTCATTTGCATTTGCTATTTTTCTTTCATTTTGTTTATTTTTTATTTTATTTTTTAGTATGAAGTGGAAAATTTATAACATTTGCATTGCAAAATGACTTGTATATATTTTCTAGTATCTGAAACTTGAAATGCTCCGTAGTATGTTTTCACTACTATTATTCATACAAATACTTTTCTAAATTAATTCCCAGCTCTATTATTTTTATGCTAACATCTTCATTCATGTAATCTTCATTTAGAATTACCTTTTTTCCCCTCAGCAATGTGAATATAAATATGAGGCTGAATTTGGGGTTACTGTGAATTCATCATTGAAGGTAAATGTGGTTGTTTGAATGCAATTGGCCCCCATAAGCTCACAGGGGATGCCAGTATTAGGAGATGTGGCTTTGTTGGAGTGGATATAGCCTTATTGTGGGAAGTATGTCATTGTGGGGGTGGACTTTGTGGTCTCTTATATGATTATAAGGAAGACCCAGTGTCTCAGTTCACTTCCTGTTGCTTGAGCAAGCTATAGAACTTTTAGCTACCTCTCCAGCACCATGCCTGCCTGCATGCTGCTATGTCCCACCATGATGATAATGGACTGAACCTCATTCTTCTGGAGTATTAGGAGGTTTACATACGAATTTGCTGTTGAAAATTCTATTTGAGATCTAACTTACCTGACTACAGACACATTTCAAGTTTGAGACCTGTTTCTTATTGTAAGTGCTCATAGGCATATTTCTTAGTATTTAAAAATTATACATCTTATGTTCTTGAATATTTTTTCATATTGCTGTATTTATAAAATAATATTTACAAGTATATCTTTTTTCTTCAATACTATGAAATATTTTAACAGTGGAAAAATAAAAGTGATATGGGATATTTCACCCATATTTTATTCAATAATTACTTTGGTTTGGTTGGTTTTGTGTGTGTGTGTGTGTGTGTGTGTGTGTGTGTGTGTGTGTGTGTGTGTGTTTCAATTTGAAGTCGAAGCATACAAGACATTTTGTACTTGTTCGGACTTCATTTTATGTAATTTTATACTCTACAATTTCAGAGTTTTGCATAAAGATCTAAAATTTTGTTGTTGTTTGAATGTGCAAAATTGTCCATGGGACAATTTGGTAGAAACTTCAAGAAGTATAGCCCTGCTAAAGAAAGTGCCCAACTGTAGCAGGTCTTGTACTTTGATAGGCTAGTTCCATTTTTATTCTTTGTTTCCCATTCTTAAAGCTATGCCTTCCCTGTTTGTGGCCATGACTCCTTCACTGTGCACCCTCTGGAACTGTATACCTGAGGTAAAAGTTTTTCTTACATTTCTTGCTTATCTCATGATACTTTCTACCAGCCAATGGAAAGTAGCTAAGACAACTTCCAGAGAATCACAATAATAATTTATGAGAGCTATAAAGATAGGTAGTCTTGATTATTCATAGTGTAAAATATTAAGCTACTGAACTGAGTTAAACATACGTAGAATTTATATACTCATGGGATATATTATTTTCAAATTCAAGAAAACACGAAAATCAAGTTTTGTCTAATAAAAATGCTTATAGAAAGTTTCATAGAAATTCAAGTCATCAATATACAGTGTTTGTTCTGTTTGTCTGCCTCTAGGGTGCATAGCAACAGTTCACAGAGAAGAATACAATAATGACAGTTGGCATTGGGTTGAATGCATAGGGGAAAAGCTTCTATTGTAAACACAAAAAAGCGATTCACAGCCGGGAAAAATCACTAGCACTATGCATCTTTCAGCATTATAATTCTGTTTTGTCTTAACATGCTACACCAAATGTCAATCTCTCTCTCCTGCTGTAAGATTTATTGAACTTTATTCATGCATTGTGAATCCGAGTCATTAAAATTATGTGTTTGAATTGTATAAAACACTTCTTGTAGGATGAATGTATCATTATAACTAGAGTTCAAAGGGGTTTCTGAATAATTTGCATTCTAAATTTCAACATTATATTAAAATTGCTGTGATAAATTTAATGAGGGAAAATAATTTGAAAAAAAAAACCAGCATATCTACTCTACATTGTAAAAATGCCATTTATCTTCTCTATAAGTTCTGTAAGTTTGACAGTTTAAAACTGTCTTATTATTAGGCAATCCAAGATATCACCACCAAGTCAGATTTTCTTTCTATTTTGAGTTGATTTTTGTTTTAATCATAAAAACACATAGTCATTTTCAGGCCTCTTTATTTCAATGTTTAGTTTTGCTAACATCTTTTGTTAGAGATTGAATAGGCTCCACTGAGTGTTCTTAGTACTCTCCTTGAAATAAGCTGATGGCAGAGGTGTGACTCTGCTTCTGGGCATTCTGACATTTGCCTGTGCTCTGTTACTTTGCTGCAGTTGAATAGTAAACCTTGAAATGAGATAGTGGGATAAGTTTAACCATTTGCTTTTGCTCAATATGGCTTTGGCAATCTCAGGTTATTTTAGTATCTACATATGCATTTTAGAGTTGTTTTTCTGTGATTTTGGAATAACTTGGAAGGTTTGTAGAGATTGGCCTAAATCTGTAAACAGCTTTTTGTGATTAGAGAGTGTATGGTAATTTCTTGTATATGATCTCAATAATATGCCCATACTAAATCAAACAGAAG
Organism: Peromyscus maniculatus bairdii; assembly: GCF_049852395.1. NCBI lineage: Eukaryota > Metazoa > Chordata > Mammalia > Rodentia > Cricetidae > Peromyscus > Peromyscus maniculatus. The sequence continues at coordinate 8,135,619 of NC_134865.1, read as the reverse complement.
TGGTATACATCATGAAGCAACCAATTAGAGTTTGAAAAAAAAAAATAAAAACATAGATAGGAAAAGGTAAGGTGCCACTGTCTCATTTATATAAAGGAATTTAAACAGAGTTGTAACATTTGGCAAATATCTTTATTTAATCATGGCACAAGACCTTAAAGGAATTGCTCAAAATTAAAGTGACTGTCATATATATTTATAATTTTCAGTACCACAGATTATAAAGAAAAGGGAGATTTAGTACACAAGATACACCACCTCATATTTGTTGCAATGGCTACTTTAAAAACAAAAATTAAATAAACACTTGTAAATGTGGAGAAAGGAAATCCATGTATGTTGTTGAGAGAAACAAAACACCACTTTAGAAAATGTTATGATGTTTATCCAAAACTTTCATATGTAGAATCATCACATGATACAGAGAGACTACCTCTGGATATTTATGAAAAAGGAATTGAAGTTATTAGATCAAAAAACTGTCTGTATACTATATTTCACTGGAGACCTATCCTTTACAGTCAAGACATGGAATCATCCTATGAGTGCATCACCAGTTGGATGATGATGAGTGTGTAACCACTAGTATGGTGCTCATGCTCTTTGGAAACAACTCTTCTCACATACTGCTATAAGTAACCCTAATAAAACTCATTGCAACATGTGAATAAGAAGGAGGAGGAGAAAAAAATAAAACTTGAAAATAAAAATTTGATTATTTGAGAAAAGGCAAGTATCAAGTGGCGTGAAAGACAGTGAATATGATAAAAATACACCTGCAGGTGTGAAAATGTCACAGTTAAATTCCCTATTATACATAATTATTATGGGCTAATGAGAACATAGTATGTTGTACATAAGCACAGTAGAATACTAACCGGCCATTAAAAGCAAAATATTCTGTGAACAATGATAACACAGAAATATCTACAGTTACGTATACTTAACGGATCCAGAAAGACAAGACACTTTTATATGTGTAATTCCAAAAAAAAAGCAACAATATAGAATTTGAACCTAGAGTATTTATTGGAAGTATAGTGGAGACAGATAGCTGAAAGGAAAGATGTTAAAAATGAGCAAGATTTCATTTATATGAGATGGGTAAATTTTTGTACTTTGTAGCTACATAAAAATGAAGCATTTTTCATTTCAAAATCATTACTATATTATATTTTAAATATTCTAACCATAAAGAAATACTAAGTGTGTAAAATGAATATTGGCTTGATTATATTTTTCCAAAATGGGTATACATATTAAAGCATTACTTTTACATTATAATTATACCCAATTTTTATTTTTCAATAATAATAATAATAATAACAATAATAATGTAATAATGTTCTTCATAATAAGAACATTAAATTTAAACAAAAGTATATAAACTGGAGCCATCTCAAGTGCAGTTAAAGAGGCATGTGTCTCAGTTAGGAGCCTATTCAAACTATTCAGTTCACTGCTACTTTCTTAAAAATTTTATGATTTTAGTCAAAATGTATTACTAACCCTTCCTTTCCATTTAGATATGGAGTGGTCACTATGCTAGGACCTATAAATTTTTTTTGTCAATCTGAGTCTCTTGTGAAGGACTGAAGAATTGAAAATGTATTACCTATATTCTATGGTAATTCTGTTATATTTTTCATTTATGTGTTTTCCATTTACAAAACCCTTACCACTGTGTTGTATAGATTTTAGTTCAGATTGAATTTATTGTTATAAAAGAGAAAAATGTTCCATACATAAAGGTAAAATAACACTGTCTTCATTTTATTTTCTTGAGGAACTTATGTGTCTCAAAAACAGATGGTCATATATTATAGTAATGTTGCTAAATAAAAATATTTTGTATATACCTAAATATTTTGTGTACACCCAGAAAAAGAAGAAAATATACCATAAAGAGAACAAAGTTTACCCACTCAAAAAAAGAATGAAATTTTTTCAGTCCATATAGCTTGTTTGATCACATTCTCACCCCTTTCTGAATGTTATGCAAATGCAACTGTTTTCTCTACCCACCCAAATTTGTGTAATTGTTTTGACTCATCAAGAGCAATTTGTGTTGCCCAGGTATTCTGGGATATGTAATCTTACACAGCAACATGGTTGACTTACAGGAGCTGTACTTTCAGACAAAAATGTCCTTCCTCTTCCAGCAGCTATCAGTTGCCAATGGCTCCATGGCTCTGAGTGGCCTTTGGAGCCCACCTCTTCTCTCTATGTTGGAATTTGATCTGGTTTCAGCTGGCTTGGACATGTTCTATAAATGTTTTAGTAACCAATGGGAAGTCATATGTTCAGTTTTTTCTGTTGTGTCCAAAACGTGTCCATGGCCAAATAATAGTGTCAGATATAGGTATCTTGTAAAGCTGAACTTATATTATCTTACATGAAATATATAATGCCCAGACTATATCAGTTAATAATCTAAATGTTTTAACGTTGTGATCCCAGAATGATGTCATCTATTACCTGAGCAATTGGGTGGTAGAGGAAGAGGACAACAGTGCAATGTTATCATAGTGTACAAGTCAAATTCTAGTCCATTCTGTGCTGTATCATACACTGTCGCAAAAGGTATAGTAAACAGAAAAAAAAAAAAGAAAACAAAATCATCTTATGGCTATGCCATTATTACAAAGAACTGTGGCTTGATGGTACTCTAAAAATGAGGGTCCTGGAAGGATATCCTGTAATCTTTACAACAACAGGGGGTCGGTCATTTGCAGAAAGAACATATGTCCAGGGATAAATATTTTTAAAGATGGTTAAGATAAAAATGCTTTTTGAAAACTAGTTAAGAACATATAAAAATGCACAGTTTTGTATTTGTGTTATTAGCTTTTAAATGACATATGAAACAATTTCAGTGACAACCTTTCTGCCTACATATTCATTTGATTGTTGTCTGATGCCACTTTAAGGAAGACTGCCTTCTAGACATCTACTAGGATGAGAATTTTTTTTTTAACTTTGTAGGAAACATCTCTACTTGTCTTCATTTGAGAAATTCTCTTTACTGACATTTGCCTAGTTTGTGTGTCCAACTCTACTAATATATCACATTCCTACCTTCTCCTAGCTTCTCATCATCAGGAAGCTGTTGGGCTCATTGTACCACCTTTCTGCTTAATTGATGCACCTCCAGGTGCCAGGAAAACTATATTTCTTCTCTAGATTTGAAGGATTTAGTATGTGAATAGTATGTGAATAGATGGTTTGATCTGTGAAATTCACATGTTACAAGCAGAATAATCCAATTGGACAAATTTTAACTTGTTTTGTTTTGGGGGGAGTATTTCTTTTTCAAATAATTGAATGGCTGCTCAGTTCTGTGATAATTTTTTTCAGAGTGTTTTGATTATTCTCACACATATTTCTACATCTAACTCCCAAATGCATACCCTCTTCCATACCCCTTCCACTTACTGTACTCTTTTGTGTTAATTTTAGAAGATGCTATCACAGAGTAGATGACCTGGTTCTCTGGCTATTACAATCTTACACCTGCCCCCTTCCACAAAATTCCCTGAACTTTAGGTGAAGGGGTTGTGTTGTAATTATATTAATTGGATGCGGGTACCTCAATCTCAGCTGTACTGTTTAGACTAGTTGTGGTTTTCTGTAAAGTTTCTCGTATAAACAGAAGATTCTTTGATGATTGAATAGAACTACACTTACCTGTGGAGATGTAGCTGGGAATCACATGAGTTTATAAAAGTAGTGTGGTAGTAGATCTTCCTATAGCAGTGGTTTTCATCCTTCCTAATGCTGTGATCCTTCAATATCATTCCTTATGTTGTAGTGACTCCCAACCACAAAATTATTTCATTGTTACTTCATTTCAGTAATATTGCTACTTGTATGAATTATAATGTAAATATCTGATATATAACCCCCAAACAACACATGACCCCCAAGTTGAGATCCAGGATAAGTTCTATTCCCTCAACAACCATGGGTAACTGGTATTCCCTCCTGTGAATGGGCTTTCTGAACAATTTGGTGGCTGTTGGTAATTCCCGGGATATAAGTCCCATTATTGCACCTTTGTAAATATCTTTTTTGCTGGTCATTTTTGTGGTTCATAGGCTTCACAGCTGGGTAGAACTATTAATTGTCATTTTTTTTCCTTAGCAACTTTGATAGCACCTTCTGATACAATGAGAACTGATTCTCAGGGAAGAGTATTCTAGTTCAAGTACAGATTTATTCCTCCAAGTTATATGCTAGAAGCATGTGGCACTTTAAGCAATAGGGGATTACCTTTATTTACTTATTTATTTTTGTCTTGCATACTGATGATGTCATCTCTTCACACAAAGCAACATCAGCTGGGACCATTCATCATGCCATATGGAACATTCAATATTCTAACCACAACAGTCATCACACATTAAACAATAAGCGTATTTCTCTGTGTGCCTATCCTGGAAAGAATTATTCCAATTTCTATCCTAATGAACCTGGTTATTTTGTAAACAACATGTCAGGGTAATTGTGCAATATTTATCTGTTTTTCTAGTTTGTGCCATGTAGTGTTTTATCTGTGAATCTTATCTATACAGCAGAACTGATGCTAAATTGTTATTTTAGACCCTTTTTACAAAACAATCAGTGTATAATCTGTGTCCTAACATGACCTTGTTCAGTGCAGTATCTCAAACAATTTATACATTACCAGGCAAGAAATTGATAGCCTTCATTAAATGTTAATAGAATCGTTTTCAACTGCTAAATCCCTCCGTAAGATCAATTATATGAACCATTAGTCATGCATCACTTCTGAGAGGAAACCTTCTCTTTATGTGATCCACAGCAGAGTGAAGGTTGGCAACGTTCATTCTCACAGGACAGGGTGGGACTCAACATCTGCCTTGGCATTATTCAGTCAATATTATTTAACACAAATTCATGTTAAGATGTTCTTTTATTTTTTGCTAGAATTGATGAGCAACAGTAGACAGTATGCAATACAGTATAGATGGGCTTATGTGTACACTGTGAGCAGGAACTGACAGCTAAACTTTCATATTTTTGTTTTATAATCTCCATCCTGATGTAATGTACTGTGAAAAAACTTCATGAGCATTATTTATATAATGCTCTAACTTGAACACATTCATGGAGAAATTTTGGGACAAAAAATGATAAGAATATGCTTTCCTTAAGTATCATCACTTTACCATGTGTTGAAGGTTAAGAAAACCAGTAAGTATTTCTACCATTATTGGCCCCATTGAGCCCTACCATACATCAGAGCAGTTATGCCTGTGGTTTATGTACAGTCTGCTAAGGGAATGGTCTTAATGCCAAAAGGGACTCTGGGTTATTAGAGGCAAATTAACTCCAGTAGAAAAAAAGTTCTGGTAGCCTGACTTAGATGGTGCTCTTTTCTCATGAGATAGGTGCCTGATTTCGCCTCTTGGAGATAAATGTTCACTGGTGACTTTTATATGACCATCTACTGGGAGGCAAAACTTGCCTAAGATTTGCTAATTATTGTCTTTCCTGTTTCACCTCACCATCATCGGGAACTGAAATATTTTTCCTTAGAGTATATACAGTGATAGTGATGCTGAAACACTCTGAAAATAACTGGACCACATAGACAACCACAGGTAATGTATTTATAAGCCAATTCAGTTACGATATCATAGCCTTTGATTTTTTTCTCACATTCCATCATCTCTTACAATATCAGACATTTTGTAAATAGGTAAAATCTTAAATATGTCAAAATATATGTTATTTGAAAGCTGATGGAAGTTTCAGTACTATATTTGAATGAGTTATTCATTATTTTACCAATATACTAGCTTAGTCAGTATCCTGACTGAATTGATATAGTAATTGAATATAGTGGTCTGGAGAAATTAAAAATTGCAGAACTTGTTCAGTTTAAATTTCACATGTGATAAGGAAAATCACTTGTTTTTTTATGAATACAGTCACAATTTTTATTACTCAAAGTAACTGAAAATACTTTAAGAACTTTATTGCTTTTAAAGTAAAATTGAGGAATGATGAGTATACTCTATTCAATATAGTAACCCATAAAAGAACTCAGAAGATAATGGGGTAGAGTATTAAACTGTAGTATGTGGCTAGGAAGATGGGTCAGTGGGTAAAAGTGTCTGCCAACAAGCTTCACAATCTGAATTTCCTCCCTCTATCCCACATGATGGAAAGAGAAAACTGACTCCCATAATTTTTTTTAGATTTACATAAATGTGATATTCTGTAATGAATCACAAAAGCAATTAAAAGTGTATGTATTACTACTTGTTGAATATCAGTTTCTTTATCAATCAAAACAGTCCCTCCAGAAGGCATCTAGGAGAGTCACAAGACTTAAGAAAGTAAACCAACTTCACTTGGGGAAATATGCTGGATTTATTTTTATTACCTTCCTCCATGGTAATAAAATCAAACTAACAAAAACCAGATGCTTGGAGAAGAGACTCTGAGCCCAACTGCACATAGGGGTGGGTAGAACTGTTCTGCTTAGACGTGGTGCAGAAGGCTTCAGGTTTGCAGTGTTCATATGCTATCACCTATGTTGGAGTGGGCTCTTCAGGGTGTATCTGCATTTGAGTCATTTCTGCTGTTAAGTAACCTCTCACCCATATTCCTATCAGTAACTCCAATTAAAGCTCATTGGTTCATCTACTTGACTTTGGTTCAGTTGTTATTATTTCTTTGGTTTTTCTTGAGTTCCTTTTCTGGGGTAAGGAGATAGCTACATATGTTAGATCTCCCAAGATAAAGTCAGTTACACAATACCATTTTATGGTTTATCTGTTGCACATAGAATACATTGACTGCAATAGATAAATTGTTACGCCCTATCCTCCTCTTTCCAACATATTTGTATTAACAGAGTGGAAATGCATTTGATCAGCAATATGTGTGTATCCCTTACCTTACATCTACCAGCCTTAAAATATCTTTATTGATTTTTTTTGTTTGTTTGTTGAGGCAGAGTTTCTCTGTGTAGCTTTGGAGCCTGTCCTGGAACTTGCTCTCTAGCCCAGGGTGGCCTCAAACTCACAGAGACCTGCCTGCCCCTGCCTCCTGAGTGCTGGGACACTGCCCAGCTAAAAATGTGTAGCCCAGGTTGGCCTCGAACTTGTGATCCTCCTGCCTCTGCCTCCTTCAGCAAATCCTACCGGCATGCGCCAACACAACCGGCAATTTATATATGTAATATTTGCTTTAAACTGACCTAACTGAGTAAGACACTGGCATGTTGAGAAAGAAAAGCGAAGAACATTGGATCTTATTTTATTTTAAAAGTATTCTAAAACCCCACAGATAAAATTTCAACTTGTGCCACTTCAGGCTTAGAATACGAATGATAATAGACTGTAACTAGAGTTATCTTCTTGTTCTTTCAACTGGAATAAAAGTCTAAGCAGCACACGGGGAAATGAGAAGTCAGAAACCTCAGGACAGTTGGGGTTCTGGCTGACCTAGCTTAACTGCTAGAACAGCCCTCAGTCACCTGTTCTCTACCTCTTAAACAATACTCTCACATTTTATGACACAATCGGCAAAGGTTTCTGCTGCATCTAAACTATTCCTAACACTAAATCATCTTCCTATTCATTAAAAATGAAACGTGTGTGTGTGTGTGTGTGTGTGTGTGTGTGTGTGTGTGTGTGTATGTGTGTGATGTCATCATACAACCTGTTCTATGCATCTTGTGTGTACTCAAATTCAAGAGAATAATCATGTGCATGTTTGCATAGCTACCAGATGGTGACTCTGTAGACTCTATGGGTCATTGATGTCAATGCTCCTGCTCCTCTCTCTCATCATCCCACAGTCAAAGCAGCTGTATCAATCAACTAAACGCATGCTTTCCAATAACACTTCACAAAAAAAGAGAAACAGTTCAAGCTAATCAGCTGTCTCACTTATCCAGAGGGCCTAGTCCAGTTCTATGGTGGCTCCTCAGCAATTGGTTCACAGTTCATGTGTTTCCACTAGTTTGGCTATTTATCCCTGTGCTTTTTTCAATCATGGTCTCAATATCTCTTGTTCATATAATCCCTCCTTTCTCTCCTCTATTGGATTCCTGGAGCTCCAGGGCTTGGCCGTGGATCTTTGCATCTGCTTCCATCAGTCACTAGGCCCTCTGGATAAGTGAGACAGTTGTTTAGGTTGAACTGTTTAGGGGGCCGCCAGGCAGTGCGACTGGGACCTGTCCTTAGTGCATAAGCTGACTTTTTGGAGCCTAGTGCCTATGCTGAGACACTTTGCTCAGCCTTGGTGCAGGGAGGAGGGGCTTGGACCTGCCTCAACTGAATGTACCAGACTGGGCTGACTCCCCAGAGGAGACCTTGCCTTGGAGTGGTGGGAATGTGGGGAGGATGGTGGGGGCGGGGGGAAGGCTTGGAGTTGGGAGGAGGGAGGACATGGGGAATCCATGGCTGATATGTAAAATGACTAGAAAATCTCTTATATAAAATAAAAAGAAAAACAGCAACAAAATCCCAAATCCAGCTATCCAGTTTTATATTACTACTTCTAGATACAGCCTCTTCTTCATTTCCAAGCCTTGAAAAAGTTATGGAACAACAAATTACAAACTTCCATATATATAACAAACCACAGAATTGGGGAGAGATGAGATAATAAAGTTATACCAAGGTTCCTCCCCTCCCCCAAATGCAAGTTATTTAAAATTGAACTCTTTCAGCCATATATTCACAGAGTAACAAAATATTCTAAATTAAGTCCAATCCTGCACAAAGATAGATGTTTCTTTGTATTCATTTTTTAAATTATTTTCCCAGTTTATGCCCAGTCAGAAAAATCCAGTTAGTAAAAATAAAATGAAAACAGTTTCAGTTATACTAATTATTATATAAAATTTATCTCTACACAAACACACATTGTTGTTTATTCTCTTTCTTAGATATCTAGAAGATAGACATAGGAGCAGTTAGATTTCCAGTCTTGCATTTTGTAATTACCTTTGACACACAGAATACACTGCATACATTCTTAGAATAGGCAAAATGTTTAGACTGCAATTTTTTAAAAATTCTAAGATTTGATGTAGAGAAAAAAATAATATATTAAAATTGTCATACAAATTGCTTAAATAAATGTAGTATATCTGATTTAGTAATTATATAAATATATATGTGCATATTGATTTATAATTGTATGTTTGTATGTATGGAGAAGGTGAGAAAAAGAGAGGGAACTGAAAACTGAGAAACTTGACAAAGCTGGATTTCAAGGTCCAAATATATCAAAGTGTCTCTAATCCTTTGGTGTCCCAAAGTTTAATCAAACAGTGAGCAACGGAAGTTTCTTTAGACTTGACTGAATTTAAAGTATCCACCCTTTAAAGAATTGTCTCCTCGGTTGGCGGAAGCTTCAGTTATTTTTCATATGAACATCTAGTCATAACTGGGGCATAACTGACCCAGACTTAGTGATCTAAAAGAAAATGTGCATTGTGACCATAATGGTTCTTTTTTCTGCACTCCCCTCCCCTTCCCTCTTTCTATCTCCCCCTTCCCTCTCCTCCCTTCCTTTCTTCTAGTACCTTATCTTGCTCATATTACAGGTGCCACAGGGTACCACCCTCCTATCTGAGATTGACTTAGTTTACAGTGAGCATCCCACATATGTTTGTACTCTTTGGATCCAAAACTGTAAGTATAACATATACTATAGGATAACATCAAGAAATATTCTAAGAACTTTCATCTATTACATTTCATTTAGTAAATTTAAGTGCTAGGTAATAATTAAAAATACCAAACCAAATGTTTTATCAAGCCTTATGTATTGGGGAGGATCTATAACATATTTATATGCAAATATAATAATTAGAATAACAAGTACTTCTATTTAACATTTGTTTTGTGAATTACTGCTTCAAATAGAGTATCAGGAACAAGAATACAAATTAAATTGGAGTAGATAAGTCTCTCATAGCATTCTGTTTAATTCTTTCCCATCTTTATATTTAAACTCCCTTCTTTCCAAAATTCAAGGGTTCCATTTTGAAAAAACGTTACATATACTTACAAATCAATAAATATATGAATGTAACCTGTTGAGTCCATTCAGGGGTACCTTCATACATGTTTCTAAAGATGACCACTGTTCCTGAATAATCAATCAGGAGCTCAATGCTGGGCGAGACTGGTTCTCCCCTTTCATCAATTATTTCTATCTAATACCTAGGTGTGGGCCACGTGACAGTCTTCCCATTATTGTTGTGATGTTGGGTTTTTAAAGTGGCCACGTTGTTGAGATATGACAGGTGTAGCTCCCCTGTTAAAACTAGAAGTTACAATCTTACAGCAGATTTCCTGGTCCTCTGGCTCTTAAAATACTACTATTTCATAATATTCCATGAGTTTTAGGTGTAGGAGGAGTTGTGTTAGTTGTATCATCTGGGAATGGCATTCCATGATCAGGTTCTCTGCATTTTTGTCTAGCTGTGGTTTTCTGTAATGGCCATCTGCTGCAAAAAGAATCTTCTTTAAGGAGGAATGAGACCTACACTGAGGGTATATGGATAAGTGTTGAGAACGTAGTCAGAAATTGCACTAGTTTGGGGAGTGCCAGTTTCTTGTGCATTTTCTGTTTATTTTGTTTGTTTGTCTTGTTCTTTTCTGGTTTGTTTGTTTTCATTTTATCTTACTTTATTATTACTTTCCCATGTATGGTTGTATTCTAATGAGAGAAGAATGAATATAGATCTGGATGGATGAGCAAGTGGGAGGAGTTGGGGAGGGAAAACCATAATCAGAATATATTGTACGAGAAATCTATTTTCAGTTAAAGAAAATCCTAACATGTAAAAATTTAAATTAAAAGAAGAATGGCATCAAATATCTGCTGGGATGAAGAGAAGGGTAGGGCTTATTCACTGCTGGCACAAGTGTAAACTAATAAAAAACACTGTGTAAATCAAAAGAGGAGGTGCCTCAAAAAGCTGCAAATAGTTATAGGAGACCCAGCTGTGCTACATTCGGGATATCCTCTGCATCCAAAGGACTCTGTATCCTCCAGAGTTCCTTGCTCACCATTGTTTATTGCCCCTCTCTTCACAATAGATAGGAAATGGAAACGACCTATAACTCCATCAACTGATTAATGAACTGATAATGAATGTTGTTAGTATAGTTATTCCTTTTTTGTATAGTAAGAGATGAGATATTATGTAAAGTATCTCAGAATGTTAAAGTTTTTGCATGGAAAATATCTAATCCTACAAAAAAATATACAAAATACTTTAGTCACTTGCCCTACATTTCATCCTTTTGTTCAGTTATAATAAAAAAAATGATTTTCCTTGCACTAGAATTTTGTAACATATTTATCTTTGTCTAACAAATGTGTTTCCAAAGTTTATCTGTTAACTGATTTATTGATTCATTAAATCAACAACACAGCACCCATTAAATATTGAGAAAAAAAACAAAAACAAGGATCATTATGAACAGCATAATGTAAAAAATTGAGACAAAAACTGTCTTACTTGATAGCTCTTTAGTAGATCCTACTCTTTGTCTAAGAGATTAAACACTGAGCAAGTATTCAGGAATCACATCACTGAAGTACTGTTTACAATGACTATAAATGTCAAAAATAAGTCCAGCCCACACTTTTGAATAGGGGACGATCTCCTGATACTATTTTCTTTTTTCCCATGTTCATCTGATGACTGGAATTACTAAAAAATTAAAATACCCAAGTACCTACTAAAAAGCAAGAGGAAAAGAGGTAAGTTTACTGAACAGGACAGAAACCTTTTTTGATGGCCTTGTTACTATTCCCTTCTCTAGAAAAACACAGAGAGACTCACCGCACAATCATGTTTATTGAGAAATCAGCCAAAGTAGAAATACTGGCAAAGGCCACTAACACTGTCTAACTGGAGAAGCAAGCCACAGGACAGATGGAGAAATAACTACTTGGATCAGTTTTTATACTGCAAATCAACAGCTTTGAGAAGCAGCTGTGCTGGGAAGTGGAAGGTTTGCTTCAAATCCTGAAACCAAGCTGGAAGCTGATGCTTCTGTAGCTCCTTCTAGAGGAGACACCAGACAGCTCTAGAGGGAGCAGGAAGATCCATTGCCACCCATGTGCTATGGAAACAGGACAAGAAGATATGGTAATGTCTGGGCCTTGGCAATAGGGCCTCCCTGATCAATGAAGCACAGTTGAGTGTTTGGAGTTGGCAGCTTGCTTCCTACCCTCCTCTAGGCTGCTGGATCAGTGAACTTAAAATGTCTGCTCTAATCAAGACCTCAGCATGACATCTCTATTGCAGAATAGATCAGGTTAGATGGAGGATTTTATGTTTCATCTATTTTTCCTTCTTCTGTTTGCAACTCTGTTTATTTTAGGTATTTCTTAATAAAACATGTTCAATTTTAAGGATTTTTAAACAGAATTTGCTAAAAGACAGAGAATGTCAAACATCCCTGTTCCAGAATGACAACACTTGTGGTCAAGTGCCCACACAGGTTTTACAATGATTTAGGGTAATTTGTGACCCATTCATATTAATAGCTACTCATATAACCCTGACTGAGCTACTGGGCTTCTCAATATTTTTGTCCAATTATAATAAGAGGATAAGGTCTGGGGAGTTGATTCAGTGGGAGATGGCTCAGTGGGTAAGAATATTTTCTGAACAAGCAGGAGAATGTAAGTTCAGAACCTCAGAACCCACATAAAAAGAGCCTGGTCATGGGTCCATCTTTACCCTAGTACTGCTGGAAGGAGAGATGGAAGAATAGGGGTGGGGTGCCGGCCAGGGTAGCCTAGATGTAAAGCTGATGTATAGAAAAAGGAAATAAGGCATGGGGCAGAGCTGGACACCTAACATCAGTTGGCTTTCTATGAATGTATACATCATACATACATGATACATGTGCATACAACACCATACATTCACAGAGGAAAATAAAGAAGATAAAAATAAGATGTCACAATTTTTCCAATTAAGAGAAATGGAATGTATTAAGCAGCAAAAAAATCATGTTAAGTACTCTCAAGTGTGTTTCTTACAACATTGGAGATGACCTTAGTTTGATATTTTTAAGTGATAGGCTACTTTCAAAAAGTACTAAACTGAGTGTGAAAGTTAATTTGTAAACTTAACTTGCAAGAGATATATAATGGAAAGTCTATATCTTCCTTTTAAAAAATCAATTGTTATGACTCTTAACCTGTATTGACAGCCTGCAGAAATTCAATCATTTTCATCATTTAGACTTTTTCCTCTTTCTATGCTTGCTTGAGACCCAAAGGAATCTTCAACAACACGGAAATCCACACAAAGGAAAGGTTCACCTTGCAGGAATTTGAATGAGGATGGCTCCCAATAGGCCCATATATTTGAAGGCTTAGTCGTCAGGAAGTAGAAACATTTGTGGAGGATTAGAAGAATTAAGACATATGGCCTTGTGGGCGAAAGCAGATTGGCATGTTGCTGGTGGAGGGCTCTGATATTTCGAAGTTCAAAGTCCACACCAGGCCCAGTTTCTCTCTCTCTCTCTCTCTCGCTCTCGCTCTCGCTCTTTCGCTCTCCCCCCATCTTTCCCTTCCTCTCTGCCTGCTGCCTGTTGATCAGGATATAAAGCACTCAACGGCTGCTCCACTGCCATGTCTGGCTGGTTTCCATCATGATGATAATGGACTCACCCTCTAGTATGATAACCAAGCCTCCAGTGAGCATTTTCTTTTACTAGAGTTGCCTTGGTCATGGTGTGTCTCTTCCCAGCAATAGAAACATTAGCTACGACAAACATGTAGCCAGCGCTTCTTGTTTGGTTGGGTTCACATTTCCCCAGATGACAAAGTGACTGTAAGTTTCAGTTCTGTTTCTAAGCCAAACCAGGGAATGTAATTATTACTGTTAGTTAGAGTTAGAAAGTCTAAGTTTAAGGTGCCATAGGGAATTTTTTTACAAACAGTGCTGTAGACAATGTTCTGAATGTTTATTCATTCCCATATTTGAGAAGGGGAGAGAGAGAGAGGTTGACATTTAATCATGTTTATTTAGAATAAACCTTCCTTGTCTCTTTCTTTTCTGTCTTATCAAAATTCAAGGAAACTCATTGTCTAGAAATGAGATACCATGAATAGAGTGTGTTTCATTTGTAATGAGTTTAGTTGTCTAGTAGTATCTATCTTTATTAGCTCAAGAAGGAAATTATATCTTCCTATCTCACTGAAAGAGTGAAAGAGAGTTTAGGGTGAATAAATAGTAAATAAAATATCAACAAATTGCTTTGCTCATGTAAATCATCAAAATAAAAGCAAAAATACTGCTGTTGTAGCACATTGTATTTTTAGCTGAATATTAGAATTGATGTATTAGTATCTATCTACAACAAAAAGTAACTCAATTATTTATGTAAAGATATATATATATATATATATATATATATATATATATATATATTCTTTGAGAATTTATAACAGTCCTCCTACCAAATATTTAGTCTTATGTTGTTATTAGAAGTGATTTATTGGTAAATTATGATTATGTCTGCAATCTTAATAAGATCTATAATAAAATAAATTCTTATTAGGTATTGTAAATACAACAGGACATTTGCATACATTGTTTCATTAACTCACAACAATGTTGAACCAAGAATCATTCCAATATATCATACTAGCATCAATTTAGCATCAATTATGCTAAATTCACATAGAGAGCATGAGCATATAGTGGTACCGATGCTATGCCTTATACACCAAAGTCATAATTTTCTAATATTCCATCTTGTCAGATTCTTACATCTATTTTATCAACCTAACAAAGAATCATCCCCTTTATAAATTTTAAGGTAATATATATTTCTTGTAAAGCATCTACTGAATGGTGATGCACGTTTATAATAAATTTCAAAATTCTTGCCATCTTTATAATTATAAATAAATATCTTTTTGTATTTGTAACAAATTATGGCAAGCTCCTCAAATAACATACTGCTTAATTGTTAGCTGTTAACTATTAACAGGATATTCATGATTATCATCCTAAAATAATAACATGTTTTATTTAGATGTTAAATTTAGTATTTAAATGTAGATCTATTGGTTTTCAATTGTTTTTTCTTTTTATATCAATAATTAAATTTCAATTTCATTGTTAACAATATTATCAAGAAAGATGGTGAAAGAGATTCTTGTCTAAGATGTTTTCAAGGATATATAATGTTATTCCATAATATTGGTGCCACTATTGAACCAATACATTTTGTAGGCTGATCATAGTCATAGGTCACAGGTGTTATAGCTGAATGATACTGACAATTTCTTTTCTTCTCCATTATCTTCAGCACTGTAAATGTTAGTCAGTAGAGCAAATGCTTCTAGTTAAACACCAGGTCTATTTCTCCCCATTCAAAGAAATAAGTAAGTTATATCTTCATCAATATGACCTTAATATCCGTTCATGGAAATATCTTGTGATGTTTGTAGGAAGGTTTATGGAACCCCCTTGGCTAATGACTTAACAAGATATAAACCACAACTTTATGATTGGATTTGTGGCCTGCTCCAAGAGATGATACCTTCGTGTGACATTCCTAATGTGGCCAAGAACCTGAGACTAGATAGGAGATAGTGTTCAGGGGAAAACCTACTACTAATATTGTGCTAACAGAATATAGCAATAAATAGATTCCTAAGGACATATTGATGTACACATAGATTAGTTTAATCCTTATAGAGAAGCTTTTTTCTTAAAATTGATGGTAATTAACACAGGGTGCCACAATTGGATAATGTGCAGAAAGTGAGAGAATTTGGAGCACTCATCCTTAAATTAGATGTTCTTTATCACATTCCTCCAGTCAATGCTCAGAGATATATAAAAAAGAAAGAATTTAGGAGCCAGAGGTTGTGGGACTTCAAGAAAACAATGTCCACTTGATGTAATAGGATTAGTAGACATATAAACTCAAGAGACTCTACCAGCACACATAAGACATGTACAGGTTCAAAGCAGACAAAAAACCAGTACTGAGATGGGAATGTACAGACAATATTCCAGCCCTTATCAAGAAGCTATTTGCAATCAATACATCTGAGGAAAGACAAAAATCTGTTTTCTCCCATGGAATGCTCCAAGTCAGGCAATGCCCAGAAGTACCTGGCCAACCCAATAAAGAATCCATGTTTTCTTCTGACCTTCATGGTTTGATTTGCTGTTTTTGTTGTTGTGTATTTGTTTGTTTTTTAATGAGTTTGTTTTTCTTTTTCCTTTTATTGAGATACAAATAACTTAATTTAAAAAGGTTCAATGTATTGGGAATGTCTTTCTTTCCTTTTGTTTGATGTTGATAGTTTCCTTCACTACTTAAGCAACTATCCTATCATGTAAGAGCTACTAAAAGCCTTAACTATGTATGAAACGAACATTGGGACATTAAATTTGTGAAGTGTGTGGCAGAATGTCCTTGGCTCCTTTATGTAAATATTTGGAAGACAGAGTGGCAGTAACACAGTAAGAAACTAAGGAGAGGAAGGAGAATAATATAGAAATAAATATTCCTGAACCTAATTACCCCTCATCAATAGCTTACTGTGCAGAATTCATAGTGTTTTGTTTCCATGAAGTTATATTAGTTATATGTAAATTAGCTTTGTAGTTATAAGCATAAATTGACATACATATGGCACTATATCAAAATAGTTAAGAACAAATGCTCTTGAACAGCACATTCAACAGGGACTGTAGTTTATTAAAGAACTATGTGTGATTTCTGACTGGTTACATGTCCCTGTTCAGTTTTATAATGGCAAATTAGAAAATTCTAATAATATCATGTGCATCTGTCTTCAGAAACATTCTGTGTTTTAATGTTCTCTTTTAAATTGAAACCATGGGATTAGATGGGATTAGAAGAAGGCTGATTTGTCTTCATTCATTTAAAATTATGTTTGAGTACTGATCAATTATTTCAACATTCCTATTTTAATGAAGGTGTCATAAGTTTCATCATATTTCTAATTCATTTTATTTATTTATATTTGTATTGATTTGAAAGTTGTTTGTATATGAAGAAAGTTTAACCTTGAATTGCAAATGTTTTTTTTTCCGTTTTATTATAGAAAAATCCACACATACTGGTTTTTTTCAAGACAAGGTTTCTCTGTGTAGCCTTGGCTGTCCTGAGACTTGCTCTGTAGACCACCTGTCCCTGCCTCAAGAGTACTAGGATTAAAAGTGTATACTCCCATGCCAATTCATAATAAACTATTTATTGTCTTTGCTAGGTTCATTGTGCCATTATCTTTGTTTGGTATTTTGAGAGCATCTCAAGTAATCCAGGATAGACTTGAACTGACTGATTCATTCTTGTGAGTGGCATTTGGCTACCCTATTTATAGCTGTCTAAATTAACAAGTTCTCTCACATATTTGCCAACAGCAGATAAAATGAAATTTTCTTTTAACTTATTATTTTTTAAAATAACATGAATCAAATAAGTTAACTAAAATCCCCCATAAATGGCAAAAATGAGTGTGGTGACCTTCATTAGCACAGGCCTAACCCTGTTATGAAGAATATGCAGGGTGCCGAGGTAGATGAGCCCTATAGTTATTTTTTTCTAGTTTCATTGACACCAAGATTAATCCTGCATTTGTCTATCCTTGAT
This sequence comes from Peromyscus maniculatus bairdii, assembly GCF_049852395.1. NCBI lineage: Eukaryota > Metazoa > Chordata > Mammalia > Rodentia > Cricetidae > Peromyscus > Peromyscus maniculatus. The sequence continues at coordinate 8,117,947 of NC_134865.1, read as the reverse complement.
TGATCACATAAATATATTTTGCATAATTATTTGAATTTATCTACTTGGTTTTAATTTACTTGTATTCAATTTTCCTTTTAGCATTTATGTACAAATGTATGAAGAGGCAAGCAATCTTATTTTTTAATGTAAAATAATTTTTCCTTCATTTCTTCACATTGGTCAAATTAACTTAAAACCACTTTACTTATCTATTACTATAAGCCCCTTTAGACAGATATGGAAATAGGGAATTCAAGTAAACTATAATACCTTTAGATTTCTCAATTATATTTTGTTTAAGTCATTATTCAGTAACTTACATATATTTTAATATATAATAAAATACACTCCATAATACATTTATATGATTATATGTACTATGGTTATATAATGCATTGTTCTATATAAATTGTAAAACACAAGCTATACATATGGGCATATGTATATTTATGAGCATTCAAACAAAGTTTCAAACTTTGGATTTGTTAGCACTTATATTTGTGAATTCACGAATGTTCACTTTTTCTAGGCCTTATTGAGTAAAGATGCTGGAAGAATTCTACTAGAGTGTAGTCAGAAGTTTTTCTCTGGTCCTGCCTGACCCCTGGTTCCACAGCCACTTATAAAATAATTACTCAGAGGCTTATATTAATTACCAATTGCATATGGCATGCTTCTTGCTAGCTAGCTCTTATAACTTAAACTATCCCACTTCTATTAATCTATGTTTTTCCATATGTTCCATGGCTTACTGGTCTGCTGACATGTTGTTCCTTGGGTGGCAGACTGGCATCTTTCTGCCTCTCCTTTCATTGCCTCTCTCTCCATTTGGAATGTACTGTCTAGCTTTATTCTGCCTCACCATTGGCCAAACAGTTTTATTCATCAACCAATCAGAGCAGCACATATTCACAACATACAGAAATATATCCCATAGCACTAGAGCTGTAGTAATTATTGGAGGCATAAGGAGCTAGAAACTTTGTAAGCATACGAGTCATCTTATTGGAAATATCTTTGATTGGAAATAGTTTTTTGGTTAGGGATGGGAGTTTATGTCCACTTCTCCTCTCAAGTGCTGAGACAACATCTGTCTTAGACCTGTGAAGGCACTGTGCATGCTTCCACAGTCACCATGAGTTTGTATGAGTCAGTCCTGTTGTGTATAGAAGGCCTTGTTTCTTTAGAGTCTTCAATCCCTACTGGCTCCTATAACCTTTCTGTCTCCATTTTCACAGAATTGCCTAAGCCCTGAGAGAAAGAATTTGATGGAGACATACCATTTAGAACTAAGTGTTCCAAGTTTTCTCACTCTCTGATCATTGTGGACCTCTGTATTTGTTCCCAGCTGCTACAGAAGGAAGCTCCTCTGATGATGGCTGAGCCAGACACTGATCTATGAGTATAGAAGAATGTCATTAGGAGCCATTTTATTTCTATGTTTCTTTAGTGGCTCAGTAGCTATTTGTTTTCCTCTAAGTCAATAGCCTATTTGATCTCATTTTCATAGACCAATATCATAGCGTGAGGCATGGGTTCAGTCTCATGCAGTAGACCTTAAATCTAATAAAATAGTGGTACATTACTCCCACAACTTTTGTGCCACTATTTCATCAACATATCTTACAACAGGTCACCATTGTATATTGAAGGGTTTGTAGCTGGGCTGGCGTTTACCTTTCTCCTCTGGAAGTGTGAGGAGTGCATTCCAGTAAAATGGATACTAGTCAGTAGGTGTGAAGGCTCTAAATAGTACCAGCTCAACTTCTCCATGTTTGGTTTGCTATGTAGAAGTTGCCTAAGTTTTCTCTAGCAAAGTCTCACTGGGTCTACAATCAAGCAATTAAGGGCATGCTTTATGGCATGCTTTAAGAACACCACAAAAGGAGGTCAATGGTAAGATATTTTTTGGATTTTTTTCTCATAATGATTTGTCTATTTTTGTTTGTTTTAGTTTTGTTTTACAGGTGTTTTTGCTTTGAGAATTGCAGAATGGCAAACAATGTATTTTTATCATGTGTTTAGAGTATTTTTCAGAGCTAATGCTAGTTCTAAAATGTTTCTGAAACATTTTAGAAGGTGTTAAATAGAATTACCTTTAAAGACTTGGGACAGAACTATGTGAATATTATCTGCTTATACATGATCCTACAGGACTCAATATATATTTCATTTTTAAAGCTCCACAGTTTATAAATGCTATTAATTTTACTTGACAATTCACACTTCTTGAAATATAATTATTGTTACTAGTGTTTAGGTAAAAAAAGAGGGAGAGTAATATTGGACATGTATGAGGAAAGTAATATGCTTTAAATTTATATGCCTGATTTTCAGTACCACTTAATTAAAGCACTTCAAGGTACTAATATAAATTCAATATCATCAAATTTTCAGGCATTGGAAGGGCAAGGGAAGAGAGGGAGAGACAGATAGAGGGACAAGTTCAGGAAGAAATAAGAAATACTGAGATCATCCTGATCTCTCTACAACTGCAGCAGATCTGGCAGTTGGAAATGAGGCACATTACATTGTAGGATGGTTGTAGGATTACAACCATCATCTGAAGCCACACAGCATAAAAGGAACTGCCTTCATTCACAGACCTGGCATTCAAACCTCCCTGGTGTATTTGTGCCTCCTGACATTGACTTGGTATCCATCGCTGCAGGACACATGGTCATCAACTCTACCATTGTTCCCACTTCCCAAGATAGGGGGATGTAGTATGAATCTTAAAAGTTCAAATCAAACCCGGAGCCAGGTATTGGGGTGAACTGGAAGATCAGAGAGAGAGAAAAAGCCACAGCTAATCTCACCTGGTCAACTTCTCAGCTGATCTTGTTTTCTCAGACTGGAAGCCTCTGTGTCCTCATATCCGAATGGTTCTCAGCTGAACTGTGCTGCTCAAAACCTAAAAGCTTAACCAGCCAAATGTTTAACCAGGCCAAATGATTCTAATTTCTGGTCCTCATATCTTATAAATCTTTCTGCTTTCTACCCCACTCCCTGGGATTAAAGGCTTGCTTTCTGGGATTAAAGGTGTGAGTCTCCATGCCTGGCTGTTTCCAATGTAGCCTTGAACTCACAGAGATTCAGAGGGATTTCTGTCTCTGGAATGCTAGGATTAAAGGTGTGAGTGCCACCATTTTCTAGCCTTTGTATCTAGTGGCTGTTCTGTCTCTGACCCCAGATAAGTTTATTAGGGTGCACAATATTTTGGGGAACACAATACCACCACAGGGGGATGGTTAAATCTGGAATGAATTTGGCTCATCTGAACTTTCATGGAACTCAGGAGTTCCACATAGGGCAGATCACAAACTTGTTCATGGTCCTGGAAAGCTTAATGTTTGACCACAGTGTTTACCCTACTTATGGTGCCTCTGAACCTAAAGGATCCTGATATATGAACTAGTCTCATCAAGAACAGCAGCACCACAGAAGTGGAGATGAAGAAGGGCCTTTATTAAGAAAGGAGGAAAGAAAGAAACGTAGGAAGGAAGGAAGGAAGGAAGGAAGGGAGGGAGGGAGGGAAGGAGGGAGGGAGGGAGGGAGGAAGGAAGGAAGGAAGGAAGGAAGGAAGGAAGGAAGGAAGGAAAGAAAGAAAGAAAAAAGAAGGCTGCAACATATCTGTGTAATTTCCTCCAGTAGAAAAAGTTGCCCAAATGACTCCCAACACTGGTCTGGAGTCAGGAGACAGCCAGTAAGAGTAGTGGCTTAGGGCACCAAGTTGAGGTTCAGGTATACATACCCATTTGCCCATGACCCACACTTGTTCCTCAACACTTGGTCTCCTACACTCTCCTTGACCACTATGCTCTTCTATTTCTGGTCTCTGATCAGCTCTTGCTGCAAACATTTTGCCCTCCACCTTTCATTTTCCCTGTTTCTGCAGCCTTCTATCTCCAGACCTGTTTGCTGTAGAGCCTACCTGTAGATCAATAAGCAAGTGCTGAAGGAAAATGAAAGAAAGAAAAAGAAAGAAAAACATAGATACTTATTGAGAAAAAAGTTATGTTGGTCAATTTCAATAATGAAGTTTTTATAATATAAAATGTTTTATTTACTTTTAAAATTAATGAGCTATGTCAATACTAGGTCAAGTGAAGTAGCCCAGGCTCAGAAAGAGAAAAACTGCATGTCGTTTTTCATATGAGGATTCTAGCTTCTAATTTCTAATTTTCATGTATCTGTTTAAACACCAGAAACCTAGAAAGGGACTCATGAGAGGAGAGTTGGACAGCACATGGCTGGAAGTGGAAGAGAAACTGTGGGGTGGGAAGTAGTTCATGTGTATGAGAGTGGGGAGTAGGAAGATGGACCCGAGGAAGTGACAGATGTGTTCTCAAAGTCAGTAGTTAAGATAGTGCCACAAGGAAACCTGAACATTTGACAGGTAATTATTATCATTTCAAAAATTAAATAATTTATATATTCATGCATATATATTCATTACAAAAACTCTTTAATACACAATTAATTCCTTGTTATACATAATTAAATATGACATATGAACTCTTTGTGCAGACACATTATAAGTTTTTACTATAAGTCAAACAATAGAAGATGCTGATCACACTTCAAATCAACAAATTCAGAAACTTTTTCCAACTACTCTTGTATTGTAAAGCCTGCACCAGTCCCAATGTCACTGTATCTTCTCTACGCTAACAAAAATGTCTTCACAACTGTTCAATCAATGATACCAGATAATTTCAAATCAATTTAACCTTGGACATCAAAGCTGAGTCCTCTGGAATACTGCCTCTTTGTGTCAAAGGTGGAAGTGGTTCAATAAAGCTCATCATACACAAAGTGACAAGTAGATTGAGACGTGGCTAACCAGCCTGCAAACAGTCATGATTTCTCACTTTAACTGTAGGCAATCTCGTTCTGTGATCTCTGCAATAAGGGATTGCTAGGACAGCTACCTGTGAACTCTTTGTTATATGCCTGTTTGATGGGCCTATGGCTTTGAACTGTCTATATTTTTAACCCTAAAGTAACCCAGTGATTTCACTAGTGAAGAAAATACAATTACATCCACTAATATTTATAATGTATGTTTAGTAAGGTTACTTAGTCTCTTATGTGACAAAAAAAAAATCAGTGTGGGGGTGGAGTTACTAATTAGTGTGAAATTGATACATGGTTTTCCCAAAACTCAAATATTAGGAAATCATTTATATTTTGTTTTGTTTTCAATATCACACATACAATTATTACCCATAAAATGATGAGTCAGTGTGTCAAAGAAATATAAAACAATATTTAACAGTCATACTTGGTTTTAAATCTAAAATGATAGATCGTCATTTACTTTTTTCAAAGTAACTATATTTCCTAGAACCTATTCTTGATGTGCTTTTTTATTAGCATCTGAGAATTTCATAGAATCTGTTTTGAACATATTCACATCCTTCCCATACTGTCGTTTGCACACAGCTTACTATTTTCTGCAGCAGATCATATAAAAAAGTATTTAGTGGCTTGGAATGTGGGCTGGAGTGACCACAGCAAAGTCACAGAGTATGAGCAGTCCTCACTGGCAACATTCACATTCTGGCAGTTTACCTCTGCAGTACATTTGAAAGTGTTCTCAAGAAGGAGAAATAGGCATGTGCTTACTGAAATTAATATTACACATATCCTGTCACATTGTTTTCCTCAGGGAAAATCATCAGATTTGTCTAGGTTTAACTCATTCTTGAAAAGATTTTGCTTTTCCAGAGAAAGAGTGTCAACATATTCAGTATTTTAAATATACTTCAGTCTATTAAACCTATCTAGCCTGTATTCCATTTTGTATAACCAGCTTTTTGTTTTTGAAAGATGCAAGAACTTAACATTGTCCAAAATAAGATAAATATTGGGTGGGCTATAATCCATGTGATTGAATTCTACAGATTTTAATACATAACATTTTCAGAATATAGTAAATTAATGAATAACCTGTACTGTTTAAAAACAAAGTTTTTATTATCATAATTTGTTAGATTTGAACATTGATAAAAATGTTCACTGTTGTTTTTAAATTATTAAATTAAGTATGTAAATATATATATATATATATATATATATATATATATATATATATATATCTTGTGAATTTCTTTTAAACCCAAAGAAAATACAGGGAAATGTTTTATTAACATTGGTGATTGAATATTAGCAAAGCTTCAGGAAGAGAAGAGATGCTAGGAGAAATTTTCCCTCTGGTCTTAACACCCAGTAGCTTCACCCAAATGATTGAAAATAATCTCTTAGGTGTTGGCCCATGACACTCTGTTTTAATGAACTAAATTTTAACATGTAAATAATGATTTCAAATAATATCTGTTAAGAGGATGGACATATGTGAGGTATTTAAAAGCCACCATCATAGAAATACTTTCAGGAATATTATGAATGTTGCAACATGGAAGGTGAAGCTCATAGAGAAAAAGATGCTCTCCTATAGTTCAACACTGTTTATTATTTTGTAGACAAACAATATTATTGCTTGTCAAGCATGTTGCACTAATGGTGACAATATATTGCTTTTAGCTTACTTTATTTTATTAAGATTTATTTATTTTTCCTTAATGTGTATTAGTGTCTTTCCTACATGTATGTAAATTGCATGATACATATTAAACATTTGTAACACCTGAAGATGGCATAAGATCACTGCTGAAAATTGAACTCATGTCTCCTGAAAGAGCAGTCAAAGTTGTTAATGATTCAATAATCTTTCCATCCCCTTATCTATCTATCTATCTATCTATCTATCTATCTATCTATCTATCTATCTATCTATCTATCTATACATTGCCATGCTCAAGCTACACAGTCCTAAAATGAATAGTCTACCCAAATTTTCCATTTTTCATGAATGATATATTTTACGGACTAAATGTTTGTGTACTTCCAAATTCAGATTCTGAAAACTTGTACCATGAGAGATAGAATTAAGAGACACAGGCCTTTTAGAGGTACTTGAGATTAAATGAGCCTATGAGCTTACAGAGTCATGAATGTTACTTGAAACAAAAATGTTGTCTTTTGAGACTGGAAAACCCTGTGAATGTGACTCTAATATCATCAAGACTTGCTTTTCTGCTGTTCAAATCTATGGAGTTTCTTTTGTATGATGCTGCCTTGGCTCTAGAATTGAGGATATTGTATAGTAGTGCTTCAGGAGCCCTCCCCAATGGGTCCCAAACATGTTACCAACATACTTGTCTTAGGAAGGGAGTAGTATATCAGAGGAAGAATATTCTTCTTAGGACTAAGCATCTTGTAGAAGTTAATGTTTGCTACTGGGGCCCATTATCATATATACTACTACCTAAGCTTGTCCCATTGCTGATTTTGGAAGTGGATTGCTCATTTGGTTTTATAGCTTTACCAATAGAGAACAGCTTTCCCTTAGTCTTACCTTTAACTCTTTTAGGTAGTATTACATAGGATTTGGTTATTACTGAATTAATGCCGAATTACATCAAGCTGTTTAGAGTTCTTACATGGAATGTTCTGTTTTATCACATAATATAATATTTTTTTCAGTGTAATAGTAAGGATTTTTGTGCTAAATGTCATTCTACGCTTAAGATTCTCATTTTGTAAAATTGGTATCCCTTGTAATGGTTGTGGAAATGGGCACCTTTAGAAGGCATTTGGTATGAAATGCATCATGAAAGGAGACCCATACAAATAGAATAAATAGCCTTGAAATCACCCTAAGGAAACTTGAAGTTACACATGAGAGCATAGTGAAAAGTTAACAGTCTGCAATCTAGACAAGGGATGTCAGTGATACTTAACCACAGTTTTGTGGAAATTTGAAGTATCCAACTCTTGAGTGAGATGTCACTTTCTTTTTAGTATTTGCCATACAAAACAGTTCTAGATTGGGTGACATACAGCATAATTCATGGGCTAGATTGTAGCTTAGTGTTAAAGTGCTTACCTGTCTTGTTTGAGTACCTTTGTCCCCCATTTAAATCAGAAGAAAGGCAAAGCAATGACAAAATACTTAGTAGAAATGATATAAATACAGTAAATATTTATGAAAAATGAAAAATAAATTAAAATAGGATTGAATCCAAATTTAGCAAGGTTAAAGACATCATCAATATAAACATTTATTTTTCTATGTACTATAACTCCTTATCTTAAATCCCTAAACCCCTACCATATCACCCTGTCAGTCTAAGTCTTCGAGGCAAATTTCGTGTGCCAATCTGATAAGGAAGTGGAGTGGTATAATGTTATTTAGGGTGTTCTCAGGAAGATGTTTCCAGAAGAGATTCTTACATCAATCAGGAGAGAAGGAAGCACAATTTGTTCTACTATTATAAGAACTACATGAATTTTTGAGTATTCTGTAAAGCATGGAAGATATAGGGTGACATCTCAGCTTATGATTCAGTGAATCTTCTCTGAGATTCATGTATCATGCTCCTGATTTTTGATACTTTGGATTCTGGAAGTATACCACTGTATATCCCATGCTGTCTAAATGGGTTGCATTATATGTAGCACTGTACATTATCTGTTTTGGATCTCAAAGCTGTAGATGCTGAAATGTATTAGTCTCTCTAAATATGAGCATAATTTATTTTCCTTTCATAGTGTATGTTTGTTTGTACATGCAAGCATGGGTAGGTGTGTATATGTGAATATTTATCCACATACACATTCCATGAACTTAGTTTCTATGGAGAAACATGATTAATATAACTTCTAAAAATGGCATGTTTTGTTACAAAAACTTGATATATTTTGAAAACTTTTTACATTTTACACTGTTTATTAATAGAATAATGGATCTCACTGAATATCTTTACATCTATTGAGGTATCCACAAAAAATGAGAAAATGCTACTGTCTGTATTTATTATGCATTCACATATTCACATGTCATCATTGTGTACAGCCATGTTTGTTTAAAGTTTGTTATACAATTAACATCAAGAACATTAAGTGCACAATACAATCATTGAGTTTCTAAGTTTTAAAGGTCTAATTTAATTGATGATAAAAAAATATCATGTGAGCTATATTTGGATGTTATCAATATTATTCCTACTGTCTTATGATATTTTGAATCAGCTAAATTTTTTATATTTTGTCTTCTGGGTCAATGATAGATATTGAAGCCAGGGACGCAACCAGTTGCAGGCCAGCAGGCAGGACTCTTGCAATCAGGCCCAACTACCACCCCTCCACCAGACCCTATAAACTAAAAGCCCCAATCCACCCCCCAAAAACACATATCCTCCAAGACAGAAGCCGTTCCCTGAGATACAGACTCTGCCAGCTCTGATTGGACCAAGAGCTCCAATTGGACCAAGAGTGGCTACCTGAGACACAGACACCATTTGTACCAATTAAAGGAAGAGATGGGTAGATGCCAATGCAAGAATATGTTCAACAATATAAAGATCAATATGGCATCAACAGAATCTAGTGGTTCTACATCACCAAGACCTGAACATCATAACATAGAAGAAACAGAAGAAAATGACCTTAAAAATGACTTTTAAAAGAGGATAGAGGCTTGTAAAGAGAAAGAGAAAATTTCACTTAAAGAAATTGAGGAAAAGACAAACAAAAATTGGAAGAAATCAATAAATCCCCTAAAGAAAGCCAAGAAAAGGCAATTAAACAGGTGAAGGAAACAGTTCAAGACCTGATCATTGAAATAGAAACAATGAAGAAGACCCAAACAATGGGAATACTAGAAAGAGAAAATCTGAATAAATGAGCAGGAACTAAAGGTACAAGCATAACCAACAGAATACGAGAGTTGGAAGAGAGAATCTCTGGCATGGAGGATACAAAAGAGGAAATATTCATCATTCAAAGAAAATAATAAAGCCAAAGAAGTCATAACACAAAATGTCCAGGAAATCTGGGAGACCATGAAAAAGTCAAACCTACGAATAATAAGGATAGAAGAAGGAAAAGAATACCAACTCAAAGGGGCAGAAAATATATTCAACAAAATCATAGAACAGAACTCTTCCAACCCAAAGAAGGAAATCGTTATGAAGATACAAGAAGCCTACAGAACACTAAATAGACTGGACCCCAAAAAGAAGTCTCCTTGCCACATAATAATCAAACCACTAAACATACAGAACAAAGAAAAAATATCAAGAACTGCAAAGCAAAAAGGCCAAGTAACATATAAAGAAAGACCCATCAGAATTACACCTGAATTCTCAATGAAAACTCTGAAAGCCATAAGGTCCTGGACAGATGTTATGTACATACTAAGAGACCATGGATGCCAACCCAGATTATTATACCCAGCAAAACTCTCAAACACCATAGGCAGAGTAAACAAAATATTCCATGATAAAACCAAACTTAAACAATTCCTATCCACAAATCCAGCCCTACAGAAAGCACCAGAGGGATTAATCCAAACCAAGGAACTTAGATGCACCCATAAAAATACAGGCATTAGATAATCACATACCAACAAACACCAAAGAAGGGAAACACACAAGACTACCACCAAAAATAACAGGATTGAACAATCACTGATCATTAATATCTGCTGTGGGATGTTCTGTATGTCCTGTGGGAGCCCATTCTCAGGTTCTTTGTGGCGTTACCCAGCAGGTCCGTATAGAGGATGATTAGGACCATGGGCCTGAGTGCAGGTGTTTGAGATGGTCTGCACTTGGCTGCGCTGGGGGATGGTCTGTATGTCAAGTTGCTTTGATTGGTTAATAAATAAAACCTGATCGGCCGTGGCTAGGCAGGAAAGATAGGCGGATATCCCTTATTATCAATGGACTCAATTTGCCTATAAGAAGACACAGACTAATAGAAAGGATATGTAAACAGAATCCATCTTTCTATTGCATACAAGAAACATACCTCAACTTCAAAGACAGACACTACCTCAGAGTAAAGAGCTGGGAAAAGTTTTTCCAGTCAAATACACTAAAGCAGCAATCTGGTGTAGCTATTATATCTAATAAAACAGACTTCAACCTAAAATCAAGGAAGAGAGATCAAGGACATTATATACTCATCACAGGAAAGATACACCAAGTTGAAGTTTCAATTTTGAACATTTATTCCCCAAATACAAGGGCACCAACATATGTAAAAGAAATATTACTAAAGCTTAAATGGAGCATCAAACCCCACAAACTAATAGTTTGAGACTTCAACACCCCACTCTCACCAATGGACAGATCTTCTGGACTGAAGCTTAAAAGAGAAATAAGGGATCTACCACATGTTTTGACTCCAATGGACTTAATAAAAATCTACAGAACATCCCATACAAACAAAAGAGAATATATCTTCTTCTCAGCACCCCATGGAACCTTCTCTAAAATTGACCACATACTCACTCACAAAGCAAATCTCAATAGAAACAAACAACAAAAAGGAATAAACTCCTGTATTTTATCAGACCACCATGCTTTAAAGATAGAATTCAACAACACAAATTACAGAAAGCCTACAAATTCATGGAAACTGAACAATGCTCACCCGAATCACCACTTGTGCAAGGAAGAAATAAAGAAATTAAATACTTCCTAGAATTCAATGAAAATGAATGTACAACATACCCAAACTTACGGGACACTATGAAAGCAGTACTAAGTGGAAAGTTCATAGCACTAAATGCCCACATAAAGAACTTGGAGAAACCTCACACTGGTGACTTAACAACAAACCTGAAAGCTCTAGAAGAAAAAGAAGCAAATACATCCAGGAGGAGTAGATGACAGGAAATAATCAAATTGAGGGCTGAAATCAATAAAATAGAATCAAAGAGAATAGTACAAAGAATCAATGAAACAAAGAGTTGGTTCTTTGAGAACGTCAACAAGATAGACAAACCCTTATCCAAACTAACTAAAAGACAGAGAGAGAATATCCAAATTAACAAAATCAGAAATGAAAAGGGAGACATAACAACAGACAATGAGGAAATACAGAGAATCACCAGGTCATAATTCAAAAACCTGAACTCCCCAAAATTGGAAATTCTAAAAGAAATGGACAATTTTCTGGATAGGTACCATATACCAAATTAAATCAAGACAAGATAAGCAACTTAAAAAGATCTATAACTCATATAGAAATAGAAGGAGTCATTAAAAGTCTCCCAACCAAAAAAGGCCCAGGGCAAGATGGTTTCAGTGCAGAATTCTACCAGATTTTCAAAGAACTAATTCCAATAATCCTCAAATTGATCTACACAATAGAAACAGAAGGAACACTGCCAAGCTCTTCTTATGAGGCTACAGTTACCATAATACCAAAACCACAAAAAGATGCAACAAAGAAAGAGAATTACAGACCTATCTCCCTCATGAACACTGATGCAAAAATACTCAACAAAATAGTGGTGAACAGAATCCAAGAATATATTAAAAACTTGTTCGTCATGATGAAGTAGGCTTCCTCCCAGAGATGCAGGGATGGTTCAACATATGAAAATCTGTCTGTGTAATCCATCATATAAACAAACTGAATGAAAAAAACACACATGATCCTCACATTAGATGCTGAAAAAGCCATTGACAAAATCTAACATTCCTTCATAATAAAGGTCCCTCATAGATTAGGAATACAAGGAACATAAATATTAAAAGGACAATTTACAGCAACCTGACAGCAAATATCAAATTAAATGGACAGAAACTCAAAACAATTCTACTAAAATCAGGAACGAGACAAGGCTGTCCACTCTCCCCATATCTATTCAATATAGTAATGAAGGTTCTAGCAAAAGGAATAAGACAACAAAAGGAGATCAAGGGGATACAAATTGTAAAGGAAGATGTCAGAATTTCACTATTTGCAGATGATATTATAGTCTACATAAGTGACCCCAATAATTCTACTAGGGAACTCGCACAGTTGATAAACACCTTCAGTAATGTGGCAGGATGCAAGATTAACTCAAAAAAAAATCAGTAGCATTCCTATACACAAATGATAAACTGGCCAAGAAAGAAATCAGAGAAACATCGTCCTTTATAATAGCCACAAATAATATAAAATAACTTGGGGTAACTCTGACCAAACAAGTGAAAGACTTGTGTGACAAGAACTTCAAGTCCTTGTAGTGGGTAGCCATTCTAGCTTTGATCTGGAAGTTCCAACCCCCACTGAGGCTTCAGTAACTGTCACAACTACAAGTCAAAGACAAGAGAGGGCTCTGAACACCAGAGATCTGGATGTGCCGCCCTCTCTTGTTTTCTGGACCCTGGACGCTAGAGGTAGACCAAGCAGAGTTCTCCAGAGAACACCGCCAGACTGTGCTACATCTTCCCCAGTTCCTGCAACCTACCTATCCCTTCATTTGTGAGTTGTGCCACTAATAAACCTCCCTTTTAGCTACATGGAGTGGCCTTAATAATTTCACCAATAAGTCCTTGAAGAAAGAAATTGAAGAAGATATCAGAAAATGGAAAGATCTCCCATGCTCATGGATAGGTAGAACTAACATAATAAAAATGGAAATCTTACCAAAAGCAATATGTAGATTCAATGCAATCCTCATCCAAATCCCAACACAATTCTTCACAGACCTGGAAAGAACAATATACTCAACTTAATATGGAAGAACAGAAAACCTAGGATATCTAAAACAATTCTTTACAACAAAACAACCTCTGGAGGCATCACCATCCCTGACTTCAAGCTGTACTATAGAGCTATAGTAATAAAAGCCGTTTGCTATTGGCATAGATACTGACATGTGGAACAATGGAATCAAATTGAAGATCCTGACATTAATCCACACACCTATGAACATACGATTTTTGACAAAGAAGCCAAAATTGTACAACGGAAAAAAGAAAGCATCTTCAACAAATGGTGCTGGCATAACGACATCAACAAATTACATAGAAGACTGCAAATACATCCATATCTATCACCATGCACAAAACTCAAATCCAAGTAGATCAAAGACCTCGAAATAATTCCAGAATGGGAAAAGATCTTCACCAACCTGACATCTGACAGAGGGCTAATATCCAAATTATATAAAGGACTCAAGAAACTAGACAGCAAAATACCAAACAATCCAATTTAAAAATAGGCTACAGATCTAAGCAGAGAATTCTCAACAGAAGAATCTGAAATAGCTGAAAGACATTTAAGGATTTGCTCAACATTCTTAGTCATCAGGGAAATGCAAATCAAAATGACTCTGAGATTTCATCTTAGACCTATCATAATGGCTAAGATAAAAAACACTGATGACAGCTTATGTTGGAGAGGATGTGGAACAAGGGGAACACCCTTCCACTGTTGGTGGGAGTACAAACTTCCACAGCCACTTTGGAAATCAGTATTGTGTTTACTCAGAAGATTAGTCAATCAGTCTACCTCAAGACCCAATGATACCACTGTTGGGCATATACCCAAGGGATGCTCAAGCATAACACAAGGACACATGCTTAATGATGTTCATAGCAGCACTATTTGTGATAGTCAGGATCTGGAAGTAACCTAGATGACCCTCAACAGAAGCATGGAAAAAGAAAATGTGGTACATATGCACAATGGAGTATTATTAAACTGCAAAAAACAATGACATCATGAAATTTGCAGGCAAATGGGTGGAACTAGAAAATATCATCCTAAGTGAGGTAACCAAAACTCAAAAAGACAAACATGGTATGTATTCACTCATAAGTGGATACTAGAGGTAAAACAAAGGATAATCAGACCACAACCCACTGCTACAGAGAAGCTAGGATACAAGGAGGACCCTTATACGGGTTATATGGATCACCTTAGGACTGGGAAACAGGAGATCCCAATAAATTACTGTTGATGAGTGGGGGGCAATAGAGGGTAGGGGATGGAGTATAAGAACATGAGGGAATGGGATGGTCGAGCTGGGGGAGGGACAGAGTGGGAGAGCAATGAAGGAGATATCTTGAGAGAGGGAGAGATTATGAGTAATGGAGACACTTGGTGCTAGGGAAATTCTCAGGAATCCACAAGGATGACCCCTGCTTAGATTACTAGCAACAGTGATGAGGGTGCCTGAACTGGCCTTCCTTGGTAATCAATTTGGTGAGTACCCTATCTGTTATCAGAGAGCCCTCATCCAGTAACTGATGGAAGCACATGCAGAGATCCACAACGATGCACCGGGCAGAGCCCTGGGAATCCAGTCCAAGAAAGGGAAGAGGGATTACATGAGCAAGGAGAGTTAAGGCCATGATGGGGAAATCTACAGAGACAACTGAACCAAGCTCAAAGGTACTCATGAACTTTAGAACGAAGCTGTGGAACCTGCATGGGACTGGACTAGACCCTCTGCATATGAGAGACAGTTGTGTAGCTGGGTCTGTTTGAGGGGCCCCTGTCAGTGTGACCAGGATCTATGAGCTTGTTTTCTGGATCAATCTACCTGTGGTCAGACACCTTGCTTACTCCTGATAAAGCTGGAAGGGGTTTGGTCCTGCCTCAACTGAATGTACCAGGCTTAGCTGCACCCCTGTTGGAGAACTTACAGTGTTGGAGGAGAGGAGGAGGGGAAGAAGGGGTAAGGTTGCGGGGAGATGGAGGAGGAATGAGAGGGGGAACTGTGGTTGGTATGTAAAACGAGTAAATAATAATAATAATAATAATAATAATAATAATAATAATAAAGAATGTACTTAACAGAAAATAAATCAATATTGAAATTGAGTATTGCTACATTACAGAGGAAATTGTTGATATAATGATCAGAAAAAATAGTTTCTAGATTTTTGTTTAATTATTTTTGGACAGAATTATCTACTAATCCATCTAAATAAATTAATAAAGTCCCAAATGTAGCTATAATATTTAGGGGTATCACCACATGCATACATACATACACAGGGATACAAATTTGCTCACACAGAAATCCCATAAAAACCACAAAATTAGAAATTGCAATATAAGCAAAAGACCTGTGAGATTTAAAAAATGCCTACACAATGCATTACATGAACAAATTTCTCCAAAAATACCATTTGGATTTGTTTTCTGTTGTTCTGTACTACTATGCATTGAGTCTCCCTTGAATGTGGTTTTTATACCCAGTGAGAATCTGTTGCATAAGGTAATTTTTCCTTTGCTAGCTGTTGTCAACTGGAGATAGCTTCTGGGTCAGGTAGAGATGGGGATTTTTCCACTTCCATTCTCAGTGCTGGGACATATCTGGCTTAGACTTGTGCAGGCCATGGACACACCATTGTCACTGTCTTGTGAGTTTACATATGTATGTTCTGTTGTGTCTGGGAGATTTTGTTCCTTGGTGTCTTCCATGTCTATTGGATCTTACAATCTTTCTGCTTCCTCCTCCACAAAGTTCCCTGAGCCTTAAGGGAAGGGATTTGTTGGAGTCATAAATGTCAGTTCTTTAGGCTGAGTGTTCAAAGGTCTCTCACTCTCCACAAATTTTCCAGATGTGAGGCTCTGCATTACTTCTCATCTGCAAAAGGAAGAAGCTTCTCTGATGTTAGCTGAGCAAGACACTGATCTGAGAGTATAGCAGAATGTCATTAGGAGTCATTTTATTGTTATATTCCTTTAGCAGAGGTATAGTCTTTGGTTTTCCCATAGAACCATGCCTTGTCTAGTCTCAGGTTCTTTGCCACCAAATCAATGTTGAGTAGATGTCCCATCTCACAGTGTGGGACTTAATTCCAGTCAGATAGTCAGTCAAGGGTCACTTCTATAGTTTTTGTACCACTATTGTACCAGGTTATCATGCAGGCTGGTCACCATTGCAGATAGAAGGATTTAATGATGGTTTTGCTGTTTATCTTTCACCTCTGAGGGTGTGCAGAATATCTTGCGGTACCTTGAAAACTAGTCAATAAGGATGAAGTCTTAAGCAGGCATCAGTTTTCCTTCACATTCTTCCGTGCATTATGTAGGTGTTGTTTTTAGCACTAGTGCATTGCCGTCAGTTAGTGGAGAGCAACTGGTTGCTTTTTCAATAACATTGCTTGTTTGGGGATTTCCATGGAAGCACTTTGGTCAACAGCTCACATGGAAGTAACCCATCCCATTCTTTTTTAAAATTGTTGTTTTAAGTACTATGGGATTATCTTTTATTTATCCTCTCTTCATCTTTTGTTTCTAGAAATTTACTCATTCTCATGAGGTTAAGAATTCATGTTGCATTGAAATCAAGAAGAAATAAAGAAAATTTATGATGATAATAATTCAGGCAGTTTCTATTTTAAAATACAGTAAAAAATTCCAAGGAATTTTGTTTGATGACCAATTCCTGGTTAAAAAATACAGTCCCAGGATTTCATACAAGTTGTCTTCTCCTATTCTGGGCAACTGTACACCACATGCTTATTGGTTTTACTCCAATTATTGAAAGATTATATGGAAATATAAAACTTAAAATTTCATGTACAAAATGTAATATTTTCCTACCATATTGGTTTCAGAAAGACAGTCTGTCAATTATCCCAGTGTTTTGATCATCTTGATATAAACATAGACACATGTAAGAAGAAACTCAATTGAGAAAATTCCTCAATTCCACTTGCCTATAGACAAGTGAGTAGGACATTATTGATTAATGACTTATATGTGAGGACCCAGTTCATACTGGGCTGTGCCATACCTTGGTAAGTGGTCCTATCATGTAGAAGAAGGCAAACTGAGGGAACCCTGGGACGTTTGATTAATTTCCTGCCTTCCGTTTCTTGTCTTGAGTGCCTTCCTTTGTTTCCACTCATGATGATTGTAACCTTTGAAACAAACTGGCCCTTTCTTCTCCATGTTACTTTCTCCCAGGGTGTTTTATTAAAACCATAAAATCTCGTGAACATATCTACCTATAAAAGTCATTTTTATTTTGTATTTTTACACATACAGTGCTGGAATTTTATTTTATTCTTTTATTATTTCACATACATGTATTATATAATAAGTATATATATAATATTCATGTATTTATATTACATATGTATATAGTAATAATCATACTCATTGAGCATCATCTTCTCAGTCTCATTCAACTCTCTCTGAATCCTTTCTCAGCAAGTCCCCATCTTATTTTCCAGTCTTCTTTTCTTTTGTGATATTCTGCATTTTATTTTTAGAGATCCAGATATAATTTGCATGCCACTATGTCATTGCTCAGAAATAAATAATATAGTAATCAAATAAACATTATGTTTAAAAAGCAGAAAAATGCTTAATAGCTATATCTCTAATAAGATTCTAAATATTCAGTACTTTATTCCATGTATACCCAGTTAGGACCTGGGTATTCAAACCTGCAATTACCAAGAAATTCAAAGAAATACCACACACAAATATCGTCTTGTTCTTATTTATTCAATCATTTTGTAATTATTGAACCATTACCAATCTTAATAAAATAATAGAGAAATGGAATTTTTGTACAATGATTATGGGGATATAGCTTATGCATTTTGTAATAAAATGGTACATATAGAGGTTCTTCAACAAAATATAAAACCTGGGGGTATATTTGAGGTTTTGAATGGGTATTTAGAATACACAAGTCCCTGTGTTTCATTTCATGGGATTGCAAACAGCAACACTGTATGTGTATGTGCATATTTGCATGTGTGAGTGTTTGTACATTTATAAGTACAACTAGACTAAAATCTAACACTACTACTTCTGGTTATTCTTCAAATAAGTTAAAGCAGGATTTCAAAGAAGAATGCACATTTTCATACTCATTGTATGAGTGATCACAATAGCCAAGATATGAAGAATTTGAACATGCATAAAGAAAATATGTTGTATATGAACAATAATATATTACCTAACTATTAGCATGAAATCTAATATATGTCACAACAACAACAATAATAAAAAGCCCTGAGGACATTATGCTCAGTGAACTAAGACATAAAAGATGGAAATAAAATGTATGGTTCCACTTAATTGTGAAAAAAAATATAGCAAAGTTCCTAGAAGTAAAGTAGAAATGGTGGATTTCATAGTCTAAGGGGAATAAGAAATACAAACTTGCTATTTAGTTGGTATTCTAGATATCTTGCTGGTAGATATTATGCTGTCATTTCTCATACTCACATCATGCACACATACACACACAGATGATCAAATTACTATGATATTAATCATTTCAGCCCTTTTATAAGTTTTACAACCCTAATTCTTATAGCTATAAATATAAAATTCTTCCACTACTTTTTATAATTTTATGTGCTTTTTATTATCATTATACATTAAATTTCTTATTATTCTCAATTTTTAAAAAAAGTCATTACATGTTCATGGAAATTGAGTTGAGCTTTGAGTATTTATCTTGTATGCTAAGCATCATTGCATTTGTTGTAGAAAAATTCTATTTTTTTGCAGATTTTCTGTTATTTTTGATATTTCTAACAGAGATAAATTTACTTTTTCTTTTTCCACACAGATTCTTTTATTTCTATTTCATAGTTAATTGCTTAACTATAGCTTCTAATACAGTGATGGACAGAGTACCATGAATGAATCTTGCTGAATTGTTCTTGATTTTATTGATAAATATTCACCATCTGGCATTAACTGTCACACAGCTGCATTTTTCAATGATTCACTTATTGTGTTGAGATTGTTCTCTCTATTTTACTCAAGATTTATATCACATTGTATCTTTCCTTCATTAACTTTATTCTTTAATTTTACTCTGTGTCCTTTCCATTTCAGACTAGTATTTTTTTTTTAAAAAAAATACTTTGATCCTTATATTGCCTGCCAGCCTCTTAAGTCTATCATATTGATTACTATTACTTTAAAGGCAAGTTCTATCACACCCATTTTATTTTTTCCTGTGTATCAGCTACTCTGACTTGCCTATTCTTTTCCATGCCTCATAATTCTTTGTTAGAATTGAACACTACATATGCTACTTTCTTACTGCTGTCCTCCAGAGTTGTTATTTTGTTTGGTAATTTAACTGAAATAATTCTATGAATTTTATTTCCCCTGTAGTGATTTGTTTATATATCCACCACAGCCTTAATCTTTTAATTGGACTGTAAAGCTACCAGGCCATTACCTAAAGTCTAGCTAAAACTGCTAATTTTCCAACAAATGTATGGTCCTTTAGCTAGTCTGATTGCTTCTGGATCTGTGTGTGTAATTTGGATGTTGTGTTTATAAATTACAGACTTTAGGTTTTGACTGGTGCATCAAATAATGAATAATAGCTATGGGGTTTCTCTCTGATTATTTGGTAGAGAAAATTCACATGAGACAGACAAGATAAGACCTCATTTTAAGATAAGACACATTTTAATGCTTAGACTACTTATAGAATATTATAGGCTACCTAGACAAGGACTATAAGTGGAGTCAAGGTTGCTAATGACCCATTGTTTTACATATGAATACAGGCCTTCTCTGCTTGTAAATGTCCTTACCTCAAAGCTTGAAGAATTTTTATCCTTCACCCATAAGCAATCCTCTGAACTCAGGACTGTGGCAAATATGCCTTCACATGTTTGGACACACACTCACATTAAATGTAATAAAATGACTACATATTAATTATCCTGATTTGTCAAGTTGGTCCAAATGTAGTGGTGGATATCTTAAATTAGAAGAAAATAAAAATTTAGAATAATGGGAAAGTGAAAAAGACTGATATGGCAGAATTGTAATAGGAAAAATGAGGAACCAATAAAGATGAAATCTAGAATCCAAATAAATATCAATAATTAAAATGAAAAACCAAGAAAATTTACTTTCCTTTGTAACTCAAGTAAGGCATAAAACAATGCAAACAAATTATTTTCTTTTCTTTTATTTTACAATACCATTCAGTTCTACACAACAGCCGCAGATTCCCTTGTTCTCCCCACTTCTACCCCCTCCCCTTCCCCCCAGCCCACCCCCCATTCACACGTCCTCCAGGGCAAAGCCTCTCCCAGGACTGAGATCAACCTGATAGACTCAGTCCAGGCAGGTCCAGTCCCCTCCTCCCAGACTGAGCCAAGCGCCCCTGCATAAGACCCAGGTTTCAAACAGCCAACTCATGCAATGAGCACAGGACCCAGTACCACTGCCTAGATGCCTCCCAAACAAATCAAGCCAATCAACTGTCTCACCTATTCAGAGGGCCTGATCCAGTTGGGGGCCCCTCAGCCTTTGGTTCATAGTTCATATGTTTCCATTCGTTTGGCTCTTTGTCCCTGTGCTTTATCCAACCTTGGTTTCAACAATTCTCGCTCATATAAACCCTCCTTTCTCGCTAATTAGACTCCCGGCGCTCCACCTGGGGCCTAGCCATGGATGTCTGCATCCAGATTCCTCAGTCCTTGGATGGGGTTTCTGGCACAACTATTAGGGTGTTTGGCCATCCCATCACCAGAGTAGGTCAGTCCTGGCTGTCTCTCGACCATTGCCAGCAGTCTTTTGTGGGGGTATTTTTATGGATATCTGTGGGCCTCTTTAGCACTTTGTTTCTTCCTTTTCTCATGTGGTCTTCATTTACCATGGTCTCCTATTCCTTCTCCCTCTCTGTTCATGATCCAGATGGGATCTCCTGCTCTCTTTCCCTCGACCCTCGCCCTTCATTGCTCTCACTCCTGTCCAGGTTGTTCATGTAGATCTCAGCCATTGCTCTGTCATTGAGTGATCTTCGTGTCTTTCTTGGGGTCTTGTTTTCCAGGTAGCCTCACTGGTGATGTGAGTAGCAGTCCAGTCATCCTTGTTCCATATCTAGTATCCTCCTATGAGTTAGTACATACCATATTTGTCTTTCTGAATCTGGGTTACCTCACTCAGGATTATTTTTTCTAGACCTATCCATTTGCCTGCAAACCACATGATGTCATTGTTTTTCTCTGCTGAGTAGTATTACATTGTGTATATGTGCCACAATTTATTTATCCATTCTTCAGTTGAAGGGCATCTAGGTTGTTTCCATGGTTTGGCTATTACAAACAATGCTGATATGAACATAGCTGAGCAAGTGCTCTTGTGGTATGATTGAGCATTTCTTGGGTACATGCCCCAGTGGTATCGCTGGATCTTGGGGGAGATTGATTCCCAATTTTCTAAGAAAGCGTCATATTGATTTCCAAAGTGGTTGTAAAAGCTTGCATTCCCACCAGCAGTGGAGGAGAGTTCCCCGAGTTCCACATCCTCTACAGCGTAAAGTGTCTTCAGTGTTTTTGATCTTAGCCATTCTGACAGGCATAAGGTGGTATCTTTTGATTCTATGAGAATTGATTTGCATTTCCCTGATGATTAGGGATGTTGAGCAATTCCTTAAATGTCTTTCAGCCATTTGAGTTTCCTCTGTTGAGAATTCTCTGTTTAGTTCTATAGCCCATTTCTTAATTGGACTGTTGGTCATTTTGATGTCTAATTTCTTGAGTTCCTTATATATTCTGGGTATCAGTCCTCTGTCAGATGTGGGGTTGGTGAAGACATTTTCCCATTCTGTAGGCTGTTGCTTTGCCTTGTTGACCATATCCTTTGCTCTACACAAGCTTCTCAGTTTCAAGAGGTCCCATTAATTGATTGTTTCTCTCAGTGTCTGTGCTACTGGTGTTATATTTAGGAAGTGATCTATGCCAAATGCATTCAAGACTACTTCCTACTTTCTCTTCTAGCAGGTTCAGAGTAGCTGCATTTATGTTGAGGTCCTTGTTTCACTTGGACTTAAGTTTTGTGCACAGTGACAGATATGGATCCATTTGCAGCCTTCTACACGTTGCTATCCAGTTATGCCAATACCATTTGTTGAAGATGCTTTCTTTTTTCCATTGTACAGTTTTGGCTTCTTTGTTAAAAATTGTATGTTCATAGGTGTGTGGGTTAATGTCAGGATCATCAATTCGATTCCATTGGTCCACATGTCGTTTTTTATGCCAATATACCAAGCTGTTTTTATTACTGTAGGTCTATAGTAGAGCTTGAAGTCATGGATTGTGGTGCCTCTAGAGGTTGTTTTATTGTACAGGATTTTTTTGGCTATCCTGGGTTTTTTGTTTTTCCATATGAAGTTGAGTATTATTCTTTCCAGGTCTGTGAAGAATTGTGTTGGTATTTTGATGGGGATTGCATTGAATCTGTAGATTGCTTTTGGTAAAATTGCCATTTTTACTATGTTGGTCCTGCCTATCCATGAGCATGGGAGATCTTTCCATTTTCTGACATTCTCTTCAATTTCTTTTTTCAGGGACTTAAAGTTCTTGTCATATAGGTCCTTCCCTTGCTTGGTTAGTGTTACTCCAAGGTATTTTATGTCATTTGTGGCTATTGTAAAGGGTGATGTATCTCTGATTGTCTTCTCAGCTTCTTTGTCCATTGTATATAGGAGGACTACTGATTTTTTTGAGTTGATCTTGTATCCTGCAATGTTGCTGAAGGTGTTTATAAGCTTAATCATTTCCTGGGTGGAATCTTTGGGGTCACTCAAGTATACTATCATGTCATCTGCAAATAGGGAAAGCTTGACTTCTTCCATTCCAATTTGTATCGCCTTAATCTCCTTATGTTGTCTTATTGCTCTGGCTAGAACTTCAAGTACTATATTGAATAAGTATGGGGAGAGTGGACAGCCTTGCCTCGTTCCTGATTTTAGTGGAATTGCTTTGAGTTTCTCTCCATTTAATTTGATGTTGGCTGTTGGCTTGCTGTAAATTGCCTTTATTATGTTTAGGTATGTTCCCTGTATTCCTGATCGCTCCAAGACTTTTATCATGAAGGGGTTTTGGATTGTGTCAAATGCCTTTTCTGCATCTAGTGAGATGATCATGTGTTTTTTTTTTTCTTTGAGTTTGTTTATATGGTGCATTATATTGAAGGACTTTCATATGTTGAACCACCCTTGTATCCCTGGGATGAAGCCTACTTGATCATGGTGGATAATTGTTCTGATGTGTTCTTGGAGTCTGGCAAACAAATTCTTACATTCTGTCTTCCTAGGAACTGTTTGCTTTTGAGTAACAAAACAGGAACTAAATTTCTATTATTTTAAAATATTCTTTTATGTTTATGAATCTGGCAACCACATATATAGAGAAACCTGCTCCATTCCTTATCTATCCACTCTATGAAACCACATCTAGGAACTGGAGTTTACGGGGGAGGGCTGTCTTTTTACCTATGCACATTCAGGATTTTTTTTTTTTTTTTTTTTTTTTTTGGTTTTTCGAGACAGGGTTTCTCTGTGTAGCTTTGCGCCTTTCCTGGAGCTCACTTGGTAGCCCAGGCTGGCCTCGAACTCACAGAGATCCACCTGGCTCTGCCTCCCAAGTGCTGGGATTAAAGGCGTGCGCCACCACCGCCCGGCTCATTCAGGATTTTTAACATGTGATTTGTTGTGTATGTTCTAACGATTGTAATTTTGGTAAAATATCTAATTTTTTTCAAATTTGTTGTTTAAACTTGAAATTTGAAATTGTTTGAACAACTCACAGAGACAGTGACAGCATGCACAAGATCTGGAAGAGATCAAGCCTGACAAAATATAAGCACTTAGGGGGGGCGGTAGTGGACATGAAGAACGGTCCATATCCATGAACTTATTCACATTTGATATCTGCAGAAAAGGGACAGTCTGTTTCCTTCAATAGACTTGGTATATCAATACTTCAGTTCAGGCCTCATATTCAGTAGTCAGCAAATACAAATTAACTATATGTCTTCTTGTGTATCTTTAAGTTTGTTTTGTATTTTCCTTTTTTTTTTTTGAGTGAGAAAGAACATAAAGTTGGGAGGAGAGGGAATTATCTGAAAAGAGTTAGGGGAAAGGAAATAGTATGATCAAATTGTATTATATGAAATTTTCAAAGAATTCCCTACCTACTCTATCCTTGAATTTTCAACTGGCTTTATCATATGCAGGTCGTATGTGAGTATCCACACCTGTTACTAGCCAATGTATAAAACAAGCTTGCCATATCTTTTATAGCACCATTCCTCATCCTCTGGCATTTATGTTCTTTCTGCTCCTATTTCTGAGATCTCTATTAATCTCACAGTTGTTTATTCTCAACATTTTTAAACAAATAGTGACTATCTCAACTAACAACCATCAACTACAAATAAAAGGATTCTATGATCAAGATTGTGAGCAACACAAATCTATGGATATCCTGGTGGTCTGAAAGAAAATGTCCCCCAAAGGAAGTGTTACTATTAGGACATGTGGCTTTTTCAGAGGAAGTGTGGCTTTGTTGGAGGAAGTATGTCACTGTGGGTGTAGGCTGTGAAGTCTCTTGCTCAAGCTGTCCTCTATGCGACACACAGTTGCTTCTGTTGCCTGTGAATCAAGATATAAGACTCTCAGCTTCTTCTCCAGCACCATGTCTGCTTGAATGCCACCCTTCATGATAACAGATTAAACATCTAAAACTTTAAGATAGCCCTGATTAAATGTTTTACTTTATAAGAGTTGTCGTGGTCATGCTGTCATTTCACAGCAGTAGAAACCCTAACTAAGACAAATATTAGCATAAATATTTAGAAGACAGCTGGCCAGCATGACTACTTAGAAAAACAATACTTTTCTCTCATAGGGACTATGATTCTCCCAGCTTTGTGTTCTGACCATCTTTACAATATCAAGAATGAGTTCCTTCCTGTAAAACAGGTTTCAGTTACAATCACAAGAACATTTGGAAAATCCATAAACAGTCTTCTAACTATAACACTTTTCTTTCAGGTTACTGTTGTAGCTTGTGAGGTTCAGCAACATAGGTCAGAACACTAATTTCTTTTTTTCCCCAGCAGCCTACATCATAGCTCCCAGCATTAAGAAAGTTCACAACCAGAGTTTTCTGGACAATCCCATTATGATTATATATTATACTACAACCAAAACTGTGTGTTGTCTCAAGCAATAGGAGCAAAAGAGTTATTGCTACTCATTCTCTTCCTTGGCTCCCATAAGCTTCTAGGAATATCATAATGCAAAATCCATTTAGTCTATCTTCAAAAGCCTCCATAGTCTGTTGTAGAATATTATTTTAAGATGTGTTACATTCATTTGTACATTTTTATGTTGCCTTTGTTTAACTTTGTGAAGCGGTCTTACTTTGCCTGCCTAAAATACCTGACTGGTCTAATAATGAACTGAATGGCTAATAACTAGGCAGGGGAGAAACATGTGGGGCTGCCAGACAGAGATAATTAATAGAAGGAGAAGGGAGGGACAAGAAAAAGAGAAAGAAGTAGAGAGGACTCCAGTGTCCAGCCACACTGTCACACAATCAGTCACAGCATTAGTGGAAAAGAAGGGTATACAGAATAAGTAAAGGTAAAAGCCCAGAGACAAAAGATTGATGGGATAATGTAAGTTAAGAAAAGCTGGATAGGCCGGGCGGTGGTGGCGCACGCCTTTAATCCCAGCACTCGGGAGGCAGAGCCAGGTGGATCTCTGTGAGTTCGAGGCCAGCCTGGACTACCAAGTGAGTCCCAGGAAAGGCGCAAAGCTACACAGAGAAACCCTGTCTCGAAAAACCAAAAAAAAAAAAAAAAAAAAAAAAAAAGAAAAGCTGGATAGAAACAAGTTAGGCTAAGGCCATGCATTCATGAGTAAGAATAAGTCTCCATGTGTTCATTTAGGAGTTGGGTACAGGCCTATAAAGAGCAAAACAAACAAACAACTACAATAGTCTTTCAATCGCAACACTGTTTAAAATTTCAAAGTCTTTTCTGAGACTCAAGGCAATCTCTTAGTTATGACCCCCTGTAAAATCAAAATCATAAAGTAGATCACATACTTCCTGCCAAGGGCTGTGGGAGTATACAGCAGCTGAAAACTTGTGGTTGACATGCCAACACACCAGACATATAACTACCTGGTGGGGAACCCCTCTGGGCAAAGCCATGGAGTCACTGACTGTTATTGGCTTATTGCTCCTGTCTGTAATTTTTCTCATCTGCTACTGCATTTTGTCCATTAAAACAGCTATGGGTGTTTTCCCACTGCCTGTGTGTTTATCTCAAGAAAATATTCCATCTTTGGGCATACTTATATTTGTGGATGGTCAAGAAGTTGTTCTCTGTTTAAGCTGTGCAATTTTGATGTGTAGAAATAATACCAGAACACTATTTTTTTACTGACACAGGAGACCAATAGTATTCTCAGTCTCGAAGACAGCTAATTTTAGACTTCAGAACAAATTCAAAGCAGACTAAACTGCCCCTGCAGAAAACACACAAATACTAATTACTAGGTGTTATTGCTAAATCAAGGCCAGACTGTTTATATTGAGATATAGCTCCCTGCAGTAGCTCTCTTTCTGCTAGTACCCTGATTTCTCAAGATTCAGCCAATTGTTTACTGTTTGGGATCTCTCACCAACTTAATGCTACATGCATGGGTCCATGTGACTTTACTAGACTAAGAAAAAAATACATGACTTATCTTGTGTTGTGAGAATGGGTAGGGCCCTGAAAATGTAACTTGTAATTGTCCCAAGATTGGGTGTGAGAGGGCAGCAGCATCAGTGGCAGTATGGAGAGAGAAGGCTTGCCGAGCTATGGGAGAGCTGCTGTAAAATGTGAGGGAAGTGTGTGTGTATTGAGTGAGTGATGAAAAAGAAGAAGCATGAAAGAAGTGTGAGGGAGTATGTGGGTAAAAGAGTGAGTGAATAATCTATAAGTTTGTGTGTGAGTGAATGTGAGAGAGAGAGCTATGTGAAAGAGCTTCTGCTACATAGAGGAACTGTGGCTAGGAATTGTGTAAAGTGCTGTACAGTGAGAGAGCTGTGTAAATGACATGGTTGGCTTTAGCTGTGTGGAGACTTGTAACTATCTGGAGGCAAGGAAGATGAATCTGTGTAGAAAAGAGATGTAGTAGAGAAATGTGTGTAAAAGAAAGATGTATAACCATGTGAAAAGATACATGTATGTAAAGATAGGTAGCTGTATGTAGCATTGTGTAGATATGCAGCTTTGTGGAGGCAGAAATAGTCAGAGACCAAACTTAAGGTGAAGTAAAAGAGAAAGTTGTCATCAGAGAGTGAGTCTGTTTCCTTGTTTTAGCAGTCAGATAGACAGAGACTTATTTCTGAATACTCGCATATAGAAAAAGTCTAGCCTCTACATACAAATGAATTTTTCCCAATCCCTAGCTATGTAGTTTTTCTATTCACAATCCTGTAGCAGTTCAGAGAGCCAACATACAATGACATAGAATATATATTACCATTTCAAAAAGAAGAGAAGGGAGCATAGTGAGGAAACACTGAACCAAGGCAAGACTGAAAAACTCCTGGGCAAACTTCAAATCTGCATTTCCATGTTGGTTGGCAAAACAATCTTCAGATCTCCAACTCTGCCTGCAGCTCATCTTGGAATGTGTTGTACAGCTCTGGCATCTGAAAGATGTTGAGAGTTCCAACATAATTAAGGCTTCATGTCTGCACTTTTATGGAATGACCTATCTGGGCTTCCACTCAGAGACATTCCTGACATGTGTGCCTGGCCTCAGTAGCTTGCTCTAGCTACTGGCGTGGGAATCTACAATCTTTTTTTTTTTTTTCCTCTGTGTAGCTTTGTGTCTTTCCTGGAACTCGCTTTGTAGACCAGGCTGGCCTCGAACTCACAGAGATCCGCCTGCCTCTGCCTCCTGAGTGCTGGGATTAAAGCCATGCGCCACCACCGCCCGGCTACAATCTCTTTTTTAGGTCTTTGTTTCTACCACAACTGTGTGGCCAAAGCTTCTAAGTCCTGCTGCTGGACATGGCTGAAACTTGCACTTCTTGTTCAATTAAATTTTCATCAGATTTCTGTTGTCAATTGTTTTCTTCACTGCTCAAATCCTTCTTTAATTTTTATAAATTGGAAGCTTAGCAGGGTGGGGTCTTGCCCTTTATTCCATATAACTTTTCTTTAAACTTTTTTATTTTCTTGAGCACAGAACTTGACAACAATGTCAGCTTTCCTGCTACCCTTTTTATTCTCAAACTGTACATTTTTTTTTAATTTTTCTTTTTCCAATTTGGACCTTTTTATTAAAGATCTACACAAAAATGACTACTCATAACCATAAGACACAATCAATGTTTGGTTGTCTTGAAATATCCTCTGTCAATGCCATTAACCCGAAATTCTTCAATTTAGCCTCAGGAAGAATTTTTAGGACAAGGAAGAAAATCTGTTAAATGCTTTGCTAAAAATATCACAAAAGTGGTCTCTAGGCCAATTACTACAGTACTTTTCCTCTTAAATTTCTTGAGCTGAGCCCCTTATCACTGTCTTCCAGGCTCTTACTAGAATTGATCATTAAGCCTCACTTATAGTGTTTAATTATTTTTCTAGTTCGAAGTTCGGAAGTCTGCATTTTCATCAACAAATAACATGGTCAGTCTTGTCATTAGTCACCAGTCTACTATTGTTAAGAAACACCATAAAAAAGGAAATATTTTAGAAGAGATAGCATTTAATTGGAAGCTTGCTTGTAGTTCATTATCTTCATGGGTGAGGATTATGGCAGTATGCAAACAGAGCAGTAGCTGAGACATCTTTATCCATAGGCAGAGAGAGACACCACTTGGTGTAGGCCTTTGAAATCTCAAAGCTCACCCCAGTAAAGTAATTTCTTTCCACAAGGCTACACTAATTCTATTAAGGCCATGAACCCTAATGTTTCTAATCCTTCTCAAATAGTGCCAAAAGCAAGCATTCAAATATATGAGCCTTTGAGGTTTACTCTTATTTAAACCACCATATTCATAAAAACCTGCCCTGAGTAAATTCTTGGACTTTATTCTGATCTCTGACATATGTTTATGGCAGAGAATAATCAGAGGTTCCAAAGAAGAGTATCTGTTTTGTGATAATTATTTTTGGTTAAATAACATATGATATGCTAAGAAGCTTCAGTATAAGAATTTAGCTTTAGATAAACTCCAACACAGAATCAAAAACAGAAAAAAAGTTAAATAAAATGTGTTATCCTTACAAATTTTGTCCGAAATATGTACAATTTATTATATGCTATATATATATATATATATATATATCCTATTTGTTTTATAAGTCTAAGTCTAAGTTGTTCAATTAAGTTCCTATGAACAAAGAGAGTCGATAGGTAATTTATAATCATTGCAGCCTATAAAGTTCCTTTAAATTGAAAAGTAAAATTTTAAAATATTAACCCTTTTTTTCTAATTATGTAATAGTAAAATAGTATGCTAGATGGCTAATTATATTAAAATATAACCTATCTTTTGAAAGACTTTAGAACTATTATTTCTGTTGTAACACTAGTTTTAATTGTATTTCTTTTCTCAATCTCTCTGAATTAGTATTTATTGTATCTTGGTATAAAGAGTTTACATCCTTTCTACATTCTACATTCTAATACTTTTAAATCAGTCCAAACCCATGTAATTTAATATTTAAGACATTAATCAAATGTCCAACTCTATATTTTCATAGACTACATTTTTAGGTGGGACACATGGCAATTGTAGTTATTAATGTTTTCTAGAGTTGTGCATTGGACAATAAAATGATGAATTTATTTAATAAAAGTGTATTTTATGTGTATGTATCTATATAAATTCAATTATCATAATTTTTGCTTACAGAAAAATACTTTTTTGTCATAAAATGACAGTAGTATTAAGAGAATAGTCTGAAAAACAGTTTATATGAATATTTAAGTATAACATTACAGTACAATATATTACCCATTTATATCTTAGTATGAGAATTTTTGAAGATAAAATACATTACTGCATTAACTAGGGATATAGAAAAAACTATCTTTTAATGTTTAATTATTGTATATTATTACCTAATATATAAGCAAAAGACAAGTAAGGTTAAAAAACACACAGTAGTCTCAAAATATCAAATAACTGCTAAAGATTCAATGTAATAGTAGCCATTCTACAGACTGAGACATTTGAACTATCCCAATGTACATGTCAAATTTGGCTTTGATTAAGATGACTAAAAGCAGCCTGCACTTTTTGATGTTTCTTTAGGAAGTTTAACCTTTTATTTGAGATACTGAGAAAAAAAGAATGTCCTTGAAGTTTTAGAATTTGAAAAACACTCCCACTAGTACTTTGTGTCATTGTTTTGATTTTATTGCCTATATTGTTCACTCCTGGCCTTATTCTATACATGAATAAAAACCAAGAGATCTGACAAGGATATTTGGAGTGATTGCCCATTTGACTAACAATTAATTTGAAGAGAAGGAAAATCCACGTATTAAACTTTAGGCCATTGAAAATTGAGATTTGGAGTATCTGTTTCAATAAAAACATTTTTTATTCTTCTATATACATGGGTTTGTTTAATAGAAGGGGTGATAATATCAGAAACTAACTCTTTATCTAATTATTTATAGATACAGGATAATGGAAGTCTTTTATTATTAAGAAGAGCCTTCCATGGTTATTTATAGATATTAAATGCTGCCAACAGTTAGGAGAGAGGGATCATAACTCCTAGGAGGTTTTCATGAACCACATATTACCACCTCTTTTCTTCAGCCATCATTTAATGGTATCACCTGAGGTAGATGCAAGGTGGAATATAGGATATTTGGCTAATCAGCCAATTTATGTTATCAGGTCAACACCATGGAAAATGCACATAACTATTTATTAGTCATCTAGACATCTAAGAAAAAACAAAGATTAAAATTGTAATAAGAAATTAGGAGCTTAATTTTGTTTGGTGTGTGATTAGCATTATTGATGTTATAAAAGGAAAAGGAAGCCGGGCGTTGGTGGCGCACGCCTTTAATCCCAGCACTCGGGAGGCAGAGCCAGGCGGATCTCTGTGAGTTCGAGGCCAGCCTGGGCTACCAAGTGAGCTCCAGGAAAGGCGCAAAGCTACACAGAGAAACCCTGTCTCGAAAATCAAAAAAAAAAAAAAAAAAAAAAGGAAAAGGAAACCAGGAAAAGTAATAATCTGTAAAGATGTAGTTTTCACCTACAAGTCTAAAAGTTTCTGTATCTAACTCATTAGATAACAGTAAAAAGATAACACTCAATTGGAAGGTGCAGGCATATACAGAGGCACAATTTTCAAACACCTTTTATCTCCTTATGTGTTATGATAACTTGTTTTGCTATTAAAGATGTGGTCTATTTCCACACCCCTACAGCTGAGCTGGCCCTGTGACATATTCATCAGCAGAATATGGCAGAAATGATGATGCAGCTTCCAGGACCCGCTTCTAGCTTCATTCTTGGATTAAGGCCCAGATATGATGGAGAGAAAGAAATCCAACTCCCATAGGTGTTCCAGCCAAGCCAGTCCTCATGTGTGTCACTAAATATATACCAAATCAATAGTGGGATTTCCCCCAAAGCTCACAGGATATTCAAAATAATAGGATCATGATTGTTTCAAAACTCACTGTGAATGATTATACCACAAAAGTTCAATGAAACATAGGCTCATTTGTGTGGTGATATAGTGTCCCCAATATATTGTGCACCCTAATAAAGCTTATCTAATGATCAGAGGAAAAATACAGCCACTATATCAAACATAGATGTCAGGCAAGTGTAGCATACACCCCTTTCTTTAATCCTAGCATTTGGGAGGCAGAGATCTAGACAAATCTCTGTGAGTTCAAGGCTACACTGGGAACAGAGCCATCATGGTGACAGATATCTTTAATTCCATCACTAACCATAGAGGTCTGGAGGTCTGTACAGACAGAGAGGATGTGATATAGCTGGGTGGAGAGAGGAAGAGAGATGAACAACAGAAAGGCATATAGGCGTGGGTATACAGGAAGTAGGTCTCTTTGGAGGCTGAGGGTTGGTAAGATGAGATTAGCTGTGGCTTGTCCTATTCCTCTGATCTCTCAGTTTTCACCGCAATATCTGGGTCCAGTTTTTTTTTTTTATTAATAAGACTGCTTAGCAATTTGTCTTACACATTTGATGTAATTTTCTTATATTTATTTATGCAAAGCACTTTGTAAATATACAATAAAGTAGAAGCATACCCCCAAGAAATGCGCTTTTTGCCTTGTTTGCTTAAAACTGCCTAATTAATAAAACATTATGAAGAGAATCCATATCATAAACTGCTTCTCACCACAGAGAACATATCTATTCTAAAATAAGATTTTACCAGATCAGTACATATAGTAATGATTTTATAATTTCTTTGTATATGTAAATAATATTATTTTAATAATGTATTTTTTCAGAATTTGTTTTATATACATTATAATTCATGCATTTCCTAGGATAAGGTCAGAATTTCTTAGCTATTGTTACAATAATATTATCTCTTATTCTTATATTTACTCCTGCCTCCTTAATTTTTGCTATCAAACACAATAAATAAAGAAGTGAAAAAAAATAAAGGCCAATAAATTATAATAAATGAAAAATAATTAATGAAGTCTTTATTTTGATTTTATTATGTTATTTATATAATTATATAGGTCATATTATAATTTATAGTTCTATAAAAATCTACATATTTGTTTAATTATATAGAGAAAGGCTTTATTATACAAATGTAAGAATAAAGCTACATATAAGTGTAGAAAAATATATAGGAAATAGGGTGGACAGTAAATCGGAAAAAAATGCTAGACACTGAAGCCTGACCACCTGAGTTTGATATTCAGAACTTCTGTAAAAAGAAATCAAATGTGTGGCATGTGTGTGCAAACAGTCTCAACACCCGTTAGTGAGACTGGAGCTAGAAAAAAGTTTTATGCAGAAGTCCATGTGTCAGTTAGCTTAGAGCACAGAACACAGCAGAAACAAGAAAGAATCTGCCTACTTCATCAAGGTAGATGGAAAGAACCGAGTCCTCAAAGTCTGATCTCTACAAATGTCTCATGGCATGAGTATGCACACAGAAACAATAAATCAATGCAATGAAATGACAAAATACAGATTGATATAATTAGACAAAGTTTAAGAAATAAATGTGCATTTACTTAATTAAATTAAAGTGTTTTTTTAAACATAAAACAGCCATTTAACTTGAAAATAAGTAGTTTTACATTTTGAAAGCAATACTATAAAGTTATATGATTGAGTATTTTTCTTTTTTTCTTTTTTTTGTTTTGTTTTGTTTTTTGAGACAGGGTTTCTCTGTGTAGCTTTGCGCCTTTTCCTGGAACTCACTATGTAGACCAGGCTGGCCTCGAACTCACAGAGATCCGCCTGCCTCTGCCTCCCGAGTGCTGGGATTAAAGGCGTGTGCCAGGAAATTTGGTTCAATTTGAACATAGATAGATAACATGGGATATTTCAAAACATTCAGAAATGAATGTTAGCCATACTATGTATCAAAGTAGGTAGGACAAAAATAACAGGAATAATTGGAGATGTTAATGATGCTTATTATTCATTATTTAAATGCTATGTTGAAGTTAAATATGTATGTC
Source organism: Peromyscus maniculatus bairdii (assembly GCF_049852395.1). Taxonomy (NCBI): domain Eukaryota; kingdom Metazoa; phylum Chordata; class Mammalia; order Rodentia; family Cricetidae; genus Peromyscus; species Peromyscus maniculatus. Next base: position 8,083,629 of record NC_134865.1, on the reverse strand, counting down.
CCATTAAAGCATTCCATGGCCTTAGAAGAAATTAAAACAAATAAAGACAAAGAATAAGAGTAAATGGAAATTAAGAACTAAGCAAAAGGAAAGGGGCTTGTTGGGGCAGAAGAAAACAAACTACTGTTTTCAAAAGTAATCCAAGAAATGGCTATATACTGATCAGTATATCAGAAAGACCTAATGAGCACATGGTTTTATTGCACAAACATCTTTCATTAAGAGGAATTTTGAGAACATATGTTTTTCTTGAGATCATACATCTCCTATATGTTAGAAAATACGTGTGATGGTACCAAATATATGTGTAATCTGAAAACTTGGGACATCTAGGAAAGCAGACCTCATGTATTCAACAAGCATGAATTATGTAGTGAATTCTAGGTCAGGTAAGACTTCACATGAAGACCCTTTCTCAAAAACACAATAAATAAATAAATAATCAAGGATGTTTCAGACCATAGCTAATTTATAGATATGCTAGGAAAACAATTTTTAAATGCAAAATTCAAATTTATAAATTTTGTGATGTGAGTTTTCTATAATCCCTAAAATATTAAACAGAATAAATAAAATATGATAATTTTAAATTGCAAAATTTAAGTGTGGAAATACAAGTAATGAGAAATTGTTTATTGCAAAAGTCCCATGTGTACAATTTAATGAGAGTTTTAATACTTAAATAAACATTGTGCTTCTTAAATTAGTCTTAGAAATGAACAATAAAGGAAATAACTCACATATTTAACAGTCCTCAAATCAGAATCTCCAAATGTTTTATCATTTACTCTGAAGAATATATGATACTACACAAAAGGTAAAAAGGACAGTTGTTAATTGTGTTTATTATATTCTGGATAGCATGAACAATTTAATATATTTAAGTATCTAGCTGATTCTGTGGCTGGGCTGAGGGCCCTTTCATAAGTGAAACACACTGACACCTGGCTATTTGTCACTGAACACTGGAAATTCTTAGACTGTTGTCAGGTCTCACACTATAGTCAGTTTACATAAATGATACACAATATTACATTTAGTTTTAAAATAATTTTTAGGTTTGTATTGTGCGGACTTAGTAACCCTATTTAATACAATTGGTCTTATAAAATCAATATTCATGTTACCTATCAAAATATGATACAAATTAAGTAGGTTCTTCACTTTTGCTGTTTATATTCTCTAGATTAAGTCCTCAATGATACAGTGTGAAACATTGAAGGATCTTATATGACCTTACATTCGAGAAGGGAGGGATTTTATGAGCAAGAGATATTGAGACCATGATTAGAAAAAGTACAGAGACAACTAGACAAATGAGTGAAAACACATGAACTATGAACCAATCGCTGAGGAGCCCCCATGGTACTGGACTAGGCCCTCTGGATAAGTGAGACAGTTGATTAGCTTGAACTATTTAGGAGGCCCCCAGGCAGTGAGACCAGGACCTGTCCTTTGTGCATGAGCCAGCTTTTTGGAAACTAGTGCCTATACTGAGACACTTTGCTCAGCCTTGGTGCAGGGAGGAGGGGATTGGTCCTGCCTCAACTGAATGTACCAGGCTCTGCTGACTCCCCAGGGGATACATTACCTTGGAGGAGGTGTGAATGGGCAGTGGGTTGGGAGCAAAGCCTGGGGGGTGGGAGGAGGGAGAATAGGGGAATCTGTGGTTGATATGTAAAATGGGGAGACAGAAGCAAAAATTAGATTAGGAACACAGATAAGCAATGTTATCAAGGTATCTTAGGAAAGGAGGATAAAAAGTGTACATATGTAGCCAGACATGGTGACACATACCTTTAATCCCAGCATTCTAGAGGCAGAGGAAGGCAGATCTCTGAGTTCTAGGCCAGCCTGAGCCACAAACCCCGAGCAAGTTCCCAGACACAGACAGCCAGAGAGCCACACAGAAATCCTGTGTTGAATTTTTTTCTTTTTAGGTATACCAATGTACAAGAAAGTAAATGGAAATACTGGCTTTCTAGGAGAACTGACTTAGGCAAAGCCCCACATGAACGTTCTAAGGGAAAAGGGAAATAGGCTTAGGTAAAAGGAGGAATGCAAGCACTTTAGAAAGCCAGTAAGAGTTGAACAGCACAGTTCAAAAACACAGGAGATTCCTTCCCAGGACAGTGCATGATTAATGAATAGACTAACAGCACAAGTAAGTTCAAAGGAAGAGAAAGCATTCTGAGAGCTGCACTTGAGTTAGACGTTATAAGCCAAAGAGGAATCATGCTGATGAGGTACACAAAAGGCAGATTAAAGGACAGAAACTTTACAGGAGAACAGACAGCTCTGAAGTGCAAGATGAGCTGGATCACTGTGTATGGGCAGGGAAGGCAGGTAGCCTGTGGTCACACCTGACAGTCCTGAGGGTCCAGCTGAGAAGCGTCTTGAGTAGGCCAGCTCCCACCTGAAGAAGTTCTTTGTCTTCTTCAGGAGGAACTAAAAACTTCTACTACTCCCATGGCATAACACCCTTTTCTCACTTTAAAAATCAAATCCTTGGGGGGCTAGAGAGATGGCTCAGAGGTCAAGAGCACGGCTTGCTCTTCCAAAGGTCCTGGGTTCAATTCCCAGCAACTACATGGTGGCTCACAACCATCTGTAGTGAGATCTGGTGCCCTTTTCTGGCCTGCGGGGATATGTGCAGACAGAACACTGTATACATAATAAATAAGTAAATAAATAGATAAATCCTTGGACAAAAAAAAATTAGATATAGTTTTCAAATATTGGTTGCATTCCAGGAGACCATAAATTTTAAAGAGAGCATGAAGGGAAATGTTGGAGAGTTTGGAGGGAGGAAATTGTAGGGAAAGATGATGTTATCATATCATAATCTCAAAAAGTAAAAGAAGTAATAAAAGGAGTTGCTTATAATATGTAAGAATTACTTTATCAGTGCTAAGTGTGTTTTGTATTATTTACTCAATAATAATGAGAAGATTAGATTTTAGTAAGTTCACATACTCTTAACTTCCACTCCATTTCTCCAGCTCCAATGATGAATGTACTTTAAAAATACTATTATCTTGACCTTTTTTTTAAAGAGGGGAATTACCAAGGGCAGAATATTTCTTCATAGGTGATGCTGTTTGAATATTCTTCCCATACCCTGCAATTTATATAATTAGTAAGATAAACTGATTAGAAACTACTTAAGCATATGTTTAAGAGATTAAAAAGTATTTTTAGTCAGTGATAGCAAAACGCCCCTAGAATCAATGTAAATATTTTGAAAATAAATATCTAACACTGCTAGTTTTACTTTTTATAAATATAAAGGGTATATTTAACTCGTGATCATAGAGGCTAGGAATAAGTAAGAATAAGATAATGTCAGATAAAGGCTGAGATATTCTGTCTCCTGGAAAGGATAGGAGAATTTTACCCATGATACCTTCACAATTTGGCTCCCTAACCAGGACTTGCACAAGGACAACCCCACTAGACATGTTAATATAGAAGAGAACCATCTCAGCAGACCAATCCCTGAACAAAGAATTATAGGCAACTAAAAATGATGGAGAGATGGAAAGTTTGTTCTCTGAGTAATGAATTCTTCATTTGGTTATACAATTTCACGAAGTCAGTACTAAAATCATATATATAAAACAGCATTAAACAGACTAGGAAAGTTGTATGTCTGTATGTAAGCACTTATAAATGAATGTTGTATATAACAACAATAAAAAAGAGAATATGAATCTGGGAGACAGGGAAGGGACTGAGTAGAAGATGGGAAAGGGAAGCGACTTAAATACATTTTAATTAAAAATAAAGATATATGTACTTAAAAGGGATTTTTTTTAGTGGAACAGAAAGCACTTTTTGAACGAGTTTGCCCTAGTCAGCTCAGAATGTTGCAAAAAACGTTTGGAAGGTTGCATGGCTTATATTACAGCCATTATTCTGGTGGCCAAGATGCCCATCACTGTCCTGAATGACAAATACTCTGAAATTTACACAAGGCTACTCTTAGTCTGGCTTTTTGAAAGCTGCCTTTCCCCCTTTTACCAAACAGCTGGTAGAGGAATGTTGCTCTCTTTTCCATTTCTTTATACTCTTTTTTTTTTTGGTTTGATTTTAGTATTATATCTCAAGTAATGTTTTCCAATAACACAGTAGATTTTCATACAACAAATAGTTTTGTATTTACTTTATTTTATATGTAAGAGTTTTCTTCCCAGAATGTATCTATACCTACCGTGTGCCTGGTGCCTGTGCAGGTCAGAAGCATAAGGCCCCCTGGATCTGGAGTTACAGAGAGCTGTTAGTCATCATGTGGTCACTGGGAACTGAACAGGGGAGCACCACAAGAGCAGTAGGCACTCTTCCTTGCTAAGCCATCTCTCAAAATAAAACAAAATCCCTAAATTTATATTTCAACCATCATTATAATTTTAGAAATGTATATGTGCATTCTTTGGAAATGTTTAATTATATACATTGATAAAGGAGGGTATGCTATTTCAATACATGTATGTAGTTTATCAGTCACATCTTGTAGGCCTCCTATGATGAACACATATAAACCTAGTTACATACCAAATTCCTCGACATCAATACTGTCACAATTAGGGTTAGAGTTTTGAGGTACAGATTTTGAAATTTTAGGGAGCTTAAATATGTAGTCTACAGAGGAATCATGCTTCCTTCTCCCCTTCACTTCCTTTCAACATCAGTTCTTTACAATCTTTCCTCTCTTAGACTTAAATTTATTTCTTCTTTTTGTGTGTGTGTGGTTTTTCAAGATAGGGTTTCTCTGTGTAGCTTTGCACCTTTCCTGGAACTCACCTTGTAATCCAGACTGGCCTCAAACTCACAGAGATCCACTTGCTTCTGCCTCCTTAGTGCTGGGATTAAAGGCATACGCCACCACCGTCCAGCTATTTCTTCTTCTTCTTCTTCTTCTTCTTCTTCTTCTTCTTCTTCTTCTTCTTCTTCTTCTTCTTCTTCTTCTTCTTCTTCTTCTTCTTCTTCTTCTTCTTTTAATGAGGTGTTACCCATCCACTAGGCACACTGGTTTTGATAATATTTGTGTTTCCTTAATGTTAATTTGATTAAAGATCTTATCAAGGGCTAGGCTGTTAGGGATCAGAACAGACATTCTTAGGACACTTGGTTGCATACTGTCTGAATATAGCTCTCCTCTGGCCCCGCAGTTCTCCTACAAGGATTACTATGAAAGGAAAGACCATGGGTCTTTGTGTCTCTGCTGCTTCTTTTTCTAAGATGTGTTGCCTTCTCCCACACTTGCTCTTGACACTGCTGTGCTCCACACAGTCTGCTCCAGACAAATGAAAGCGCCTACATCAGAACTGAACTGCTGATGGAGGAATTTGTCCAGGGAATCTGCCAATTGTGAGGCAAATGTACTTCATTTCCATCAGTAGCATGCCATGGATAATTTCATATAGTCAACTCAAACTAATTAATAAACTAGACATGCCTGTAAAAATTCTCTATTACTGACATATATAGCTCTTCTGTTTCAGTTTTATTCCTTGTTAACACAAAAACATAAAAATAGATACTAACTCTGAACCAGAAAAGAATCAATGCTCTAGTCAGCTATTTTGTGTTAAGATGAAATACTATAGGCAATTAATCTATGTTAGGAAAGATTTATATTGTTTTTTTGTTTTCAGAGATTTCATACCATAGTTAGATGACTCCTCTATATTTCATCCTGCAGTGAGTTAGAGAGAGGGAGAGAGGGAGGGAGAGAGAGAGAGAGAGAGAGAGAGAGAGAGAGAGAGAGAGAGAGAGAGAGAGAGAGAATATGAGAATCGGTGAAAATATAAAAGGGTGTTTCTCACTTTCTTACTAAGGCAGGCTTACAATGACCCACTTCTAACAAGGCTGTGCTTCCTTGTAGACTATTCGGCTCAGAGCTCATCTCTTGATTATTAACCCATTCTTTGGGAACCATGACTACAACATGAGAGAAGAAAAGAAGCCAGTTTGGGATACTATAATTCTCAGTAATGAGAACTTGGGTTTTGTTCAATAGAAATCATTCCACAGACATACTAAGGAGAGAATATATGTAAGGGAAAAGCTGAAGATACAAATTTCAGCTGCTTAGGCATTTCAGGCAGCTCTAATAGAGCAATAAACTGGAAAGACAGCTTTGTTGCTTCATGTATAGGATATCCTTTTTTTAATTTGACAGTTTTTCTTTTGATTTGTTTGTTTCCTTTTGTTTTATACCCTTGAGCACATTAAAGAAAAATGTGTCTGTAACTCAGTTTTATGAAGGCCATAGCTCTCTAAAGCAAAAATCTAACTTTATATTCTAAGCCACATTCTTATCTGTAGATATAAATCTCCCAAAATATCTACATTGAAATCAGTAAATTAAAGTGAAAATGTCAATGAGACTACCAGAATTGTTCAGCTAGCCACAATTTTCTGTACATAAATGAGTGTGACCTTTACAATAGAAGTGCTGTGGTCATTGCTCACTATTATCTAATATTTCTTCATGCATTTAAATATTAACAAACTACTTACATCATGATTGAAGTCAACTAGGATCTCTCCAGTTTTTTCCCTCAACAGCCTTGGATCTGGAATCACTCCAGTAGTCCTTAACCATGAGTGTTGCCTTGGAGACATTTCAGTCCTCCTGAGTGGAGTGTGAGCTGATAAACTTGCCATCACATTTTGCCAGCACTGAAACTGTTACCAAGGGATGATGAGATTTATCCAGAGCCAGAGTGCTAGTCATTGACTGCTTGGCTGAAAATTATGCTTCAGATGCCTGATTCTTAACCCAATTGGCTGTGTAACATCCCTTGAGAATATTGGTGCTAAAAGATTCAGGCTGTTTCAATTTACTCTTTTAATTAAAACACAGAACTGGAGGAGAAACAAATGAAAGAGAGAGAGAGAGCAGGGTTTAAAATATCTTCTCCCGCCCCCAAGTATTCTTTGTTACAATTTTGCATTTAGGCTCTACCAACATATCTCTGAACAAATGTCACTTTTTCTTTTTCATTATGTAATATGCCACATTTATCGGCTCTGAATGGTCTTTAACTCCACACAACATCAGAAGTAACACATAATTCCAGGCAATGACATCTAGAAAATGCTACACATGGAGTTACTTCATTATATTCCCTCATTTATAGTGAGAAGTTGTAGATTAAAGAATCCATCAACAGCTCTTTTTTATCGAGCACAGTGTTCAGAATCTATTAAAAACAGGCCATAATTTCAGAAGAAAAATAGAGAACTTGCTTTATGATAATAATGTTGCTATATGAGGCAAACAACAAAACTCTCAGCATCACTGAGATTTATGCATTTAAAATTGGATCTCTTCCCAAAGGAAAAGTAAATCTATCACAGCTTTAAAAGGAAGTTTGAATTGTTTTATTTTTCCATTGTATCATTGAATAAATAGAAGCCAATTCCATATTAATCTTTAAATATTAACAGGACAAGTATGCTCCTTAAACCACCAGTATCTTGCAGTCTGTACATGTGGAGACCCAAAGATAAAAGAGTCACATGAAAGTAGAAGAGATAATGTTCAGAAAGAAAAGCCCAGAACACGGGGATTTGTTGTTCAATGAGCACAGGATGTGGCTTTGAAATTTGGGCAAAATGTATTTTTCTAGATTATTTTAAGCACAACAAATATAAATTCATTTAAAGCGAAGAGTGAACCAATACACTCTAGGGCAGAAATTAAATGAAATACGGTGATCACATGATGATTTATTTCTCTGGCCTATTTACATTTTGTGTGTTGTTAGTGTTTTGAACATGTTCTTGAGAAGCTTATGTGTTAGAAACTTGCTGTTCATTTTTAGATGTTGATGGTGATTGGCAATGAAACCTTAGGCAGTAGGTAGACTAGTTTTATACAGTGGTGGAAACAATCACTTAAACACTTCTGTTTCTTTGCCATGATCTGTCCTCTGCCAGATCCAGACACAGGAAGAATATCTCATGCTCTCAAGATATGGACAATTCAGATATGCAGGAAATGAATATGTCTCAGTTATAAATTACTGTGTCCTAGAATTTAAGATAGTCATACAGTATTTAGAACATAGATTACAACCCCAGGCACAGACCTGCTGCTTGTCAATATTTATTCTCCAATTTAATTGAGCTAGAGAATCCTGGACAAACTACTTATCTATTGCTAGTTAAACATTGCATTAAATAATTGAAAATGTTAATGTATATTTTAGATGTCTTTTTAAACATAAGTTGACTTAATTCATTATCACCTGTAGGTAAATGTATTAAACTGGTACTGAGTTCATGTTAAATATCCAGTGTGAAATGTGATGATAACGTTTTAAATAATGTAATTATGCCCTATTAAGAAATGTCATCATATATATTATATATGTAATTATATATTATATTATAGGATAAGTAAAGAGAACTATGAAATATATATCCTCGGTATTCATTTTAATCAGCTAATAACAAGTTAATTGGTGTAAATTATATTCTTGTTTGAATAAGAAACCGTAAGTGATTAATAGTTGATTATATTGATGATCAATGAAAAGTAAAAACCTCTAAAATTATTAAAATAGTAGTCACTTATCCTAGATTTGAAGCATGCTGCTCAAGGAAGTTATCTTATTTTCTCAGATTGACAGCTATTCCTAACTGAAGAAAACACTGTCCTGGTTTACTGGATAGCACGGGAGTACTTGTGCTCTTCTCCCTGTGTTGAGGATAGCCAGAAACCTACCTGTTGGGATACCAGAAAAATAAAGTGCTCCACTTTGGGAAATACTGGTTGCCATGTATAGGCAGTAGGATTCTAGGATACCAGGGAGGATGCAGGGATGAGTACAGCAGTACAGCAGTGGGGATTGCTAGGGTACAGCTGGTAGCTGAGTGCACACAGCTGTGCAATGCAGATGCTAGTTATCAGTTAACATGAGAGCATACATAGAAACATACAGACTACTATTAAACTACATTTAGAGGGGGCACAGATCTTAGAGAAGCCACAGGATCCTCCTTCCTGTTTCTGATGTCCCTTCTCTCTTGAGAGTAGCAAGAAAGGGGCCACAAATACATATCTGAGCCAGCTGCTATGTGTAAGCAGAGGTGAACTTAGAAGAAAAGCGTCTTATTCCTGTAATACACCTTAGCTTTTCTCCAGACAGTTTAATGCCATCTGGTGTAAGCCAAAAATATTTAAAAGGTCAAGTACCATTTTCATAGAGCATGGTGAATTTGGAGTAGGGTAATACATCAATGAAAAGTATATTGTTGCAAACACATAAAGTCTATTTATGAAAATTCCATACTTTTCTTCCTTGTCCTAAATTACATTAAACATTTCATACTAGTATGAAGTATAGGAAGACTCAGGGATTGATAAATTAACAAATTGTGCAAGTAAAAAAAAACAGCTCTTAACTTGGAGGCTCTACAGTAATAACCAAACTGATACTGTTTTAAATATAATATTTAATTGATAAAATTGATAAATTTTGTATATATATTTTATTAGCCTAATATATAATAAACCTAATCATGTTACTTTATACTAATTGTCTCAATAGAAACCTTTTAACTGTACAAACATTTTAAGTATCATTCACCACATACTAAGATTTCTCTTATTTATATATTTTTCTTTTTTTAAATTGAAAATTGGTTTTTCATACAATATATTCTGATTATGGTTCCCCTATCCCATTGTCTCCCAATCATTCCCACCCATCAAATCTGCACCCTTTCTTGCTCTCTCTCATTTAGAAAGCAACAAGGCATCTAAAAAGGAAAACACACACACACACACACACACACACAAATATATATATATATATATATATAAAATAAGGCCAAGATTTCTCAATTCACTGCTTAACTTCTATTCACTCCTTCTTAGTTTCCAGTTCTTACAAAAAATAGTTTCTCAGAGGCTTTAGGATGAGCTCATTTACTAGTCAACCTTATATAATCCCAATCCACTTAACATTTTTTAAAGACTCACACAGACAAGCATGTGACTCAGTCCTAAGCCACAGACTGGGTTGCACAGTTGTAGGGAAAAGCACACGTGGCGTCTTTGACAATGTGAGGTGACAAAGAATTTTCACTAAATTCCAAATGTAGATATGTGTCACCAGGACAGCTGCTTGCCAACAAAAGTGATAGAGGAAGAGTAGACTGTATTCAGGAGTGCATCCAATATCGGAATGAACATGTTGCCAATGAGTTTCACATCCCTTGATAAAGAGAACAAATTGAGTAGCAACACACAGATCTATCATTAAGAGCACTGAGGAAAAAAATCACTATCCTTACGCTCTCTAAATTTTTGGAAAGCATTTCTTAAGAAATTTGTTCTGAGATAGTGGAACCCTTAAGACTGTCTCGCTTAAAATACCACGTATTGCCTTCTAACAGCAAAGGACCATGACAAGTATAAAGTGAAGATGCTGCAGTCTGTGAGGGTTTAATAATAAATTTTGTCATGGATGAATGGCTAAGGAGGAGAGGCAGCACAAGAGAGCAAGAGGGGCTCCAGGTCGTTTTTACCATCACTGTCATGTACTCATAGCCAGCATGATGGCATAAGGTCTATTCTTGAGCACCATGACATAGTCATCTCTCTTGTGGACTCTTATGCCAGCCCTCTTCTCAAGAGGATGAAGGTGTACAGTGAACTTTGGGTGACACATTCAAACTGCAGCAAATGATGTAGGTCCTCTTCTTTACAGTTAGGAGAAGCTCATTTCCCTGTGCTGAACAGAGCACAGATGGTCAGAAGCTGTGTCTGATACAGAGAAGTTTTAAAAAGGAAGGGAGGAAGGTTCAGAGAAGATGACTGAGCATCAAATATTCATTATGAGCAGCGTGTGTGTGTGTGTGTGTGTGTGTGTGTGTGTGTGTGTGTGTGTGTGTGTTTGTGTAAGAACATGGAGGTGGACATCAGAGGAGAACTTCTCGGAATCAGTTCTCTCCACCTTGTGAAGACAAAGGATCAGGTTTAATGTCAAGTGTTGTGACACTAAAGACTCTTAATAATAATAATAATAATAATAATAATAATAATAATAATAAATTCATCTTATTAATTCATTCATACTTTTACTATCTTACATTGCTTGGAACATATTACCTTGCTATGTAGCTAGGCTAGTCTTAGCCTTAGGTTATTTTGTTACCATTATAAGTACATTTAAGCCTGGATGATATGTTAATTACTATAGGTTGGTGCAGTCAAGAGACACAGTAAACATGTGATGCATGAGCTTGCTGTGTATGTAATACAACATACTGCTTTACAGTAAGCATTTTTAGCAGATAGAGGTAATCTACCCTAAAATAAAGAAGTAGCATATTAAGTGTATTATTGTGCACTGTTAACACACTTTTCTATTAAATTATCAAGTATTATGGACTCTGACTGATTTTGCTGCTGTGTTTTCATATGATTGGCAACACTGTGGGTTTGTTTCTGCACCTGCACTACAAATAGATAAGTAGCACCCTGCAATATAACATCAGAATACATACAATGTCGCAAGGCTATAGGAAGTTTTCAGCTCTACTTGACTTTAAGGGAACATCATTGTATACATTATCAATTATTTCCTGAAACCCAACACACAAAAACTGTATTGAAAAAATTAAATCTATGAATTGAAGCTATAGTTTTCCTCTCTCCAACATATGAATGAATTTATGAAAATTATACAAATGTCCTGTCTTGACATTCACCTTATATCATTGCACTGAAAAGAGTAACCATAAAAACAACAGTTTTATCCTATTTAAAGATTTTGAGCTGTGTTTATATTTATATGTATGACAAAAAACAAATGCTTTGTTTTATTATTTAATGATATACAGGCAATAGTATAGACACAGAATACAGTATTATATTGTATAATCATATACTGTTACTGTAGAAACAGCAGTCTATTACCTGTTAGATTCTATAGCACTGTGACAGGAGTAATTTTCATACATTACTTTTCAAAAATTTAGAATATATTTGAATACTATATTCTTGTCAATTGAGCTTTACAACATTTATGAATTTACAGATTATAGTTTTAAAGTTATGGATATGACAGTGTGTGTATAATATATAAATTATATCACACACACATAAGAACTAATACAAACATTATTTGTAGTATGTTTTCAAATACTATTTACTGAATTTGATATTATTAACATAGTATTAATTAATGCATACTACAAACTAAAACTTTCCTCATGTTATGTTTCAAACATCATCCCATGTTGCATGTGCTCCAGATAGTTATGATTACAGACAAACATAAACTTAATTAAAACATCAGGATATTTACTTTGTGATAGTTTTGTAACTCCATTGCATGGTTTTGTAGTATGTACATCATAGATAATAATATTGTGCCACTATATCAAAATACTGGACTTGCCTGACACTAGTTATATAATTTATTTTCAGTAGAAAATTAAGTTTCATTCAAAAACTTTGAGAACAAGTTTAATATGCATAGTTCTTTTTTCTACTACTTGATTTTTAATAGTCAAATTCAATCGAAAAACATATTAATAATGAAGGCTCTAATCCCTGATCCAAATACAAAAATTAAAAAACTTTGCAAAATCTAAAACTTCTTATGTAATAATAAGACACCTCTAGGTCATTTTACTCCACCTGATTTTCTATAACAGGTTGCATTAAAAATGCATATGTGCAGGGGAAAGGTTGGGAATGCCTTTAATATCAGCACTTGGGAGGCAGAGCTAAGCAGATCTCTGTGAGTTCAAGGCCAGCCCTCTACAGAGGGAGATCCAGGACAGCTCCAAAACTACACAGAGAAACCCTGTCTTGAAAAGAACAACAAAAAAAAATGCATGTGCACTGAAATTATTTCACATATCATCTTCATTAGTGTAAAATATAAACCTACATGAATACCATATAAAAATACCATATACAAGGTTCTTTCTGTAATTAAGTGCTTTCAGTATTTGTAAATAAAATTAACATTTAAATACAAAGAGATGTATGTGACAATATTCACAATTCCCAAGAATCATTCCAATATGACTAATATAAACTTTTGTCTTCGGAATGAAAATTTTATACATTTTTTCATTCATACAATCTTTCTGTTGAATATAATTTGAATAAATTATTTAAAATCATTATCATATTAGATTCTGGGTATTTATTTACTTTAAATTGTTTTCCATTTCCAAATTCTGAGCTTTGTTTATATATAGAGATAGAGATAGAGAGATAGAGAGATAGATATAGAGAGAGAGATAATAGATGTTTTATTAGGTATGGTTTTAGCATGCATTTAAAATTACTTTCTCTGTGAAGGTTTTGTATGTGTGTGTGTTCATATATGTGTATGTATATGGTTATGTGTGTGTGTTTGAGTATGTGTATGTCTGTGTGTGTCTCTATGTGTATATTTGTGTGTTCTGTGAGTATTTGTTTAAGTGTGTGTTACAGCTACAAATATTATAACTCAAGAACACACTTGTAGCAGCACTTGGGAGAAGTCTTAGAAGTTACAAATTAGAAAAATATCTAAATATAATTTGGAAGTAAAAAAAAAAATAGCCAAGCATGTTCTAACACTTTGTTATATGTGAAACATTCTGTACTGAGACAACAGGAATAAGTTAAAATTAAGATGTTTAAAGTAACAAACTGATCACAATGACAATTAAGTAGAGATTGTGAAGTAACTCAGTCTTGTATTTTACAAATGAGGTCCATAATGAGGAGTTAACTGTTAAACCACCTGACTAGTGAAAAGGACAGAACTAGAATCGCATTGTTCCATTGCCATGGGTTTACCTGTCTTTCACAACAACTCTGAGCCACATCACCCTGCAAAGATATACTCAAGTGTCTTCATTAACCTACCTGCTACATTTTAAAGCCAGTGGAAATATCATAGGGTGCACAGCACAGTGGAAAGCCAGTCCTTTATCTTCTCATATGGTGTCTGATAATGTTTTCTCAAATGTATTACTCTTTTAGAATTGCATACACGTATTCAATGAAATATAATATCTGTCTCATTTTCTAGTACAATTCCCTCTAGATATTTGACATAACTGTTTCTCAAATTTATATCCTCCTCCTTTTTTTTTCTTTCCTCTATTTTTAAGATTCCACTAAATCCAATTACCCATATGTGTAAGAATGTAGGTTTGGCCAATGGTCCATGGGAAACCTAAAATGGACCATACCAATGAGAAAATTAATTCTCTCACCCCTAGCAGATATCAATTGTCAATTGTTTTTAAGTTAGGCATATTGCTTTGTTATCTCCTTGCCAACCCATTCTGGAATTTTGGCTCTTCAGCATGTATAAATCTTGTGCAAGGACAATGACTGTAATTCATGTGCTAAAAGGTCATATTTTCACTCTGCCTTCTAAATATCTATGTTCATATTCATAGACCTTTGTAGCTGAAAGTTTTCCTGTGTTCTGGCCTGCTGGTGGTCAGAACAGATCTCTCCCACTTGAGTCCCCCAAGTAAATACACAGAGGCTTATATTGATTAAAACTGATTGGCTATTAGCTCAGGATAACTACTAACTAGCTCTTACACTTAAACTCAGCCCATTTCTGCTCATCTATATGTCGCCATGTGTTCTGCGGCTTTACCTGTGTGCCATTACATGCTGCTCCCTGAATGGCAGGCTGGTGTCTCCTAACTCAGCCTTCCTCTTCCCAGAATTCTCCTTTTCTGCTTATCCCACTTATACTTCCTGCCTGGCTACTGGCTAATCAGCATTTTATTAAACCAGTTTACAAAAGAATTATCCCACAGCAGACCTTGGCTGCTCTAAACCTTGGTCAAAGAAACTTGTTTTGCAGTAGACAACTGTTAATGGAGAAATGGATTGCTGATCAAAGGGTTGAGAGTAAGAGAATGAGTGCTCTGTCACAAACAGGATTAGTATACTATCCTTACCACCAAGACTCAGGAAACATTAAGAAGAGGAGACAGAGAGAATGTTAGAACTGAAAGATGGGGAGGTGAGTAGTGAAATGTCTTTTTATCATGACATGGGATTTGTAATCGTACATTCACAGCACCTGACCGACACAAGAGCATGAGAGTCTACATTCCAACATAAGTGAAATAGACAGTGATCAATGCTGAGACTCATAACTACTCAAAGCAGCAAAAATAAAAGATTGAATACTCAGCCTTAAATTGGGTATCTTTGTTAACATCCCCTCTCACTCTGCTTTTTTTTTCCACTCAGGGTTTGAGAAACTTCATGGAAGAAAAGGAAAAAGGAATGTTAACAGTCAGAGTAGAGAAGAATGTTGCTAAATGCTGTCCTCAGAGTATTCTGCAAGGTTATACTTATTTCTCTCCTACCTTGGCAATTTTTCAAGATTAAAAGTCTCTTAGGGGCATTTATTATGTCTATATGTCTTTTTGGAAGCTATAGGTCTACATCTAAATATATAGCTCAAACCTCTCTGGGAGCATTACGTGATTCAGTGCAGGGTCGGATTGTGCCCCAGTGGAATATGAGTTTCCACTAAAGGTAAACATGCAAAAGAAAATCCATCAGCCAAACCTGGAAGTTGACTTTACCCCAGCTGTTATTTCCTATTAGTTCTGCTTGAATTATCTGCGATGTTCACATTTTTCCATTATCAGAATTGCTTGCCCCTCCCCCACCTAACTCACAGAAAAAATAGAAACATCACCAAACAGTGCTATGGCCTTATATTGTTTTTCAAGCATATCAGACTACTTCCCAGTTAAATGATGTAATTATGCATATTAATTGATCTACATTTGTCCTAAAGAGTGATGTATTAACCCCCGCTAGAGCCCTTTCTTTTTAAAGTGCACCATATAATAAATCCTACAGTATCCTTGACAAGCAGTCTTGAGTCTAATTTTCTTCTTCCTTAGTTAATGCAAAAGCTAGGGGGAAAAAGCCTTTACCTAGTCTGAATGAATTTCAGAGACGTGGGATATGCAGACCTCAGGGAATTTGCCTTAGGCTCTGCTATCACAATTGCTCACAGATACTAACATTACATTCAGGAGGCTTTCATCCTGCAGCCCCACTTTTACTCGTGAATAAATTATTAGATGTGTTTTATGAAATGCATAGATGTTTCTTAAAGAATAAAAATCTGAGTCTTGGCATACGTTAATTTACTGATATTTCTTTAAAACATTCAATTTTCATGTATATTTTTATTTATATAGAAATGACATAAATTTAAACCAAGTATTTACATATAGAGAGCATAGTATTATCAATGTTTTAATTTCAAATATATATTACAGATACTTTCCTTCACAATATTCTGTAAATGAAGAAAGTAAAATCTGTTAGATATTTAAGTATGTCTAGTCCTTTAAACTTTAAATTTCTTTGGATTAAAAAATGTTTTAATAATGTCAAAAGACATTGACATTAGTGTAATATAAAATACAATACTCAATTAAACCATATATCTTTGACTGAACAATTATAAAACATAGTTGTAGAACACTTGTTTAACATTTATTTCAATAACTACAAATAAGTTTCATGCCATCAAAGAGGAAGAAAGACATTATTATTTTCAAGAAAATAGGATTATATTTTTCCTCCTTTCCCTCTTGTCTCTCCAACACCTCTCAGGCTCTTCTTCCTCCCTCTCAAATTCATGGTCCTTTTATTGTTTATATATATATATATATATATATATATATATATATATATATATATATATATATAGTCACACATGAATTTGTGTATATGTATATATGTGTTATATATATATATATATATATATATATATATATCCTGCTTAATAAGTTAAATATTATTGTTAATATAGAAACATAACACCAAATAAGCAGTTTCTTTTTAGTCAGTGCAAAATAACTTAGAGAGTAACCATGAACACAGGAGGGCTGTTTATAAGTGAGAATGTGGTAGGGTTAAACATGAAATTTTAATATACAGAGCCATCAAACATAGTAAAGATTAAATGTTTCTATACAGAAAATCAATAAAATCAAAACTAAAAATCACTTAAAGAAGTATAATAATAACAATATGTGAGTATAATGTTGTAATATCTATTTACTCATGATAAATTAATTATTTTGACATTTTTTAAAATGATGCTGATTCTATCATGTATTATAATGTGCATATATATTACAAAAACAAAAACAAAATAAATAAGCACTTAGACCAGAAATTTGATGCTTAATATTTTAGAAAAGTAATGTATGTTCTTTACAATGATATCAAACATATGAAAAGGCTTTGCCGATGCTTTCGTTTTGGCTGCTGTGCTTCAGGAAAAGCTTCTACAGTCCATTAGCAAAGGTCGATTCACTCACCTGTCAGACTGTTCGTTATAGCAGGTGTTTATAGCGTCAGGCTTGAGAGTTCAGTCAGGAAGACCTATTGGTTCATTTGTCCAGGAGCTGTTTTCACAAGCTGTCTGCTGTTTATTTACTGACCACTGTCATAGTATTCAATAGTGAGTCCCTAATACGAGAGATATGTGACAAATGTAGAATAAATTGATCAGTTAAACTATAAAACCAAGACTTGCTTCATCTGGATTCTTGTTTTAAATGGAAAATGAAATGCTTTCTATGATAAGTTTATGAATACAGTTATTAATAAATATTACATGAAAGCTTTAAGAAAAAATTGGTTTAAGAAATATATTTCAGAAAACGAATGAATTAGGGATATGCTCATCTTGTGAAAATTGTTTACCTGTAAACACCCTCATAGATATTGGCAATCATACAAATAAACTAAAATCTTTAACTAAACTCACATTGGATATAACGTATTTGTTTACTTCCTGATTTTGGGAAAAAGCAGGCTGCTCTGGGAAAAATTTCAAGAAAGTGATCCATTGTGATTGGGTTTATGTTATAGGGTTATATTGTCAGCAGCAGTAAGTTTGCTGCCTTAATTTTAAATGCCCTTTTTTGTCCTGTCCTAGTTAAGTTGTTTGTGTGAAAAATGTGAAGTTGGGTTCCGGAGGGTGCTGGAGATCAGTTCCCCTGTGGTTTTTCCTGTTTGGAAAACACTGTCCAGCTTGCCTACAGATACAGAGTAACTATTCCTTGACTCCTGCTGTTACAGGGGTATATAAACCAATGTTGGTACAAATAAAGAGAGCTGCTTCCCTGACGAACTGAAACTGGGTGTCTAGAGTACTGTTTAACCTCAGCGTCCCTGGCCAGCTTTCCTGCTCCAGCTGCGCTGGCTGCAGCATTATATCATTGGTTATTTACATTACAAATGAAGGCTACACGAATTCTCATAAGAGAAATCAAACTTTAAGTTTTGTTATTAGTGTCAACCCACATTTAGTTTGTAATAAGACTTCAACTAATAAACCATTATAGGCAATACACCATTTCATATTGGAACTCCTTTCACACATTTTCATTTCTACTTTTACTTTTGTATATTAATTACACACAAGGACTAGTTTTAATGTGACATTTTCACACATATGCATAACATACTCCTGTCACATTCTCTGTTGCCAATTTATGTTCCCCTTCCCTCTGACTCAACTGCTACTTTTCTTGAAGTGTAGTCCCCTTTCTATTTTCATGTCTTCGAAAAATCTATGCTCTGTTTATGAGAGAAAGCTTGTGCACCATTATTTTCTGAGTCTTTGGTGTTTCTTCCTCAACATGATGATTTCTAGGTCTATATAATTTCCTGAAAATAATATTATTTTCTCCTATCTTATGCCTGGCTCCTAGTGAATACCTGTGGGAAGAAACTCTCTACCCAATGCTCTGTGCAGCAAAGAACATTGTGGGAGAGAAATAAAGTAGGTCCAGTTATTCATTCCCTTTAAAAGACAAACTGGGGGTGGAGGGTGGCAATGGAAGGCAAAGGATGGGGGATGAGAACATAGGGGAATGGAAGGTTCTAACTAGAACAGGGACAGAGTGGGAGAGTAAGGAAAGAGATACCATGATAAATGAAGACATCATGAGAATAGGGAGAAACAGAGTGCTAGGGAAGTTCCCAGGAATCCACAAGGATGACCCTACCATAGACTACTGGCAATAGTCGAGATGGTGCCTGAACTGGCCTACTCTGGTTATCAGATGGCTGAATAAACTGTCATCATAGAGCCCTCATCCAGTGACTGATGGAAACAGATGCAGAGATCTAAGGCAGGGTGCCAGGCCCAGCTCCACAGGCCCAATCAATGAGAGAGAGATTCTATGAGCAAGGCACATTGAGACCAGAGTGGGAAAAAGTACAGAGACAACTACCCAAACTAGTGGAAACACATGTACTGTGGACCAATAGCTGAGGAGCTCCCGTGAACCTACATCCAGTGACTGATGAAAGCAGATGCAGAGACCCACAGTCAAGCACTTGGCCAAAATCCTGGAGGTCAGTTGAAGAGAGGGCTGAAGGATTACAGGAGCAAGAGTGGTCAAGATCATGATGGGAAAAACCACAGATAGCTGATCCATGTTAGTGACAGCTCACGGACTCTGGACTGACAGTTGGGGTGCCTGCATGGTACTGCCCTAAGTCCTATAAATATAGGAGACAGTTGTGTGGTTTGATGTGTTTTGTAGGTCCCCTGAAAATGGGACCAGGAACAACAACGAAAGATTGTATGGGGAGAAAGAGAAGAAAAAGGAGTCACAATGGTTGTACAATTGATATTTTTGAAA